>NC_141534.1:34032500-34332500 GCF_021556685.1 Rattus norvegicus
GTTAGGCATAACAGTCAATTTGCATTTGACCACATTCAGAGAATGCAATTCAGAGAGAAGCATGAAAGGGGATTATGTATTCTGAGTAATGAAGCTCCTCTGTGTCAGGCCCTGAAGCTTACTCATGTTTTTGGTTTTGGGTTTTTGTTTTTTTTTGTTTGTTTGTTTGGTTTTTTTTGGTTTTTTTTTTTTTTTTTGTGGTCTGTGCCAATTTCTGTAGGTGACCATTTGAGAAGAACCAAACTGTTCATGGTGGTGAAAACCCCAGTCTCCCACAATCCACTATCCTTCTGAGGACAGACCAGAGACCAGGCAGCCCTGAGCAGACAGACTCCTCCTGACACTTTGCATTTCTTGCCTAAATGGGCTTCAGTTCAGTATAGCTGAGTAGAAAAAAAATTGCTTCACGGCTGGAATTTTAAGCAGTCATTCATTTTGGTGGAAATGCTTATAATTAAAAAACAGCAACAGCTCAGGAACATATGAGCCCCGGACAGTTCTGGAGCCCAGGAGGCCCCAAGGTAATGACAGCCGATATAAGAGCAAATTACATTTACAGATCGCTTGCGCCCCTTTCCAGGGGCAAAAGCCCCAAATGGGCCGGTTGATGGAGGCGATTATGAAGTGTGGAATGCTTCTCAGAAATGATTGTGCATATTTAAAAGTCATTAAAATGTTAAGAATTCATAGGTATAAATACCAGGGAGAAGGAAGAAATGCTTCGTGCGAGTGAGATAGCCGCACAGAGTTCCTGTCCATTGGTATGGGAGAAGAGTGACTTTCTCATTTTTTGGTGCAGTGCCAAGGTCACTTCAAGGGGCCAGGGGAGGTGGTGGTGGTGGTAGTGGGAGAGCACAGCGGTGACACTGTCTGTCACCTTTGAGAAGGAAAGGAAGGTCATTTCCACATCCCTTCGCTCTTCTAGCTCAGGTTAGGAGAGAGAGATGTGAAGCCTTGCGAGGGTGGGGGTTGCAGGGCAAGTGAGACTGATCTACAGACAGATGGACAGACGGGGAGGAGGAGCTCACTCTGCTTCTGTTGGTTTCTCTGAGCTCTTGATTGGCAGCACTGGGGCTCAGTGCAGGCTCCTTGGAGCTTCCTTGTGACCACACACAGGCTGCAGGGTCTCAGTGCAGGCTCCTTGGAGTGTCCTTGTGACCACACACAGGCTGCAGGGTCTCAGTGCAGGCTCCTTGGAATAACCCTCTGATCACAGGCTGTAGCAGGTCTCCCATGTATTCAACATCCCATTCCTTTGCAATAGTTTTGCTTTCGAAGCCCTGTGGGTGTGCTGTTGGCACTGCATCCTGTGATAGGGCTGTCTTCCAAGGATGTCTCGGTGTTGAGATGGGACTAGGGAACTAAAGGTCAATATCAGGCTCATTTTAGTTCTGACTCTGAGCCAGGAAACCAAAGTCAGACCTAGGCGGGCAGGGGGCTGCAAGGACATTCTCCCTGCTTTCTCCTTCATGCCTTTTTCTTTCTCATTTTAGCTCTCTCTTCCTTGCTGTGTGAGCCTGACACTGGAGCCTTCTGATTCATAGAGAACATGACCTTACAGTCTCATACAGCTGATCAACTGGACCCAGAGATCAAAGAAGGTCCTGGTAGAGGTTGAGGGATGGTGCTATTGAGGCAGCAGTGTGAAGATAAAGGACTAGCTTGGGCCGGGAAGAAGAACCATCCAATAGCCTGACAGTTAGGGAGACACCCTTGCTGTTGCTCAAGCCCCAGATGGGCTGGAGCCTACCTCAGGGGCAGGTGTACCATGAAAGGTGCAGCTGAGGTCAAGAGCCCCGATGATGACCTTTCCTTTCCTCTCACCTTTTCAACATAGTTGCTTCAAACTGGGTTTTGGAGCTTGTGTTTGTCAGGTTGCTATGATCCTGAAGTATATCTGTTAGCCTAGGTGTTGGATCTCTTTCAGAGCTTAGAGCTAATAGGTCTCTGCTGAACAGAGATGGAAACTCTAGCTGTCCACTGTCAGAGTTGAACTTTCAGTGTGAAGGAGATTGCAATTCATGAATGATACCAGAAAGCCAAGACATGTCATTCTCAGGCCCCACAGCCAATCTGCCCTCTGAATGAGGGGTGGCAGGGACAAGGTTTCTGTGGTGTCTTAGTTACTGTTCTATTGCTGGGAGGAGACCGCATGATCAAGGCATCTTAGAAAGCATTTCATTGTGGGCTTGCTTACAGTTTTAGAGCGTTAGTCTGCGATCATGATAGAGTGTGGCGACTGGCAGACAGGCATAGTTTTGGGGAGTAGCTGAGAGCTCACATCTGATCTGCAGGTTGCAAGGGGAGGGGGGAGATTGGGTCCATTGTGAGCTTTTGAAACCTCAAATCCTATCCCCAGGGATACACCTCCTCTAACAAAACCACACCTCTTTATCCTCCCAAAACTGCTACACTAACTGAAGACCAAGAATGGAAACCTGAACTTATGGGAACCAATCTCTTTCAAAATACCATGCCAGGCTTCTGAACTCCCATTGTATACGAAGCCAATTCCTGTTGCCCAGACTCTGTCTTGGGCAGTATGTCACAGGGCAATGGTCTACCACACATCCTGCCTAGGGCACCCTTGAAAGGAAAAGTCCAGCTTAAGAACTTCTCAGGAAGGACCATAGCTCTTGTAGAGTTAGAGGTCTGGGACAGGAACACAGAATGTTATTTCCTTTCTCCCAAGAGCAGAGACTGATGTCTGGAGTCATGGTGTCATCAAGAATATGGGAGACCTAGAAGAAGTTGGGGAAGGGGAAACTGTAATCGGAATCTATTTCCAATAACAAGCTATTGTCACTAAAACAGATTCTAGAAGTAGAATGCTCCTTCTGAGATTGGGAAGGTGACTCTGCTCTAGGCCTATCTCTCAACTTCCCCTGACACATTGAGCATCACCAGCATTGCTTGTGAATGAAGGTGCTTCCGGGTCATCACCTTCTCCCTGTGCCTGTGTGCATCCTCCTCCTTGTGCCTCTGTGCATCATCCTTCTCCCTGTCCCATGTATACATTCTCATTCTCCCTGTGCACATCCTCCTTCTCCCTGTGTGCACATCCACTTTCTCCCTGTGCCTGCGCACATCTTCCTTCTCCTTGTGTCTGTGTACATCCTCCTTTCTATGGTGCATTTGCCTCATAATACTCCAGCATGACCTCATCATAATCTATTCAATTCCAACTACAAGGACCCCTTTCCCACAAAGGCCTGGTCTGAAGCACCAAGGGTAAAGAAGGCTGCCATTTATGAATCTCCAGGAGTAAAACCCCCAACCAGGTTCAGTGAAGACTGCATTCCAGGTATCTGTTTACTGTTTGAAGTATGCCCAAAATACAGCTGCGCTGGGCTCTGTGAAGAAAATGGGCTTCAATTTCCCTTTAGGACATCAGGAACTCTGCCTTGTGGGAGAGCAGGGAGCAGAGGAACTTTGTGACTGAGCTGGGGAGTGGTCCTGGCGTCATCATTTGTTTCTGAATCAGACAACACAACGCTCCGGAAGTAGAGGGGGTTTCAGCACCGTCAGCAGGGAAGCAGTCTTCTCCACACGGACGTTCATGAGAAACATGCTTTCACTTTCTCAGCCTGAACTCTCCCTGTCCCAGGTGACAGAGGGGTGGCTGGAAGGTAGGAACTATACTGCCAATGATGATGAGGCTGAGGCAGACTGAGAAGATGAGGTTTTCAGTTGCCTTGAACTGTTTTTAGAAACTTTGTACTCCCCCCCCCCATAGAAAGCCAACAATATCAAAATCATTGATTCATGGACTCTGTAAGCCCATAGTCAGACATACTTTTCAGTAACCCCTGGAAAGTCAGAGGGAGAAGTTTGGATGAGATGGGGCCTATAGAGAACTGGTCAACAGTTGGTGAGAGGCACTGATCTGAGGACATCTCCTGTGACATCCTCACCCTCTCTGTGGAGTAGCCTTGGGTTTCCTGAGCCCTCCTATCTATGCTATGTACCCTAGTTTTAGGTAATCCTGAGTCAGTAACCTTTGCTTACCTCTACCTTTGTGTCAAAACTGTAACACCACTGATCTTTCTCCTTTCGTCTTTCAGAGGAATTACACACCATTCTTCCATGGTAGCATCTGTGAAAATCCACTGGTCTCCAAGTGTGCTGGGCACCATTCCCAAGTCTTGAGCATACAGGTGTGAACAACATACCAAGAGCAAATGTCAGGTCACAGACAGCCTTGCCCCTGTGGGTTCTCCAGGACAGGGGAGCATGGGGGTGTCCAGATGTGTGGCTGAAGCAGTCTAGGTCCCATTTGAAGAGAAAGCATCTGGGAGTTCCTGGAGTAGTCCAGAAAGAAGGAGAGAAGCACTCCCTGTAGGTGCTCCCTGTGGGTGCTCCCTGGGCTAGTCCAGAAAAATAAGAGAGGACCACTCCCTGTAGGTCGTGCTCTGCCCAAGTCAAACTCAGTTTTCCATGTTTCAGGGTGACTAAAAGGAAGATGTCAGGAGTCACTGTATAGACTGGTTCTTAGGTACTTCTAGACACAGACACAGGTCCTTCTTAAAAGGAGTGTTAGTTTCTATGGCAGTCACCATGGGCAGTTTAATCTCAGCATCATGACAAATCATTTGACAAACACCAAGTGCCTTTCCTGTGGGTGAGAAAACTGGTGAGCTTTGCTCTGGCAACAGCCATGGATGTCCAGTATCTTGTAGCAGTAGCAAGCAAACTGGCTGTCTCTGGGCACTCCATTTTGCGTTTGTGGCCAACTCCTTACCATGCTCCCTCTTGCCTCTGGATAAATGGGGAGAGGAGAGGAGTGTATAAGCTTCCACATCCTGCCCTGTGCCTCCTGGTGAGGGTGACTTTTCAGGCATCTCTCAGAGATGATTAACCACCAAGGTAGTGGAGGCAAGTGCATTTAATCACTTTCTAATTAATGCATTTATTGCAGCCCCTCACTGCTTTTCAGGCTGAGAATAATGAGCCAGAAGGAAGTGTCACGGGATCCTACATTTTCACCTAAAGGTTAATTAACCTGGAGATAATCTGTGCGATGGTGCCAATCCCTTCCTGGCAGCGACGGGAAAGCAAAGCAGATACCAAATGCATATAGACCCTGCCCATGCTTGGCGCAAGGCCACTGGGACTGAGAACTTTGGATGGTGGCCTCAGCCTTCAAGAGAATATTAATGTGGATATTGATGGAATTCAGCACAGCTTGCATTGTACTTGGAATTTTCTAGCAAATAAAAAGGGAGGAAAGTGGTTCTGAGTAAGGCCATTAATGGAACAGACGATGTTTCTACATTGCATTGTGAAAAGGAACAGAGTCAGTGTCTGTTTACATATGGGTCCGGATCCTCTCTTCCTTCAGGATGTGCACTGAGGTGTGAAGGTTCTCTCTAGGAAAGTCACAGTTAAGACCCTTGAGTAAGACTATAGAGCTTCCAAATGTATTTGCACACAGTTCTGGGGAAGGGCCAGATTTCAAGATTCTGATGTCTGGGATCACGGTGCCCCAGTTCCACAAGACATCCTGCATTGCCAGAAGTGACATGGAGGCAAGCTTGGTGCACCCAGTGAAGCTCAAGAAGAGAGAGAGAGTGGTCAGGGCCTCTGAGAGGAGCTCCTGTTGTCTGAAGATGGTATACTTCAATGTGTGATAGAATTTGTGCAAGGACAAATGATGGACAAGCAAATGAATGAATCGCAGTCTGCTCATTTAACCCCTGACCCTAGTCTGCAAAATGAAAAACTGGGAAGGTGAATAATTTGGAAATTGTCCATTGACATCTTAGCAGTCCTCAAGCCTTAGCAGTCACAGTCACAAACTGTTATGTAGGTAAGTACTTACAGACGTGCAGGTGCATTTGGCTGCAAAGATGACCAGTGTAACTTTTTTGATAGAAGTCAGTGGAAGACAGTCTAACATCCTTAGTCTGTGTAACATTAGGCAGGTTGCCACTCTGCCTCAGTTGCCACATGCAGCCTCACTGGATCGGTCGAAGGTTTGAATGAAGGAGGAGCTGACAATGATGCTACAGTTGACCTTAGCCAAAAGGTTGAGAGGCTATGACAATGATGCTGGCATCACAAGATGCTGACATCACAGCTGTCATCTTGCTGCTGCTGAGAGCAATCTCAGACATGGTGGCATGGGGGGCGTGGCTTGTGCTGGCCATTAAATGATGCTGGATGTTCGCTTAAGGAAAAGATGTCACATACGTTCATAGGAAGTGGAAAAGTGAGTATTGCCATGTCACATGTTCAAACATATGTGCTATCATGCTGTGCATAAAATACAGACATCAGAAGACTGAACAGTTTGAGTGACGGCTTTCTTTGGATATGGGAGTAACATTGGCTCACAAATGTGGTCCTTGCATTCTGTCATATCTCTTAAATTTTCTTCTGTGAAAACATACATCCCTTCTTTACTTAGAAAGAGTTCTTAAAACACATATGCTGAACTCTCTGTCAGATTCTGAGTGAGCCTGGTACTGAGATGTCAACATCTCAGTACCTGAGATGCAGGTAAGCACATAGCCTGCATGCTACCCTTACCTACATCTGAGGATGTCATCATGGTAGATGCAGGAGAGTGACCAAATGTAAGCCAAATAGGCACCTCCCACCCAAAGAACCAGGTCATGAGCCAATCTCAGATTTCCAATGTTTAAATCCGTCATGCAACCAGTCATGGGTGAGAGGTCAGAGGTTGGCTTGGTCACATGGTTGTGATGCTGGTTTCTGACACTGGCTCCTTGGCCTCATGAAAATAAAATGCAGAAGAGCATGCTGAAGAGATCAGGATGTTTAGCAACACTTGTGAAATTATTCATCAAGCTCTGATAGAATGCTGGGCCAGTGCTGTAGTAATACCAATTTTCTTAGGATTCAGTCTGAAGTATTCAGGTGTTTAAGCTTGTAACTTTATCTCAGAAACAGGGATGGATGTGTCACATGTAACCAGAAGCAGGACTTTTGGGGAAGAAAAAGACCACCAAGAACTGTGTGTGATGGGGGATGGGTAGATCCTAGTATTTGGAAACAGTAGTTTACAGTCTCTGAACCGATCACACACGGTGACCTCAATATTCTGTCACGTTCACAATTGAGCGATCAAATACGCAAGAGTGCCTGTGAGCAGCATGAGGAACAGAAAATAGAAATTTTGCAAAATCATCTTCCCATCTGGTTTAATCCTCATTAGATATGACTCTTACAGGAGGTAATGACTTGAGAATAGATTTTCCTCTTACTTACTTGTGCTAAATAACTGTTCTTTATTTCTGGTCCCTGACAACCTTGAAGATACAACCCTACCCTAGTTCTTCTCCACAGAGAAAGGTCTGCTGAAAACAAGGCTCACAGCACCAACCCTGTCCTGTTCAATATGTTCCCTCAGCCTCTTAAGGATCCTGTACTGGCCAGGTTCAGGAAATTTCAATGCACCATTTGCAGAGAGTGACAGTATATGAATATATTAATTTTTCTACTGTTACACGTGTTTATTTTGACTTCACTCCTTATAAAGTGGCAAGAACTTCAAGTTTCTCCTTTGGGTTTAATCCTGGGTTAATGCAAATGGTGACCTGTGGTTTCTTGTCAGCTCTTGCAGGCTGGCACGTATGTAACAATTGAGAAGCCTCCATTCTTTCTTTGGTGCAGTTTGTCATTCCTTTGTCTTTTCTTTTTTAAAGCACCTAAGTTGTGTTCTTTATTATGTTTTGTTCTTTATTTTATTGTAATTAGTTAATTTTTATTCTTGGTCATATTCTTTCACCTCCCTGAAGCCCTTCCGGATCCTCCCCATCTTCTTATAAAAAGACTTGTCAATTTTCATTCCATGCATGTGGGTGATTTGCCCACATGTATGTCTGAGCACTATGTGTGTGCAGTGTCCATGAAGAACACAGAGGGCATTAGATCACCTGGAACTACAGTTAAAGATGGTTGCCAGCCACTGTGCATATGCTTGGATTTGAACCCTGGTGCTCTGGTGCTCATAACTGGTAAACTATCTCTTCAACCCTGTTCTTTTTATTTCTTTACTTCCTTGTCCTGAACTCTTGGGTTTTTTTCCTTGCCTGACTCATCGTTTCCAAGCATCATCACCTATCATTTCTACCATGGTGGTAGTTCATTCAGTGGCCTGTTTCTGTGCACATTGCCATTGGAAAACTTATCTCTTACCTTGCACTGGTGGATGTATTGATGTATATTCAATTGATTCCTGGACAGCATCTTTCTTAGTTTCTTTTCCTGTCACCATAATAAAATGGGTTTCCTCTGGCTGATAGTCAATGGTATATCATGACAGGAAAGACAGAGTGACAGTAGTTTGAAGTAGCTGGTTCTATCAGCTCCACAATCAGGAAGCAAAGAGATGTGAGTACAGGTCACTGCTCAGCAAACTTTCTCATGCACACTGCCCAGAATACCCACTAGAGAAGGAGCTACCCACAGTGCTTTGGTCTTCCCATCTCAATGAACTCAATCAAGAACATTCCCTACAGACGTGTCTAGAGGCCTGTCTCCCAGGTGATTCCAGTTTCTATTGAGTTGACACTTAATGCTAACCATCATCCTGTGCCAACTTCACATCCAAATACATCATTTTTAGGTCAAAACCTTAGACCCCCATAGTTAATCTGATTTTTTTTATAAAGATTTATTTGTTTATTTAATTTTTTCCCATTTTTTCTTTATTAACTTGAGTATTTCTTATTTACATTTCGAATGTTATTCCCTTTCCCGGTTTCCGGGCCAACATCTCCCTAACCCCTCCCCCTCCTCTTCTGTACGGGTGTTCCCCTCCCCATCCTCCCCCCATTACCGCCCTCCCCCCAACAATCACGTTCACTGGGGGTTCAGTCTTAGCAGGACCCAGGGCTTCCCCTTCCACTGGTGCTCTTACTAGGCTATTCATTGCTACCTATGAGGTTAGAGTCCAGGTCAGTCCATGTATAGTCTTTAGGTAGTGGCTTAGTCCCTGGAAGATCTGGTGGCTTGGCATTGTTGTTCATATGGGGTCTCGAGCCCCTTCAAGCTCTTCCAGTTCTTTCTCTGATTCCTTCAACGGGGGTCCTATTCTCAGTTCAGTGGTTTGCTGCTGGTATTCGCCTCTGTATTTGCTGTATTCTGGCTGTGTCTCTCAGGAGCGATCTACATCCGGCTCCTGTCTGCCTGCACTTCTTTGCTTCATCCATCTTGTCTAATTGGGTGGCTGTATATGTATGGGCCACATGTGGGGCAGGCTCTGAATGGGTGTTCCTTCAGTCCCTGTTTTAATCTTTGCCTCTCTCTTCCCTGCCAAGGGTATTCTTGTTCCCCTTTTAAAGAAGGAGTGAAGCATTCACATTTTGATCATCTGTCTTGAGTTTCATTTGTTCTAGGCATCTAGGGTAATTCAAGCATTTGGGCTAATAGCCACTTATCAATGAGTGCATACCATGTGTGTTTTTCTGTGATTGGGTTACCTCACTCAGGATGATATTTTCCAGTTCCCTCCATTTGCCTATGAATTTCATAAAGTCATTGTTTTTGATAGCTGAGTAATTTAAAAGTAAAAGTCTCTTATCTGCGAATTACTATAAAATATGAAACATTTTACGTAATTACAGCATATAATGGCACAGGGAGTGTTTATAGTCCAAAGTGGGAGAATTGGGAATCTGATCCAAAGTAGTATCTGACTCTAGGAGGGAAACACCACATGCTGATGCCTGGCATCTCAGACTTGTAACAGAATCTTTGGGGATCTGGAAGGTTTTCATATCCCTGCCCCTCCACATCTGCTTTCTATAGCATACATGGACCCTCTGATGGGCTTACTTCTTTCCACATCTGTATCTGTCTTCAATAGACGCCCCAGGTTGACATCTCCACTATCTTGATGTCTCCATGGCAACTAGATTTCCACTTCACAGCTTTCCCATGGACTTTTAAGCTCCTTATAAAAATTTCAACCTGCTACCTGTTGCCTGACCTGAGCTGTTCTCTGAAACCATACAGAAAGAGTCCATGACCTCCCTGCTTTTGCAAATTTCATGCCTCCATAGCTGGTTCTGTGTGGCTAGTACTGCAAAGTTCTGCTGTTAGCCTGAGATAAAGTCTGGGCCACTGGGTCATGGTTATATCATTCATGTGCACTGACACTGGGATCACACTCTCCTATGGAGTTTCTTTGAAGGAGCATAGGGCTCTAGCAGTTGCCTTCCAAGTTCAGGCTTTCTCCTTTCATGGAAATTTTCAGTTTTCCGAGTTGTAGCCTCTGGGGTTGTGCCCTCAGGACAGCTTTCTGGTCTCTTATTGGGGGAATGCCAAGTTTCTCTTTAATAGCACAAGTCTCATCGGTGTTACAGCTTCCTGCTTTGTTATATGCTCTTCAGTCTCAAACACCTCCCTTCTTCCAGATAGATTAGTCAATTTTCTTTAATTGTGCTTAACTCAGGTTCTCAGGACACAGGCAAAAGAAGGCCACCTTCTTGGCCAAAATATCATCAACTGGCCTTAAGCCCAGTGCCTAAGAGGGCCCTCCATCATAGAAGTTGCTCTAGGTTTTCTTTGCTGTTTTCTTTGAGCACTACTGTTTCCCATTAGAATATATCATTAAGTTCTGTTTACAGCATTGAAGGACTTTTCTAAACAAACCCTTCAAATTCTTCCACACTAAGTTCTATTTGGGAACATCTCCTAAAGCCATAGACCCCCTAACCCCCGCCAATGGTCAAGGTTATTATAGCCACAGACCAACCTCTCTAGACAAAGCAGCATAAAGGAGACCAGGCCCTCATCTGGCTCGTAGTTTAAGAGAACAGTCCATAACGATGGGGAGGGGGGCAACATATCAGGAGTTTGAAGCAGCTGGTCCTATCAACTTCATGAGCAGGGTGCAAAGAGAATAAGTTCAAACCACTGCTCACACCACTGCTCACACCACTGCTCACCTCCCCTTTCTCATGTGCACTGTCCATGGGATCCCAGCCAGTAAACGGTGCTACCACAGTGGGTGGGTCTTCCCACCCCCAACGAACTCAATCAAGATAATCTCCCACAGGCATGCCCAGAGGCCCGTCTCCCAGGTGATTCTAGACTCAAATCTACAATCAACACTGACACAGCATCTTCCCCACTTTGAGCTCTTTCTTCCTGATCTTCCTCTCTCCATTCCTTGGTGTAGATTCCAGAGGCATCTTCAACTTCAACCACAATGGAGGCCTTCTTGTTGGTGCAACTACTGTCTGCTCCTCCAGAGGGTTACTAGCTATAGGGGTCCGTAGGGTGCCTTTAATGAACACTCCCAGTGGTGAAGACACTTAGTGTCAGGCTTAATTGCTTCTGAAGTCTGTGCTCATGACAGTGCATTAGAAGCATTCCTTATTACCCTACCCCATCAGATTCATGCTTGTTGCTTTCTGGTTTAAAGTCTCATTTTTCACTGTTTGCTAACACATTGCAGATCTCATGACCTTGGGTGCTGGTTCGTGTGTCGGCTGCTCTCCTGTCTCTGCCTCTTTGCTCTGGTCAGGTAAAGTAGTTCATGTGATTGTCCATGTTTGAGTTTTGACCTGTTCTTTCTTTTTGTCTCAAATCTTCTCCCATATCTTCTCACCTGCCTGTTTCAAACCTACTGTGTTGGTCAACACACATAAAAACATTTATAGAAACTCTTCTTCAGCCCTTTGTAACTTGGAGGCTTTGGGTAACTCATGTTATATTTCTATGTACTAGGCACCAGGAAATCTTCCCTCATCTACTTGAGAGTTAGTTCCTCAAAGAGTCTAGGTTGACTCCCGTTTGCATCACTGGAGTGAGGCATCCATCATTTACCCAAGAATGGTCTCCATGAGCAGCAGGAAGAAACACTTGGGTCAAGGTAGAACTCGGGTCTCAAGCCTAGGAGGGAAACATGGCTAGGCTTCTGTGATCATACGCTGGATCACATGGAAAAATAACAGCTTCATATACAATTTGATGACATGTATTTGTTAAGATATGCTGCGTGTATTTTGGCTAGGATCTAACATTGATGTCTTTTTATCCACTGCCTCTTTGGTGTCTAAAATAATAATAAAAACACCCACTGGCAATATAATCAGTATTGAAGTCTTTTGCTTAAAAGTCAACATCCTGTCAGTGGCCTGGGCATTCCATCTCAGTATTCTTGGCTGTTCCTAATCTCTGCCCTTGGCATTGTGTAACAATTCTCAGTGTTGACTGAGACCACGGTCTAGGGTTTTTTCCTTTGGTACACACCTGACTAACAAGGGAGATGTGAAGCTGCAGACCTCACATCATCTGCTGCCTGACAGTTCTTTAATGATAAAATGTAAGACCTTGAGGGGAGTTAGAATTAAAAAGACAAAAATCCCCACTTGGTGATCTAATGGGTACAGTAAAATTGCTGTTCTGATCACAGTTTGAGCTGATCCCAGATTGTCTGCAGCTAACCTGGGGTCTACTGAACCCCAGCCTAGGCACAGGAGCTGCAGATCTGTTGATGCATTGGAGCATGTGGTAACACATGTCTTTAGGACTATAGCCAAGGACGGAGAGCATGCGACCTACTGTAGATCTCCTACTTCAACTGCATTCTCATCTGAGAAGCAGAGCATTGGTTTCCAGCTCGGAGTTTCTGGGAGGTTTATGACATGATGAAGTAGCAGATGGCCGTCACTTAACCCAGAGCCTGCCTCATAATAAGCACTAGACAAATGAATAAAGGGATAATGAAAAGAAACAACAGGAGTAATTGGTTCCACCATGCAGCTCCTTAGGGAATAGCGCACTGTTAGAATGCGAACGATGCTGTCCATGAGTATCTAGCAGGAGCTGCCCCTGCGGAAAAGGGTGTTGAGGTGAATACTTTCATGAACAGACAAACACAAGCTGGACCAAAAGGATAGAGACCATCAGGAGGTAACTACGAAAGTCCAGATACAAGGAATCAAATAGAAACTAAATTTAGGTAGGATAAAGACAGAGCTGGCTGTGGTGGCATGTGCCTGTGATTCTGGCCCATGGCAAGTAGATGATTACAGTGTTCCACCACTATCCACAGAGGCTTTGGTACATGCATGGGAATTTAAAAAGGATAAATTATAAGATGTGTCTTTCTGTGGAATCAGTTAAGTCTACTGAGCCTCTGATGTCGTTTGATGATTGAACCTCAGTAAAGGGTTTAACAAATGTGGCATGTGTCTTGTGCCTTTTCCCAAGAAGACCGATGGCATCTACATCACAGACAAGTCTGCTCGTTAGTCTCAGACTTTCAAGTCTGATGGCAGTAGCAGCTCCCACCATGCTTCTGCAGGCACTGCCTTTACTGGATCGTTTCAGATTGTGTCTTTGAAAAATGACTAAATATCATCCATCCTCAGATGATCTGTGGAGATGAGGGTGACTGCAGAGCATTGAAGAACCCCCGCTACTGATGGACTGTGGTACTATGAAACTACTCTTCTACCGAGTGCTATGTGCATGACTGACCTATATTTGTGGATCTGTGATCAAACAGTGTAGAGGTTGAGGTCTATGATGGACATTCACATCCTAGAGACTGAGAAAATCTGGGAGCAAGGAACCTTGAGGGAGAGTCTAGTTTTCCACAAAGGGTTAACTTCTTATAGACCAGTTCTGATACCTCCACCTGGTCTCCCCTGGGAAGCTATGCAGCCTAGCTTGTTGCAATTGGTAGAAGAGACTCTGGAAAAGACACACATCTAAAATGACTTTGTGGAACCTTGGTCATGATTCTTCTGTTTTGCCTAAGCTACTTGGTAAAGAGAGAATGTGAAGATGGTGAGGGCATTCATGACATTACTGAAGCCACATATTCAGACACGGGAGAGTAGACCACAGAGTTAGCAAGTGCAGTCCCACATCCACACAGGGCTCCATAATCTGAGACCCTTTCATCTTCAAACTTTGTGTCCTGCTAGTCACTCTGACAGGTTCTGAACACCACACTCCTGCCAACCTTGAGTCATATTAGCAAGGACAGGACTTGCTACTGGCTAAATGGAAATTTCCAAGCACCTATTTCACTGGATTGTCACCAAGGGATAAATAGGTCATCATGCTGTACCTGTGCTCATTACATTTCTATCACATTCTCTTGCATATCCTGATGTGAATACTGTGTGCAAAGACCCAGACAGTGTCCTGGGCAGCTAACTGTGTCCTCTAAATTTCCCTGTGCTGTGCTTTAAGTCATGTACTGTGTCCCCTAAATGTCCCACCGTTGTGCTTTGAGTCATGTACTGAAGCAACACCTTCAGTTGCAAGTGACATCATCCCTTAACACATATTTCGAAGACCTAAAGATGGAAGGGCTGCTTCACTGAGGGCAGGACAGGAGGCAAGCTCATGGGCCAGCCTCCGACATGGAATAGTCATTTTAGAGGGACGTAGGTTGTGACTAGAACATGAGGACCAGCCAAGGCACATCCAGGTGGCATGTCATGACCATTGGTCCCATCTTGGGTGCTGTATGGAAAACTCAATAATGCTGAGGACAGGCAATGAGAGCCATCTGTTTAGTACCTACTTTCCACAGCCTACAAGGGCAGGGGCAGTTATTGCGACGGGGTCCTCACCTGTGAAGAGCAAAGCATGAGTATTCCATCAGTTGGACAGTAGGTACAGCTTGGGGAAGACTTGTCTTGTAATCTTAGGTGACTTTTCTCCCTATGGCTTTGCCCCCTGCTAGGCTGATGATTCCTGCCTATATCGTTCTTGTCAAAAGACCCTGGCTAGCACACAGACTGAGTAGTGCCAGGTAGGCAAGTGTTTGAGCGCAGAGAGTGCCCGTCTCTCTCCACAACCCTGAGCTGAAAGGAAGTACAGTGTCCTCAGTCCAGGCTTTAGAACAGTAGCTTTGTCTCTGTTTTTTCTTGTTTGTGATAGCACAGATTACTTAACCCTGTGAGGCTTCTACTCACTTGCATGTAGCTGGGAGATAAAGTTAGCATCTGTATCTTCATGGTGATGTGGGCCAAATGGTATTGACCATGTAGAGAGTCCATGCATGTGTGACCTGCCACCACCCCAGTGTCACTTGCCATCCCACCAGGTGTGCGGTAGAAAGTAGGTTTGTTGGTTTGTTTTAGCTCTTGTAAGGGAACCTCTTCTCTCTGGTGTTTAACCTTACTAAAGTGTGTAAGAAATTGCTCTTCCTACCCCCCAAACACTTAGCTCCTAAATATCATACTCTAACCATTTAGTGTTATCACTGAGATGTAAATGGTCAGCTATTATTTATAGCTCTTAGCTATAAAATGAGTACATTTCCTATCCACTTTTACAAGTCATATAAAAATTCAACATGTATTAAATCATTAAGGATAATATTGTATGCTACACTCAGGAGTAGGAGGGGAGGAGAGGCAGAGAGACAGAAACAGAGAAAGGCAGAGAGTTGCCTAGCAATCTAAGGAGGATCCCTTATACTCCTGGACCATGATCTGTAACAGTTAGAGTCACAAGGACCCCTAGACCCTTGTACCCAACCTGTCCCTCAGAACTGTAAAAACAGACTCCTAAAGGCCTGTGCTACTAGCTTCCCTGTCCTGTGTGAACCAGTGACTGTTCAGTTCTTGTCTCCATCTGAACAGGGAAGCTTGGAGATGGCAGTTTGTTTTTTCTCATAGGTCAGGGAATGCAACACACAAGATCACCTGATTGGGTTCTTAAAGGATACTGATGGCTGACTCTCATTCTCCTTCAGGAGGAAAGGGGGGAGTAGCCTCTCTGACTTCTTTATATAAGAAGTATTAATCCTATTCATCATGGTTCTGCCCAATAAGTGGGCTGCCTTCTACTGGCCTGCTTTTAAATGTTGTGGGGTAAAGATTTTCACAAATGAGACTCCTATATAAGTCAGGCAGTTCAAGCATAATAATAAACTACACACTCTCAGCAGATGGAAGGGAGACAGAGTCCTCAGTCTCACACCACTGGCCCCAGCCAATTAGTGCCATGTGAAAACATTGTCCAGAATTGCCAAATAGTTTCAGCTATGAAGATAATGTAGGTTTACACGTGTCCTTGGCTTTAGATAAGGTCTAATATTTGAAGATTGAAGGCCCAGGAAAATAGAATGCACTTGCAGCTATATTGGCTGATGAGTGCTAAGCTGAAGGCTTGGCAGCCTTCACAGAAGCTGAGCCTTGCCTGTGGAAGAGAAGCTTTGAGGGATGTGGGGAAAAGGAGGCTCCTATGAGACAATGGTGAAGAGAAATAGAGCCAGAAGAAAGGAAGAAATGGCTCATTTTGAGCTCAGAGATGAGGTGTGTTTTGTAACTGCCCACTTTCATGCACTTGTGTGTCTGTGGCCTTTGCCCTTACTAATCACATCTGATTAGAAAGAGTTAAAGGCCCCACTATGACCCTCCTCATTCTGCTGCAGCAATCTGGGGTCACCATACACAAAGGTCACTGGAAGTTTCCTTCACTGCTCATGGGAAAGGAAGATAGCTATGGTCTCTACTGATCGTAAGAAGAATATCTACATGCTATGACTTAGGTTGGGGTGGGAGGCCATGCTGTAGGGTTTATCAGAGTCATCTGACACTTGAGGCCCTTCAACTACAGGTTACTGTACAAACCGTTGCCATAAAAACTTATTTGAGAATGTTAATGGCTGGTCATGAGTTGGGGATAGAGATAGGGCAGACAGGACAAGTGGGATGGTGCTTTGTAGTGGTGACATTATAGGGGTTCTGATGACACAGCCATACTTAGCTGGGGAGCTACAAAGAGTACAATAGAGAAATTTGAGGCCATTGTCCAAGGACATGTGTTAGATGTGAATCAAGAGGAGTGAGTAGGCAGTGGGAAGGGTAGAGAGGCTGCACATTGTCCAATGGCCACTAGGATGGCCACTCCCTGAGGCACATTAGATGTTCAAGAGTTGACTTGGGAAGGTGCACACATAATTGTATCAGTGTGTTGTACATGTGTACATGTGTGCTGGCATCCACAGGGGCCAGATTCCTAGGAGCTGGATGTCCCGCGCGCAACTTTCCGCCGGCAAGAAGCACGCGGACATTTAGAAATCCTTGCTATGACCAAACTGTATTTTAATCTTAAAGAGAAGCGCCCGCTGCGCCAACATGGCACGCTTATAAACCCCTAGTGCGGCGCATCCACTCCTGATTGGTTGTTTACCCATGATCTCATAAGGCACGTCCTGGAGTGGGCAAAGACCTGGCACGAAGGCACTCTTGCACATGCGCACAGTTAACTTCCTGAAAGGGGGCCGGCTGGCGCGGCGAAGGCTGGCGCCATCTTGTAATGGCGGAGGCTATCCTGGCCTTCCACGTGGGGCGCAGTGGAAGCCAGCGCCATCTAGTGGTGGCGAATGTTATTGTGGCCCTCTACAGCTGGAGGTGCAGACAGTTGTGAATCTCCTGACATGAATACAGGAGCAAAACCCTGGAAGATCAAACATTTAGCATCTAAATCATGTTTCCAGCCTGGGGTTTGAGCTTTTTGACTGATGACAGGTGAAGTAAGAAATAAGAAGTAGGAGGGCTGGAAACAGCTATGGTTGGCAGGATGGAAAAACAGGAAAGTGTGGAGAAATGTAACCTCTTTAACTGGTGTTGGGGTCCTGTTCTCTACTTCCAAGTCAGGTGTGGGCAAAAGGCTGTGTCAACTGTCACCCTAGCAAAGACACTGTTGGTCCTACTGAGGCAGCAGTAGGACCTTCTCTTTGCTGCTCCCCATTTGAATAGGACTGTTGTTATGGAAAGTCTGGTTCAAGCAAAGCAAATGCTGACAATGGGCAGAAAACTATGCTTGGAGGATTCAGTGGCATGGCCAGACCCTGTATGGCTGAGTGATGTGAACAGAAAGCTAACTTTCTCAAAGCATCCTCCTATGAGGAGAGAGGGATAGCCCTGTATTTACATCCATGAGACACTGAGAAATGCTGAGGCCAGCCTAGAGGCCATGTGGAGTGCTGTGTCTTGAGAATGCTTGCTTAAAGGGGCAGGATGGGGGGTCAGTCAGCTCTAAGACCTGGATGTCCAGGTGTGGAGATGATCAGGTCACAGTGCTAGCATAGTCTGTGGGCCTTGCAGTTTCCATAGTGCCAGCTCTGGGAAGCCATCACATAGCCACACGGTCTGGCACAGGAGCTGCTTGCCAATTCTTCCTGTCCACAGTCAGTGCTGGTCCTCACTGATGCACAGGAGACTAGAAAACACTGTACTCTGGGACTCTGTATAGAAGAGTTAGCAAAGATAGCTGCTGTCTGCCACCATACTGGCAGTGCATGGAGAAAATCGTGGCTGCAGGGGATAAACACCTTCCTGCCTTCCTACTCTGGTCCCTCAGAGCCGTGGTTGGAGATGCCAAGGAACTGCATGGAGCCCAGGGCATCCAGATAGTGAGTAGCTAAAGCTCTATCACCAAGGCATGTTTGACAACAAACTGCATGTGAGTAGGACTGTAGGAGCAAACAGAACAGAGAGGTGGAGGGCACGTCCTTGACGGAGCACATCCTTTGTTATCCGAACTGGTCTCCTTGGAAACTCATAAAGAGGGGAAATTAAAACCTGCTTTCTACTACTCTGGCTGCCATCCAATAAAAAATATTGGCTAATGCTTTGTCTTAGTGCCTGCCTCAGTACAAATGATGGGCAAACACTGAAGAAGGTATTGATCTTATAGCAATGGATTCCATTAGTCGTCCTGAGCTTTGTGCACAGACAGGAGAGACTCTGACCTCTGACAGCCAGGGACAGCTGCTGAGGAGTGTACAGCTGCATGAGGGAGAGTCATCAGGAGACTGGATGGCAGGGCTCTGGGATGTAAGAGCGTGGACAAGGGCTGGGGAAGTTTTGTGTAGTCAGGGATACTACTTGCCCATTCAGGGGACTGTCAGAGATTGCTGTAGATATAGCAGATTTATAGTCAGTTGTCAAGAGAGGTCAGCCCCAATCCTGGTGTACTCATTCCTCTCTGGCTCCTGCTAACACAGCATTGAGCCTCCTTGTCCTATTTAGCTGGCTTTAGCTCAGCTAAAACAAAGTGGCAGGTTAACGTACCAGTGAGTGTGCTGACACTCACAACTTACTAATTCTGTCACTTCAAATTGGAGTAAAGGAAGCCACATGTTCCAAAGCTGGGTCACTATGACTCAGACCCACCAGGTCACTAAAGGACTCTGGTCCAAGCATTCAGCCCATCGCTTCTCTTTCTCAAGAGTTGGACTCAGTGCAGTACTTGCTGCCTGCAAGTGTCAGGCACAAAGTCAGTGCATGGAAACAGCAGCAGCCATGTTGTTGTCCAAGGTCTGTGAATGTGAGGCAGGCTGTAACAGAGCCCAGGTCAGTGAAGGGAGCATCCATGTGTATTTTCTAGCCCCCAGGATATGTCAGACATTTGGTATCACTCTGGAGGATGGTAGAGAAAGTAGGGGGCCTCCCAGTGTCAATGCTCTCTCTGACAAGGTGTTACAAGGTACAGTATGAATGAGGAGGGTGTGTTGGGTTCTTAGTGATCCTCAAACAATGACCACAGTGGCTTCAGATAATATTTCTTTCCTGGAACTATGGAAGAAGAAGAGTAATATCCAGGCAGAAGTAGGATTGTTTCTTCCTGATGGCTGTGGGGGAGGGGAATCTTGCCCCACTTCTTCCTATCTTGGCTTTGGTTATTGGTGGTTTTGTTTGTTTGTTTTGCATCCATTATCTCCTCTATCATGTGTTTCCCTGTGTTTTCCTATATATACCTTCCTACTTTTCCATCTATCTAGTATGAGTCAGAAAATTGATAACACTGTTTGATAAGAATCACATTGACCTTTCTGAAGTGCATACCGCTGAGCTCTGTTCAGTCTGCTCTGTCCTGAATCACTGCTGTTCGCTCATGCTGAGGAACAAGTCGGCCAAGTTGGTCAGGAAGCTGCGCCTCAGTCATAGCATTTAAAGATACCAGAAAGACACCCTTGGAGCCCAAAGTGGAGATTTACCAAATTCAAATCACACTAGTGGCAATGGGAAGTCACTGGAGAAGGTTTGCGAAGACTTTATCAGAGGTGCAAAGGAAAAGAGTCAGAAAGTGAAAGGACCAGGGCACATAGGTACCAAGGCACTAAGAATCATTCGATGATGATGTGGTGAAGGTTCTAAGACATGGGATCATTTCCAAATGAGGATTCACAAGCAACTCAATGATTTGCGCAGTCCTTCTGAGATTGTTAACAACATTACTTCGATCAGTATTGAGCCAGGAGTGGAAGTTGAAGTGACCATTGCAGATGCCTAAGTCAACTGTTACAATAAATTGACTTAATTAAAAAAAATCATATTGAATCTTTAACCATATCAATTCTTTGCCTTACAAACATGGAAACATTTCATCTATATGTGTCAGCTATAACTGCTATATGAATGTTGTATAGCATTAAGGATGGTAAGTGTTGGTGAGTATATAGAGGAACAGAGTTGTTACCCAGTGTTACCAGATGGTAAAGTAATGCTGGCCTTAATTGGAGGCCCCTAAACCCCAAAGAGGAAACATCCATGGTCTAACAGGCCCATTTCTGCAGTCATCTACATCCCAAAGAACTAAGAAGTTCCTTCTACTGCCCTGCTCATTTCAGCCTTGTTCATGAGAGCTGGGGTTTGATAATAATTACCAACAGGTAATTGAATGTATAGAAAAAGTAGATTGGAATATTTATTAAGCTTTAAAGAAAAAGCAAATATATCTTCTACTTGCAAGGCTATGCAAAAGAACTTGAATATGTTCTAGGTAAAACAAGCCAGGTCCAGAATTACATGAAGGTCATAAAAGGGAACGAATAAGAAATAAAGTAATTCAGTTATCGAGAGCAGATGACTGGTGATGGGAAGCTGAGGTGAAAAGAGGAAGTGGGCCTATGATCAAAGGCATGCATTGGTATATATAAGATGAATTGGTTCTAAAGGCTTACATTACCTGGGTGACTGTACCAAGACTGCCTCAGCATGGTGACTGGAGCAAAAACACTGCCTCAGCATGGTGACTGTAATAACAACACTGTCTCAGCATGGTGACTGGAGCAACAACATTGTCTCAGCATGGTGACTGGAGTAACAACACTGTCTCAGCATGGGGACTGGAGTAACAACACTGTCTCAGCATGGGGACTGGAGTAACAACACTGCCTCAGCATGGGGACTGTAATAACAACACTGTCTCAGCATGGTGACTGGAGTAACAACACTGTCTCAGCATGGGGACTGGAGCAACAACACTGCCTCAGCATGGTGACTGGAGTAACAACACTGTCTCAGCATGGGGACTGGAGCAACAACACTGCCTCAGCATGGGGACTGGAGCAAAAACACTGCCTCAGCATGGTGACTGTAATAACAACACTGTCTCAGCATGGTGACTGGAGTAACAACACTGTCTCAGCATGGTGACTGGAGTAACAACACTGTCTCAGCATGGTGACTGGAGTAACAACACTGTCTCAG
Organism: Rattus norvegicus; assembly: GCF_021556685.1. Classification (NCBI taxonomy): domain Eukaryota; kingdom Metazoa; phylum Chordata; class Mammalia; order Rodentia; family Muridae; genus Rattus; species Rattus norvegicus. Next base: position 34,053,950 of record NC_141534.1, read on the forward strand.
CATGGTGACTGGAGTAACAACACTGTCTCAGCATGGTGACTGGAGTATCAACACTGTCTCAGCATGGGGACTGGAGCAACAACACTGCCTCAGCATGGTGACTGGAGCAAAAACACTGCCTCAGCACGGTGACTGTAATAACAACACTGTCTCAGCATGGTGACTGGAGTAACAACACTGTCTCAGCATGGTGACTGGAGTAACAACACTGTCTCAGCATGGTGACTGGAGTAACAACACTGTCTCAGCATGGTGACTGGAGTAACAACACTGTCTCAGCATGGTGACTGGAGTAACAACACTGTCTCAGCATGGTGACTGGAGTAACAACACTGTCTCAGCATGGTGACTGGAGTAACAACACTGTCTCAGCATGGGGACTGGAGTAACAACACTGTCTCAGCATGGGGACTGGAGTAACAACACTGTCTCAGCATGGGGACTGGAGTAACAACACTGTCTCATCTTGGGGACTTTAGTAACAGTGCCCCAGGATGGGGACTGTAATAACAACCTTCAACAGCACAGCAACTATACCAGCATTATTGCGTCATTCACTAGAGATGTTCCTGGGTTTTCCTCTCATTAAGTTCTTATTAAAAAATGGCAATTTGGATATGATAGTTCTTTTTTTGTATTACTAAAGAAAGAACTCTAAGGAAGACTGTAACAAAGTCTATAGGATGCCGCTCTCTTGAATGTTTTCAGGGGCTTGCTCCTATGGCTGGTCTTGACTTTCATCTGACAGAGGTGTTTTTGTTAAAGTTCCATTGACCTGCTAGAAAACTCCTGTGTGATCTGTAGTTCAAGGTCTGTGAAGATTAATGTGATTATTTTTAATCATCATTTTCTAGACTAAAAAGCCATCTAAATATATGAAGTCGATTCTGTGGCTCTCATTAATGTAGTAACGCATTATGAATAAATAATACTCGAGAAAATTTAGCCATGCCTTGGAAACCAATTTAAAGTGGTTTTGTGTGCCTCATATGGCAAAAAAGAGAAAAAAAAGAAAGAAAAAGAAAAAGAAAAATCATAACACAACTGAAGATATTTGGAATCAGATCACAACTGAGCCCCTTCAGATTCATTTAAAGAAATTTCCATAGGAAACCTTAGTACCTCATGATCCAGCTACATCTCAGTTGTGCCACCATCTGGGACCAAACTTCAACTTACAAGCCTCTGGGGAGACACTCACTAATCAGCCAGTAAGACTTAGATGGCAAGTTAATGAGCCAAGTGTTGAATTCAAAAGAGTGAAAGCAAACCCACGAAGCAGAGTTAGAGAGCAATAAAGGAAGAAATAAAAACAAGTCAAGAGATTAATGAAATATGCAACGAATGCCCTCAAGAAGATGCACAGATACATAAAGTCTTACTCTGTAAAAGACTTGAATATTTACCAATCTTAGATTAAAATCAGGCCAAAGTCAGACCTGTCCACTCTGAGGAACAAAGACACAAAGGTAAATGTGACTACTCTGTTAAAAAAAAAAAAAAACCAATATCAGAGAAAAGTGGGCAACAGTGGCTGGGTTTGAATGACAATTATCAACACTGATAGAGAGGAAACAGACTCTGCACACCACGACTAATTCTGAAAACAGCCCCAGGTACAAAATACTGAAGGTTTACTGCCGATACTAAGTCTTCTCATGGTGAGCATCTTGTCCTGATCCAAAAGCTGGCAGAGCAGGAAGACATTTCAACTCCTTTTGAGTCTGTGTGAGTTGGAATCAGTCAAATGAAGAGAACACAGGTCAGGGAAGGTGACCCCAGCCTCACACAGGCCATAGATTCAGGACCTTTAACCTGTGAGCTCAATCATGAATAAAAGTGAGGTGCATGTATAAAAATGCATATAGGTGTGTTTTCATACATGTGTGCATTATTTGACAGACACACAGAGGGTTTTTGTCAGTAGTACACACCAGCAGGATAAAAAGTGCTAGAAAACACTCATTATACTATGAAATTTCTTTGACTCCAAAAAGGTCCAGTTTCCATCAGTAGGAGGAGTGTCAGTAAAGCCTGGGTTTGCCCACGTGATTGAGTTCTTATGGAGCAAAGGAAGCAAATAAACCATTTAGGTGTTCTTAGGTGGTATTATTAAATGCAAAGTTATTTTTTATTGTATTAGAAGTGGTTGTCAGAGACTCTGACATGAAGCCTCAAACATTCTAGGAAACGTTGTAGAAAACATACAGAATAACTTACCACACTGTAACTGTAACACCACACAAATTCCCTCTGTTATTTATGTACGAGAAAGCATGACAAGACGAATGAAAGGAATGTTTGATGAGTGTTTCAGAGAAGTTGTTATTTTTGCAAACGGGCAGAGAGCAGTCATAAAACCTAGTGTAACATGTATTGAGGTCCTGAAGGCCTAATAATGTCGATAACCTTCAACATTTTAATGTCACATCACAGGGTAATACATAAACAGTTGTTCCCTGTTTTATATTTTTTGTATATTTAAAATTTTATAATGTCATGAAGAATAACAATAGCTCACATATTACAGAAACAGATTTCCTCCTTTCATAGCCAGATGATAAACTCTCTGGAAAATATCATACAGACTTCAATTATGTTAGCTATTGTCCTTGGGGTCCACATACATCAAAAAGTGGTTGGCAGAGACCTTGACCAGAAGCTTCAATGTCACATGACACCCTCTCTCTAACCTTGGTGGAGAAGACTAATGGTGGACCTTGGTAGGCGGTTCTCATGACTGGGCTGGCTTGAGTAGGTATGACCGCAGTTTGGATGGGAAGAATGTAGAGTTCATGCCGTTTGTTCTCTTTGTCTTCTTCTCCACCTTTATAACCTCGATGTGGTTTGTACAGTAAATGTTCCCCAGAGCTATATATATTTGAACATGCTGTCCTCAGTTGGTGTTGCTATTTGGGGAGACTGTGGAACCTTTAGAAGGTGCCGCTCCTTAGAGAATTTAGAACCTTGCTCCATTTCCTGGTTTCCCCTTCCTAAGAGGTTTTCTCCAGATCTACATCATTTTTATAACTTGGAGTTTCAATTCTCCATCTGGCCATGGCCTTCTAGTTGTGATTTTGATCTCAGAGGAATGCAAGACTGTATAGGGCAGAGGCTGGCACATACAGGTATTGGCTATAGGGTTCTAAGTGGTCCTTTAAAAAATACCACAATTTAACTTATTTGAGTATACATGTATGAGTGGTCATGTGTATGCCATGGATTATGTATGACATATGTATGTAAGGGGACAACTTTTAGAAGTCTTCTCTCTCTCTCTCTCTCTCTCTCTCTCTCTCTCTCTCTCTCTCTCTCTCTTCTCCCCCATGTGGGTCAGGCATAGGCATCGATCTCAGGTTGCCAGGCTGAGGGAGAAGTTGCTACCTGTTACGAATCCAGTTCTCTGCTGCCATTTTCTCTTAACTATTACCTGCATCCCATGGTCTATACATAAACTGAAGACAGTTCTGGTAGAATTTCTGGCAAGATTTCCAAGTTCTTATGCCATGAGCAAAACTACATCATTGATAAGGTGTCACAATGATTATTGACTGGAGAGAAATTACATTTTGAAGCAATTAATTTCTTCTCCAGGTTTTAATAATGAACTCTGAGAATCATGAAGAAAACAATCTTGTCACAGAAATATAAGAAAAATTTCTTTTGAGAAAAATGGTTCAAAGCCCACCCATGGCACGATTGGATGTAACTTCAGAAATTGACAGTGTAGAATGAGTTAGAATAACAGTTAGATGCCTGGATAACTGTTACTGACTCAATCTTAGGGGTAGGCAAAAAATCAACCTTTTATAAAATAGTTTAGCTATGTTTTTTAACATTGTCTTTCATTCACAATGCAACACACACACACACACACACACACACACACAGAAATTCTCATCCTCACCCAGACACATGGACACATATAGACCCTCACCTACACATACTCACACACTCATCAAGACACATAGACACACACAGGTACTTGCATGCACACATTTACATGCAGGCACTCACACGCACATGCAGACACCTTTTAAAATATCAATTTTCATTATTTTAACCACATGCTGTGTGTATATCTGTGTGTGGACACACACATATAAGTGCAAATGTCCACAGAGATTGGACATTTGGCCTTCGAGCTGGAGTTATAGGCAGTTGTGAGGCCTCCAACATGGGTTCTGAGAACCTGATTCAGGTCTTCTGAAAGAACAGTGTACTTTCTAAACAGCTCCTTCCTTCTTGTAGACTGCCGGTGGCAGTCATGTTAGCTCTACTAGACTTTAGTTAAACTGTAAAAACAACTGCAAAATCAAAGTTGTTTTCTTCATTTTCTTTTTCTTTCTGTCTGTTTTGTTTTTGAAAAAGGGTCTTGTTATGCATCCCCTGCTGGCCTTGAACTTACTTGCTGCAGTCTCTCAAGTGCTGGGATTACAGGTGTGCTCCACCACATGCAGTTATTAGTTGGAGGAAGATGCTAAGTGTGGATTAGCAAACAGCCAGTTGTATTGGTCAAGCTCCTCAGTTATACAGATTTAGGTGCACATGGTTTGCTAAGGCAGGACTCTGTGGATATCCAGAAAGAATGGTGTAAAGTGAGACAAGGGAGGATTGGGGTTGGGAAGTTCCCCAGATATGGAATCAGAATCACCAGAGAAAGGGGACAGCTATGTGCAAGCAGCCATCAACTCTAACAGTTGGTCCAGTATATGTCAATCTAGAAAAGGGAGACTGGGTGGGTACCTTGAAATCTACTATAATCTTCCCTATGCAGTCCTCACAGCTGCTAGTTCCTCACAGAAGCAGCTCTCCAACCCATTATGTGTTCATATTCTTGGGGAACCTGAAGGACTGTTGACAAAGAGCTTCATCCACACCGCTACAGGAGATCTTAACTGACAGTGTTCACTCCTATAGCACCCACTCCAACTGCCCTCCCTGATCACTTTGCCTTGTTAGCCTGGGACGATTGTTTGGTGGGTTGACTGTTGACTCCCTGGCATGACTCCAAAGCAACCAGGCAATAGATGTTGCTTCAGACTTAGAAGGTTTGGTTCTGTGACATGCTAATGGCTTCAACCATTTTCCTCATGGGACCTCTAGACTCACAGTTAAGATTGGCTTCAGAGGCAGAAATTGTGGGGTTAGGAAATACAAACCTCTTGGCTATCATGTGGATGGGCAGAATGGGGATACTCCCAATCTTCACCCTGCCATGCAGACCTAGCCACTGTAAGTTGGGGGACACAGCTCCACATGGTGACCATGACCTTCCTTATACTATCCTACCCTGAAGAACAGTGTCCTGCCTCTCAGGCCACTCAGGCTACTGTCCCTGAGTTGGACCTTATTTTAAGAGACAGTGCCAATCTTTTCCTAGTTTGTCAATTTCTAGGTGGTGGTCTATGGTGTGTGCCACAAACACCACAGCCATGTTCTCACTGTCACTGAGTTTCTATAGACTTGGCTGATACTGCCCAGTATCCCATCCCACTCAGCCAGAATCTCTCCAAAGTCCTTGCACATATCCCTCACCCACATTCTGACTCCAGTCCTTCATCAAGTTTATTCAGGGATACTCACCAATCAATTAGTTAAGTCATTTGTCTGTGCCTGTGAGTTTATATCTACTCTACCTTGGGTGACTCTTGCCATCAAGCCCTATTCAGTTTGTATCTTCGCCATTGAAGAGTTCAAGAGGCCCCTCCCATTTTTATACATAGTGTTTCTTTTTGTCATTCCTTCTTTTCAATGTTTGGGGACACTCAGCAATAGTGTCTGATTTCTGTAGCCTTCATGATTATAGTGTATCTCTCTCCTTCTCAGTGCCTAGGATACTATGCAAATAAGAACTCATATGAACACCTGCTTCCAATCTCAGATCACCAGATATGGCCATACCCTTTTTACCCATTTCAGTGCTTGTCTATGCTGCAGACTCCTCCACCTGCTGATAGCAATGAGCTTATTAGTGCCAACCAGGTAGAGAGTGATTCCACCTAGAAATCTGACTGGACCTGGTGGAGAGTGACTCTACCTTAGAATCTGGCTCTACCAGGTTGAGAGTAATCCGACCTCAGAATCTGACTTGACCTGGAGGAGAGTGATCTCACCTGAGAATCCAACTCTACCAGGTTGAGAGTGATCCCACCTCAGAATCTGGCTCTTAAGTCTGATTTCGGGCTCAGCCCTAACATCAAATGTCTCAGGTTGGATTTCTAAGAGATGGAGTCTGAGACAGTGTTTTGGGTGCACACAATTGCAGAGGCTCCACAGAAGCATCCGTGAGGGAGGGAATAACTCAAACAAAGAAGGAAAAAGCTGATCAAGAATATCATGGTAGGGAAATATTTCTGTGGTGTCTTAGGCTGGGTGCTAGAACAAAATGCCACAGTTGACCTGACTGATGAACAAAAGAACTTTGTTTTCTGGAGACTTGGAATCAAGGTGCTGTCAGGCTCAATATCTGATGAGAACCCGCTTCCTGGCTTACTGACAGTAAAATTACACTGTGTTTACGTGGAGGGAGAAATGAGAGAGCTCTTTGGCAAGTGTGAGTGCAGGAGGGTGTTAGTCTGATGACTTAGTGACAGCCCAGATCTGTTGTGGACTAGTGGGTTTCTGCCCATGAATTAGTGTGACACAGCCTTGTCTACAGTGTGATTCATACAGACAGCAACTAAGTTCATCCCACCCAGATGAGACCCTTTGAAGAATCATTTCTTAGTGGGCTGGTACTAACATTCCATGTTCACCGCAGCTCGCCGCAACAGTTGGGGGTACACCTGAGTGTGGGTGTCTTCTTCTTCATGAGATGGGATAGTGTCTAATACCACACATACAGGGTGAGTCAGATTACAGCCCCACTGCTGTCTGCTCATGGAAATTCGGCACATCTATCAAAGGAGACATAAGGAGCTCTCAGGTATGTTAGCTTTTATTATTTGCTTTCATAGGCATTATCACCACTCATTAGTCAATGAGTACCTCAAATTATTCCTCACATGCCAAATATGAACGATTCTTCTGAGGTAGAACAAAACATAAACTTCTACTGTGTACTGCTGAGTGTTTAAAGACACAATTACTGGCAGTAATGCTGGGGCTCGAATGGCCTGTGTCATCTCCTCTTATAAAATGATATAATTGTTCAGTACTTATACTGAGTAAAATAATGAGGGAGAGAGATATGAGGTCAAGAGACCTGGTCCCATGCCCATTCCCAGTGCACTGTGGGAATTTTTTGGAAGGTGACAGCCAACTGTACTGTGTGTATCTCCTGTAAGCTGCTAGCTAGAAACAGACATTTCTCAGAGTTCAATGCAGGAAATGAAGCTGACTCAATAAATGGGATTATTTAAATTTTACCAAATTCTTCATATATAAAAAAAATGGCTTGCAATCACCCTTAAGAGTTAAGAAATGGGTATCCAAATGACTTCCTCATTAGTATCTTCTATTATGTCTCCTTGGGGATAAAACTTCAGTTCCAGCATTCTTATCTGGTGTCTCTCTTCAAATTCTTGAGACACAGAACGTGATCGACAGCTGACAGAGGCACAGTATCCCCATGGAAATGGCACGAGATGCATCCAGAAGTGTGCCATCACCTTACATAGCCCAGTGGCTCAATCAGATGTGTAGACAGGAGCTGAACAAATTTAGGATGATAAGCTAGCGTGGGTTAGACTTCGGTAGTCAAACCTGGATTCTCAGTACTCAGGAGCAGAGGCAGAGGGATAGCTAGGAGTCAAGGGGTGATGCCTTTGTCTTACAGATGCAGAAATTGGGAGATTAAACTGAAGTTGTGAAGCTGAAGCCATAGAGACTAGAGAGTGCTTGTCTGGTGCTCTTCTAACACGAGGGGCCTTTTGTTTGCTCATTTATTGTTTTTTTGTTGTTGTTGTTGTTGTTGTTTTGTTTTTTTTTGTTTGTTTGTTTTGTCTTTTTTCTTTGAAAGAAACAAAATGACTCATCTTCCTGGCTGGGACATGTCTTTTACAGAAGAATTTACTGAGTCAGTGCCCTACACCTTACCTCAGCTGTTTAATTCCTGCATCCCAACCCATCCCCACACACGAAGCAGTTCTCCTCCACATATTGGAAATACATGTTTCAGAACCTAGCAGTTCGAGATGGGAAGTGGTACTGCTGACCAGTTGCACATTCCACGTACAGCTCCATGGTTATATGCTTTCTTCACTATATCAGTTCATTTGCCCACTGCTGTAACAAAACACCTAAAGCCGCGGACTTATAAAGATGAAAGGTTTGCTTGGATGTAAATTGTCACATTCTTGCTTGAGGGCTCTGCACTACAAGATAGACAGATGGGAGGGTGAGTGATTTAGGGCAGAACAGCACAGGTGGTGGTCTGTCTACTCACAACTCCCTTTCATGAGAGCTAACTCCAGGAAGGGGAATGGTGTTTGTCTTTTCCCAACAGAGAGTCTCATGATGGTCTAGCTCTCTCCATAAGCCCCACTTCTTAATGCCCTGCCCCACCTCTTAAACCTGCTGCAGAGACCCCAGTGAATTTACCTCATCCGAACCACAGCAACAACCACAGTTCCTCCAGTTCTGATGTTCTGAAACATGGAGGGGAACATTGTTTATTCTGTTCTCTTACGAATACTCATGTTCAGGAGGCTTCTTAGATCTGAAGACTTCCTCTGCCAACCTCATCTCAGTTGGTTTATGGCTTCCTGAACATTAAAATATAATTACATCACCTTCCCCTTCCCTTTCCTCCCTCCAGTACCTTTCATGTCCCCTTGTGATATTTATTTTCTGATGACTTATGGTGGAGGCAGAGGACGCTCTGCATACTGAGCCATTTGGAAGAGGATTCCCTGGGACGCAGTATCATTTTATTGACACGGTGGGAACAAGGTCTTGGGCTTAAACATGTGCCAGCCTGAGACTGTGCTTTGGGTCTGTTGGTTTCCGCTTGGTTGCTGAGATTCCCATCCTTCCCTGGGTCCTCTTTCTAACAATTGCTGCCTGTGATGGAAGCATAACGTGAATTTCTGAAAGTTGGTCCCTTTAATTTGTTTTAAGTGAACGTATGTTTGAGTAAAAATGTTTTCAAGAAGGGTAGTAGATTATGTTGTGGATAAAATAATAAAATAATAAAACAGTCTCTCTTTGAAAGAGAGCTGTGCATACTGAGCTCAGTAACCACTCTGGGAGACTCCTGGGTGGTGGGGTATTTAGAGGAATCTTACACCTGGCGGTCAACAGTAGGCTTTATTTACCACAAGCTAACAGCATGATACAGCTTCAGCTTACAGCCAAATGAAACCTTAACCTGCAAGTCATGAGAAATAATGTACTTTGAATATTCTGCTCAGTTGGAAGGATTGCACCTATGTCTCATCTGTCACTTAACCAATTGCTAGTCAGCTGAGAAGTTTTAGCTTCAACCTTGTCACCAGAACCTCATGGGTTCTCATAGGGCTTCGCTACTTCAACCAGAAAATTCCTTTCCTTTCACAGGTTGTCACTCCCTTGACTTTCTGTACCTGACCTTTGTTCCCGAGGAGGTTTCAGTAGTAGTCGGGCTGGAACTCTGGTGGAAAGAGAGGTCACTGTATGTGCTGAGCTGGCGAAATGATGAAGGCCAAGGTCTCTGTGTGTTCAGAGATGCTTGGAAAAGGCTTCTCCCTAAAGGCAATGCATAACCCTGAGACGTGCAAGAGCAAACCAGCTCCCTGCTTGGACTCTCCCCTGTATGTGCTGGTGTTCCACCTAGAGCTCTGTACATGCTACGCCAACATTCCACCGCCGAGGTTTATCACAAGACGCAATGTGCTAATATGATTTTAAAAGGCCTCTTCCTGGCAAACTGTTCCAACTCCCTAAGATATTCTCACTGCAAATCAGTCCTCTCCTTAGCCTTTTGTATTTCCTGAAGACTGGCAATAGAATTCTGATGTTCTGAGTTCTAGCAGGCAGGATAACGGACACCTAAAGATATCCACTTCCTCCTCCCAGATCCTGTGAGAATGTCCCCTCTCATGGAAAGGGACTGCACAGATATACTTGCATCAAAGGCCTAGCAAGATTGCTCTGGTTACTCAAGCAGACTCAACTGACCACCAAGACCTTCTGTTGTAACAGAGAGACAAGAATCAGAGTCAGAGGAGACATGAAAGTGTAAGCAGAGGCTGTAGTGTGAGTGGGGTTGGGGGGACCAGTCCTGCAGGAAGCTTGTGGGAGTTGGAAAGCAAGGGGAAAGGTTTTTGTTCCAGGATCTTCAGAGAGCCAAGCAGCATGCTGCCATGTTTTCAGCTCTATATGACCTATTTTAAAGTTCTGTTTTTATTTACTTCGTCCCCCTTTGTGTGTGTGCACTTGAGTGTCTGCGTGTGTTTGCCAACACGTGCACACATGTACATACACACACACACACACACACACACACACACACACACACACACACACACGCGCGCGCATACACACTTCATGTTGCTTGTGTAGAGAGACTAGAGGACAACTTGCAGGAGTCAGTTCTCTCCTTCCACCACATGAGTTCCAGGACTCAGACTCTGGTCATCAGGTCTTGCAGCAAGTGTTTTTATGTGCTGAGCCATTTCACAGCCCCTAGTAGTTGAGGTTGCATTTGAAGTTGCAGATTACAGCAGTTTGATCCAGCACTGTATAAAAATCCCCTTCGGGGCAGCAGGGATATGGTGTTTTTTTCTGTGAGAGGCATGAAGATCTGATCTCAAGCTGTTGACTTAGTAGCTTGCCCAGTGCATGTGTCTGAGTCCCTGGAATCCACAGGCACTGCCTGATTTCCCTCTTATTCACTTGTGATCTTAGCTGTTCTGTAAAGACACTGCCCGTTATGTTCTAGTTTTAGGAGGATAAACGGGTTGTCTTGTCTTAGCCTCTAAGGGTGCCCAGTCAGGTTTTCTGTAGAGAAGGTTTATGGAATGCCTAGTCCACCTCAAACACTGATATGCAAACATTTTCATCCTCGGTTAGCAGAAGACTGCCAGGTTGGCTTCTCTGTCCCTTTGACATGGTCTGCCTGGCATCTGGATGTCCACAGTGACAGGAGGTTCCCCTCCACCTTGCCCACCATTTGCTCAAACATGTGGTCTGGGATTTATCTGACTAATCTTGGCTTCTTACAGCTAAAAATATGATTTTAAACTACATTTGGATTCTAAGTGATGACACAGTTATTTTATTTGGGACTCTGTTGTGTTTTCTTGTGATTTAACTGATTCCACATAAAAGTGCTTTTTTTTTCTTCCAAACTTTAATGCTTAGTGATGGTTACAAATTATTTAACTAGGAGCAAAATAGCACCAAGTTTTATTTACTTGGACAGTAACATTGGATAAGTTTATCTTCTTTGAGCTAATAAAATTTTGTTAGAGTTCTGACAGTGCAGTTTGGCTGCTCCATGCATAATGCTGGGTGTTCTGAAAAAGCCACCATAATCCTAGCTTTGTAGCAGGCTCTTGACTAGTGCTTCTCAGTCATTAGAGAGCTTTGCACGCTGATGAGCACTCTAAGATGATTTTAGCTCTAGGAATCTCTGTTCCAATGCCCTGAGTTTCTTGGTTTCACACTGGGGAAGGTTTAAATCCCTTTATCTGGACCTACAGTGCCTCCCCTTTGGATTGTAGCTTTAGATTCTTAGTTCTCCAACATTCATTCAAAGACACAGTTCAGACCTTAAAGAACCCTCTCCTGGCTGTCATCCATCACTGGTTTGGGGAACTAACAAATGGGAATTTAAGCCCAGTACTTGTTGTTTTGGTAAAGTGGCCAGGTTTTTATTATGTGTGAATCTCATTAGTCTGGGGACAATGGTCCTCCTGTTGGGAAGAAGCTGGTGTGAAGATTAGGTGGTGAGGTAAACATTTATCAGACATAGGCTTGGCACAGAGGAGGCAAGAGCAGTGATTAATTCTTCTTCCTGGCTGAATCTTGGAAGTGTCCTCAAGAACTCAAACACAAGCACAAGCAAACAGGACCCTTTCTCAAGAGCAGCAGCAGCCCCTTCCCCCTGTTTCAAGAGGTGTTGCTAGGGGTTGGGGATTTAGCTCAGTGGTAGAGCGCTTGCCTAGCAAGTGCAAGGCCCAGGGTTCGGTCCCCAGCTCCGGGGGGGGGGGGGGGGGGGGGGGGGGGGGGAGGTGTTGCTCACTTCTGCTCTGGAATGCACTTCTCTGGGCTACAGCAGAGTTGATTTACTGCTCCCTTTCTGTTCACTCAAGCTGCCATTTCTGAGTTTGAGGGTTTTGTTTGTTTGTTTGTTTGTCTTTTAAAATTTTATACCATTGTTTTTATTACTTTTATTTATTTTACAGTATAGTCATTGCCCTTTCTGAGTCTGCCTTCCCACACATTCTTCCTCACCCCATTCTTCCTCCCCACTGTCTCCAAGAGGATGTCCCCCCCCTTACTTGCCAGGCTACACCACTTTCTGTGGCCAGGCAGTCCTCTGCTGTATATGTGTTGGGGGCCTCATATTAGCTAGTGTATGCTGCCTGGTTGGTGGCTGTGACTGAGAGATCTCAGGGGTCTGAGTTAGTTGAGACTGTTCATTTTCCTATGGGGTCACCCTCCTCCTCAGCTTCTTCCAGACTTCCTCTAAGTCAACAAAAGCGGTCCATGTCTTCAGTCCAATAGTTGGATATAAATATCTGCTTCTGTCTCAATCATCTGTTTCTTGGGCCTCTCAGAGAATAAATGGGACCTCATGAAGTTGAAAAACTTCAGTAAGGCAAAGAACTTGGTCCATGGGACAAATCAGCAAACCACTGATTGGGGAAAATTTTTTCATTAACCTCATATCTGATAGAGGGCTAATATCCAAAATATATAAGGAACTCAAGAAGCTATCCTCTAAACAAAACCAAACAACCCAATCAAAAAATGGGGTATAGAATTAGAGAATTCACAACAGAGGAATCTCAAATGGCTGAGAAGCACTTAAATGTTCAAAGTCCTTAGTTATCATAGAAATACAAGTCAAAATGACCCTGAGATTCCACCTTGCACCACTAGAATGGCTAAGATTAAAAACTCAGGTGACAGTACATGTTGTTGAAGATGTGGAGAAAGGGAAATACATCCATTGTTTGTAGGATGGCAAACTGGCACAACCACTCTAGACATCAATCAGGAGGTTCCTTACAACAGATCTACCTGAAGACCCAGCTATACCATTCTTGAGGATATATCCAAAAGATGCCCCACCATACCACAGGGGCACATGTTCCCCTATGTTCATAGTGACCTTAACTGTGATAGCCAGAAGCTGGAAATGACCCAGATGCCTCACAATGAGAGAATGAATACAGAAAATGTGATTCATTTATACAATGGAATACTACTCAGCTATAAAGAAAGAGGACATCCTGAGTTTTGCAAGCAAATGGATAGAACTCCTGAGTGAGAAAACTCAGACTCAAAAGGACATGCATGGTATGCAGTCACTTAATAAGTGGATATTAGCTAAATATATACAGACTATCTAGGATACAATCCACAGAACTCAAGAAGGTTAGCAAGTGGATGATCTGTATGACAAGAAATTCAAGTCTCTCAAGAAAGATATCGAAGAAGATCTCAGAAAATAGAGAGAGATCTCCCATACTCATGGATTGATAGGATTAGCACAGTAAGGCCATCCTACCAAAAGCAATCTACAGATTAAATGCAATCCCCATCAAAATTCCAACACAATTCTTCACAGATGTGGAAAGAGCAATTCTCAAATTCATCTGGAAAAGCAAAATACCCAGAATAGTAAAAACAATTCCTAACAATAAAAGAACCTCTGGGAGAAATCACCATCCCTGACCTCAAGCTGTACTACAGAGCAATATTGATAAAAACTGCATGGTATTGGTATAGAGACAGATTGATCAACTGAAGACAAAGAAATGAACCCACACTCTTAGGGACACTTGATCTTTGACAAAGAAGCAAAAAATATACAGTGGAAAAAAAAAAAGAAAAGAAAACATCCTCAATAAATGGTACTGGTCTAACTGGCAGTGTGTATGTAGAAAAATGAAAATAGATCCATATTTGTCACCCTGCACAAAACTCAAGTCCAAGTGGATCAAGGACCTGGACATAAAACCAGATACACCGAATCTAATAGAAGAGAAGATGAGAAGAGGCGCCAACTCATTTTTTTAAGACATAATTTACATTTGCTGATGATTCTCCATGGAGTTGTCAGAGGGCTCTTCAGATGGGAGTATAATGTGGTAAGGCAAGACAGACAGAGACAGAGAGACACAGAGAGAGACAGACAGCAAGCAAGTAGAGTCCTGTGATAAATATGAACTGACCTGAAGGGTTTTGCTTGGAGAGGTGGACCCCCTCCAAGAAGACATAGCTGCTAAGGACCAGCAGGCAGAGGAACACCAGAACAAGAAGACCTGGCTGCTAAGACCAGCAGGCAGAGGAACACCAGGTGTAATAGAGCCACGTCCCTGGGCATAAAGCAGCTTGGAGTAGAATGAGGTGGGATGCTAGGGAGCTATATCATGGGCAAGAGCCAGGCACTTAATAGGTGGGAGACATCAAGAGTAGGCTAGAAGCAGGAGATTCTACTTACCCCAGGTTAAACCCTTGCCACTGTGGATCTTGGGTGGATGAGTGAGACATAGCTAGGACCCCAGGAAGGAGCTGGTAGGAACTCGATGTATCTGATGCTGAACACACCGTGTCTGTTCAGAGATGCTTTGCTGTCATTCAAACTGGAAGTGTGAGTCACTGGGATCCCTGGCATTTCTTTGGGTATGGGCTCATGTAACAGGGAGAAGACCTTTGTTTGCTGAGACTTCTGTTAGACATTACAGAGAAGCTGTTAGTAACTTGAGGCAGGCAGGTCATATAAGCAGTGTTCATATTTCACCTGGAAAGCTGCAGTCATGAGGAGAGGATGAGGATGAGGACAGATTGTTCCCCTGCATTCGTGTTATGGGGTCAACCTCTGTAGAACAAGGGAGTCGGTTAGGTTCACCCTGGAGAACATAGCCCTTGGTCCACATCTTGACTCTGCTTCATCCTGCCCTGTGTTTACTGGTCTGGTGAGAGCATGAACAGTCCTACGATGAAGTGCACTTACCCAAGGTTCCCTGCACACTGTCGAACTTGTGTCCTCCCATGGCTCTTTCACCTTTTGCTTCCCTTTGAAGACCATAGCTCTGTGGCCAAGTTCAGCTTAGTCTTGTTTGATTCAACACTCATTCCCCAGCTCTCACCATCTCCCAAAAAGATGATATTGTTCACTTTGGTGATGGGTCATAAGCAAGACAGGTGATGTAGTTGGGGCAGAAGGAAAGAGAATGGTGAGAGAGAGAGAACCATTTTCTGGGAGGGCAGCCTGCACTCTGGGGAGTGTGGGAATCTGTAGAACTGAGATCCTTAGGGATGGCTCTCTCCTACTGCATCTTCCCAGTTGCTGTCTCAGAACCACAGGGAAGACTACTCTAGGTGCTTGCTAATTAGCAGTTTCATGTCATCCAATAAAGCTAGACCCCCATGTTCCTCTTC
Source organism: Rattus norvegicus (assembly GCF_021556685.1). NCBI lineage: Eukaryota > Metazoa > Chordata > Mammalia > Rodentia > Muridae > Rattus > Rattus norvegicus. The sequence continues at coordinate 34,069,490 of NC_141534.1, forward strand.
ACGCCATTGGCCAAAGAAGCTTCATCAGCTGGGAGAACCCCCCTCTAATCCATTCCATCCTTTAAAAGTGAGTTTCAAAATTAACATTCTTATAGTCTAAACTAAAATGAAACAATTTGGAGGGTCATTGGATTTAGAGATGGAGAAATGGAGGATTAATTCCCACTTCTGCCCATGGCTGCTTAAGCTATTAGGACAGTGGGGTATGCAAAGTTGTCTGTTCATCCTTGTATCACCCTCCCAATGTTTTCTGTCTGGTTTTGCAAGTGTGTGTGTGGGGGGGGTTACGGGGAGTGGGTGGAACTGATGTGTGACTGTGTGATCTCTGGGGAACTGGGCCTTTTAATCATGAGCTCATTTAATATGGTTTTGCCTGCACCTTGGAGTATTATAAATATTTGTATAATTTACATCTTGCTTCAGAAATGTGACACTTAAATGGCCTCTGGTATGAAATTCTCACTAGAAAACATTAACGGTGACATTATATTCACATTCTACAAGTTGCTATGAAAATAATTAAGATCCTGAAGTGTGGGCTAATCATACACTAGGTGAGAAAATGACTAATTGTTCCAAATAATTAACTTGTATTTTGATGACTGAGTTTTCCTTTCTTTTTAGGTTGTAAATACCAGACAGACAGATGTGGCTAGAGATGCCACTCACAATGACAGAGGACAGTTCTGTCTTTCTGGTGCTCTTTTGGTTCAAGAGTCAGAATTATTTCCCACTGCTCTCCTCTTGCTTCTCCCCTGCCTGCTGCATTGTTCATTATAGTAGAATGAGCCATTGTCCTAGGCAGCCTGGACTCCTCGGTCAACAGTGGCTCATTATGGCAGTCAGGATGCCCACTCTGCATTTCTGCTCTCCTAGAGCACTGTTTTCATGAAAATTGCCAGAACAGATCTAACCAAGACATCTCCTCCACTTCTGACACTGGTTATGATTGTGCAATCAGAATGGCCTACTTCCAGTGCCTTATTTATGCTTTGTGGACTCAACTTTGTTCACTATCCTGTGGACATCTTCCACTGAGTCCTTAGATCTTCATTCAAACTAGCTATCAGAGCATGGATGGATCCACAGCTCTGCAGAAGTCTCCCCTAACAGAGCTGTGGCCCCAGCATCTGGTTGTTGACTCTGCTCAATCAGCCAGCTCCTCACCAACAGCATCTCTGCCCCAGATTCTGATGAGTGTGCATGGGTCCGTCTCCATGGCTTTGCAGGAGTCCATAGGTAGGCACAGCCGTGGATCCTTCAGAAGCTCCATGTCCATTGTCTTAGTATGGAGACTGTCTGCCATCAGGACAATTGTCAGTTTTGATATGGAGGCCTTCCAGAAGAACAAGACATGCCTCTGGACTCTAGTCTCCTTACTGAATCAGTCCTCATCTCATTTGGCTCCAAAACCCTTTCAAAATATCCCCAGATCACAGCTCAGATGGACACAGTGGCCATCAATGTCCTTTGTTAGACATGGTTAGTACTGGGACTCGTGGAATAAACCAAGCCACAAGATGGAGTCCCCAAACACTCCAGATACCTCCCTGTGACTCTTCTTCATGAATCATTCTTGAATCTTCATTCATGAATCTTCTTCTTGATTCATTCTTCGTGAATGTTGACTCTTCTAGTGTTCTGGGAGGAGTGAGGCTTATCCTTCATCCCACCTCATCTGTCTGTGAGATGGTGGGGTTAGTGAGGCCCTCAGCATTTAAGCCTCACCTCTCTTAATCACTGTGTGGTTGGCACTGTGCTAGGGACAGGATACTCTGTTTTGCCTTGGCCTTTGTGTAACAACAGAATCCACATGAGTGGAGATCATAGCTGTGTAAACAATATGTCATCAAGAAGTGTGTAGGATGATGTCATTATGCACCAAGGCACATCCAGGATAAGGCGAAGCCTATCATTGGATGAGAAGGAAGGGTAGATAGAGAAAAAGTCTAGGAAGGAGGGAGGAGGAGGAGAAGCAAGATATCAAGATGGAATCTACAAAAGATGGCTCAGATTTAGGTGAACTAGATCAATTTTATCTTGTCTAGGTGGGTGGTTTATATATTTAGCAAGTAGCAGTGAATTTATTGTGTGGAGTAATTGTATATTGAGAATTTAACATGTACATCTAATTGCTAAGTTACAAGTTTCTGGAACTTTGATTCTACTGGGCTAAAGAGGACAGTGTGTGAAAGAAATGGCTGAGAGGCAGTTGGAGCGTGTGGATCTGGTTCTGTTGCCTGTGTGGAGTGAGAACACACAGGGCCTACAGAACGATGTGGGTGTGCATGCCAGGTGTGGTAACTACTGCCTAGGGGACCACGTGGAGAGAGTGATCAAAGGAGAGACAACCAGGAGAGGACGGCTTACGAACCATGTGCCAGAGTAGCAGCCGGAGTAAGCAGATCCAGCTCACAGGAACCGACAGCAAATGACCCTTTCTAATTTTTACCTCGACAGTAATGTATCTAAGTTCCAAGCTTTGAAAGCATTTCCACCTGGCTGTTTGCACAGAATACTCATTTCCTTTTTAATAAACTCCCAGGAGTACAATTACTTGGTCACATGGTAAGCACAGCTCAGTTTTGTGAGGTGCTGATGGACATCCACAGGAAGTGCAACCTCACATTCCTACGGGCAGTGTGGGAACCCATGCCTGAACACATCTTTCACATGGCTCCAGGTCAGGTTGTGCAGCCCATGCCGGCTCTGGCCATTTCAATGAGATGAGAAGACAGTGCTGTTCTCTTCTGCAGTTTCCATGGTTTACTAAAGAACTCGGCCCTATCACAGTGAAAACATCCTCTTCCATTACCTTCTGATGCGCTACTGCTTTACCTTTTGACTTGGGTCTTTTACATGTACTGTGAAACAAGGGAAATGTTTTGTTTTAATCAGAGTTTTTCATGTCATTCATGGAAAATCAATTACACTTTTTAGTAGCAACCTGTCAAAAAATTATCATTTAGTGTGGGCTACTATAAGGCTCTTTGATTGTCCTGTGGTTCTGTCTGTCTGTCCACTCACAGTAGTAGAATCCTACTGACATCTTGTGGAGTAACACCTCTTGATTTCAGCTTTTCTGAGAATTATTTTTGATGTCTTGGATCTTTGCATTTATATATAATCTTTAGACTCAGTTTCTCTGCATTTAGATTAAAATCCCATTAAAACCACATTTATTTTCTCAATGAATTTGAAAACCTTGGAACTCTTAATAACGGTAGGTTTCTTGATCCAAAAGATTCTTTTATTTGGCTCTTATATAATGATCTTGGCAATATTCTATAGATTTTTAAAGGAACTAAAATCTCAATTAAGAAGGTGATCATTTGGAAGGAGAAAGAAGACCAGAGGATGGTAAACAGTATCAGTGTATCAAGAACAAGCGGGGTGAGTCAGCATTGCATCCTCAGAGATGGGTGACTGCAGAAAGGTATCAAACTTTCAATACCAAAGAAAGAAAGAAAACTCAAAAAAAAATAGAACATCAAAATGTGTGTGTGTGTGTGTGTGTGTGTGTGTGTGTGTGTCTGACAGAGAGAGAGAGAGAGAGAGAGAGGGAGGGAGAGAGAGAGAGAACAGTTAGAGAGAGAGAGAGAGAGAGAGAGAGAGAGGGAGGGAGAGAGAGAGAGAACAGTTAGAGAGAGAGAGAGAGAGAGAGAGAGAGAGAGAGAGAGAACAGTTAGTTCCAAGTATGGTATGAATACAATCCCAGAGCCTCAGCAGTAGGATCCACTTTGAGAAAGAAACAGAAAATATGTATTGTAATGTCAGTAACAGAGAGCAGGAGAGAAAATGAAAGACTGGAAGAGGGGGAGGGGAAGGGGAGGGGAAGGGGAGGGGAAGGGGGGAAGGAGATGGGGAAGGAGAGGGGGAGGGAGAGAGCATACTAAAGAACAAATCTGTGAGGAGCAGGGAGCAGCAGGATCATAGGGAGAGGACCCAAAACAGTCTAAAATCCACCATTAACACCAAACTCATCATTTAGAGAATTTGCTGTCCAAACAAATTCCAAACAAACAGGAATCCCAGGATTTCCTACCATAGTGAGTAGATTCTGGGCAAATCCTCTCTTACTTTCGATACTGGACTGGACTTCTGGCAAGATGTGGTTTTGAAAAGACTACTATTAAGACAGAGACAAAGTGGGTCTAAAGGCAAAAACTTACCCTTGCATGACTCTCCATGGAGCTCACTGGGACTCACTCTAGGAAATCAGGACAAGTGTCAGAGGAATTAACTCTGGGATGTGTGCTGCAAAATCCTTCCTGTTAGAGGAACACAAAACCCTGCAGTCAGATCTGTGCTCCACGTGGTGTATTGCCTGTCTGAGCTCTAAACTGGAGTGGGACTCCATAGCTCTGTGGAAGAATGTCCAGCTGTAGTAAGATGGTCAGGTCTAAGGCCAGTGGAAATCTTGAGGACTGATCTAGTGAGTACCCAGAGAAAGGAGGACCACAGAGTAATAATGATTGCAGACTACACTTCTAACTGCAAGGGAAACAACACAAAAATCAATACAGAAAACAAGATAACACAGACGCTTTGCTCTCATGGGTGGACACCAATATAAGTATCTAGAGAAGGAAAAGCAAGACAGAGATTCTACCTCCGCTCCAGGATAGTGACATCCCTGGAACAAGCAATTAGTGGTTATTTTTCATCTTTGAAGTACTGTTATTTTTATTTTTTCCTATCCCACTACCCTCCTTTGGTGTGGTCTTCTTTGACTACAGGCTTTTGTGTAAAGGCTGCTTAAGTGAGGTAAAGTCAGACAAACAGTGTGTAGACATAGAAAACATTATGCTGTCCTCTCTTGTTCACTGTTAGACCGCTCCAGTTTTGAGGACAAGCTTGTTCAGCCCTACTTTCTGATCCTAGTCTCTCTCTGAGATAGGCTGACCTAAAGGGGACAGTTAGCCTGGGACTGGGGAATCTCCTTGCCTTGGGGCCCCACATGCTCGGATGGGTTTAGGTAGTCTGATTGTTTTCTAGTCTACCATTGGAAGCAGCTGTTTTATCTCCCCATCTCCTTCCTCCTTCTATTTATTCTCCTTTGTTCTGCTACTTCTGTCTGTCTTGCTCCAGACTGCAAGATTTGTATCTCTTACTCAAATACTCATTGTTAGTGTCATTCTGCTACTTTTCCCTTTCACCCTTAGCAACTAATATCTTACCCTGTCTCACTCACCATCCTCCTTAACTTTTATTCATCCACGTTTATTAGAGATGAAAGAGTGATGCCTTTAGCTAATCATTGCTTTAATTTCAAGGTGAGTTCCTTTACCAGCTGCAGCTGCTTCTGTGGTTGGTTTTAGAGGCTCAGAGTTTTGCTGGTGAGTGTTCCTAGAATGAGGGTCATGCCTATTGAGGGTTGGTTCTTCATCCCTGTGCCAGCAGACAGTAATTACACTTCTGCTACATTGTAAGCTAGCCTTACCTAACCACTGCAGCCACTTCAACTGAAAGAACAGGATGATTTAAAAAGTCAAACTAATGAAAGAGCCCAGATGTTTGGGTTTCAGCACAGAGTCAAGAGACACATAAAAAGGCAAAGCAACATGACTCCCCTAAAAATGACCAGTTACACAGTAATGTCTTTCAGTAATAGTGAGGTAAACAGAATCCCAGACAACGAATTCAATAGAATGACTTCAAGAGTGTTATGTGAAATCAAAGGGAGCACAAATTCTCAAATGAAATAAAAGAAAATATAAATAAATTAAAAATAAGAAAGAAAATACAAAATTCAAATGATTAATTCAGTGAAACAAATACTAAAAAAGCCAAATTGAAGAAATTTCTTCAAATATTTATTACATATGTGTTGAAACACAGCATATATAATATTTCCACTAATCACATTCTCCTCTTATCTCCTCCTCTTCTAGCCAGACTATGCTTCTCAGCAAACGTCTCTCTCTCTCTCTCTCTCTCTCTCTCTCTCTCTCTCTCTGTTTTTCTTTTTGTCATAATTTATTTGTTTATTAGTATTATATCCCAATATCAGCCCCCTCCCTCCTCTCATCCCAGTCCTGCCCTTACAAATCCCTTCCCCTCAGAGAAAGGGAAGCCCTGTCTTAGGAACCACCCCACCCTAGGACGTCTAGTCCAAGCAGTACTAAGCATTTCCTCTCCCACTGAGTGCCAACCAGGCAGTCCAGGTAGGGGAAGGAGATCCAATGTCAGGCAACAGAGTAGAGACAGTCCCTACTCCAATTGTTAGGAAGTCCACAAGAAGACCAAACTGCATGTCTGCTACAAATAAGGGGTGGGGAAGTAGGTCTAGTCCCTGCATGCTCTTTGGTTGTGGTTCAGTCTCTGTGAACCCCCATGGGCCCAGGGTAGGTGATTCTGCTTGTCTTCTTGTAGTGTCTTTGACCCCTCAGGCTCACTCAATTCTACCCGCATTCTTCTACAAGACTCCTCATGCTCACCCCGAGGTTTGGCTTTGGGTCTCTGTACCTGTTCCCATCTGTATCAGACAGTTATGCTAGATTCCTGTTTGCAAACATAGCAGAGTATTATTAATAGTGTCAGGGGTTGGCTGTCTCCCATGGGGGTCTGTGAATTGTAGCATGATTATCCTACACTTTATGGCTGTCCAATTAAAAGTTAGTAATCTGAGTTTACTCACCCAAGATGATGTTATCAAGTTCCATTCATTTGACTACAAATTTCATGATGTCCTTTTTTTTAATAGTTGAACCTTTGACTTGCAGCTCACTGCAATGGACACGCTGAATTGTGCATGTGGGTGCTGTCTCATGTATGCAGACTTTCTTACCTGCTCATCTCAGCCCATTCATATTGTCACACTTTGTTCTCACACATGCATTCCCAGGATAAGAATGCTAATATGTGATTTTTGAGTAGCTTTTCAATTCACTCATAAGTTCCCTGGCTTCCTTGCTTAGTGTTAACTCTTTCTTACCCTCCAGCAGGTATCTTCCTCTGTAATGACTAGCAAGTTTAGTCTAAAAGTACACAATCTGTATGTAGAGTGGTGCTCGGCACAGTTTATTGAAGCAAATTTGGTTGTTTGTGATTGATAAACAGGATTAATGTTGTTTGAACTTGGCACTGATTAAATTGTCATTTTTGCCTTGGAAGACTGGGCTTTCTTTATTTTCACATCAAACTGTACATAAAGAACCACCTTGTGGAAAGAATGAAGTGGCAAGTGCAACAGAAAGACGCCTTGCAGCCAAGGCAGTCTGTGTACTCTGGATGTTTTCCTTTGTGAGGACAATTCATCATTTCTCTCATTCTTCATGTGAACAGAATTTTGTTAAATGTCAATTTGGTAAATTGATGGCTTCAAACAACTGTTCGGATTTGAACCAGACAGATGCCTCTTCTTGAACAAAAGGAAGATTCGTGATGAAAAAGAGAAGCTACTGATGACATGACCATTACTAGAGTGAGTTGGTGTCCATGCCTTGGCTCTGGGCTTAAGGTCACCAGGGAGATGGATGGCTTGTTCCCCTTGTGCCTTCATCCCATTTCTATGAAGACTACAGAGCTAAGGATGGTAGAGCTCAGAAAGACATAAGCAGACTAGAAACAGTCCTACATCCTCAGGGAGTGTTAGAGTCTGGGCAGTAAGGTCCACATAGCTGTCCTAACCCATAGAAACCTGTGCTATCTGGGTGCTGCTGTTTTCACACAGGAGCTCAACTGTCTATAACCCTTCTCTGTGTCTAGGATCTATGAAACATGGCAGTGTCTGGAGGAGTATATAGTCATTTGCTTCTACTATATTCTTAAATAGAGGATGGTGCCACTTGATGATTTTAAGTCCCTGTGTGAATGAATAGTCTCTTTGACCAGGAGAACTAAGGTCTTTCCTGAGCACAGGACTACATGACTATAAGCATTAGCTTCAAGATGGACAGGTAGATGTCCAAATGCAGTGCCAAAACTACTTTCTGTAGCAAAGGACCCCTTCTTCAGATGCTGAGGTGCAATATCCAGAGATATTTTCTAATGCTAAAGAGTCCTTCCTCAAATGCTGCAAATGCAGATGAGGGAACTTCTCAGTTGTCAGCTTCTTCCACCATCTGCCCCTTCCTTCCAAGCACCTTGCCAGAGTCCTGTGTTTGAACACTCTCCTAATTTGGGGGCAGAATAATGTTTCCCAAACATGTCTGTGCTCTAACATCTAAAAAGGTCAGTGGGGAGAGGATGTGTCATGTGGACAGGAGGTTGCTGATCACATGACTTTAAAAGGGAAGGTTGTGCTACTGTCCTAGCTCATCGGAGTGTGGGTTCCATGTAGTCACCAAGGCTGTTAGATGTAGGGGTCTGAGGGGACCATGTGCGGAATGTCACCACGTGGAGAATGCTCTCTTGGGTACTGTCTTGGGATATGAAGGAAGGTATGGGAACCAAGAAATATAGCAATTTCTGAAGTTTTTTTTCTATGTAAAAGAAACACATTATCCCTTGTTCCACAAGAAGGAAGACAGCTCTGACTTTCAGCTAAGGATGGCCATCTCAGACTGGTGACATCCAGAACTTTACAAGGATGAAACTTTCTCTTTCTTACCACATTCAGGATCATTTGCTGTAGTAACAGAACAGAATGAAGATACACAGAGACTAAATGGATCTGATGGTCCTTTCACGTTTGGATATAAAACACAGGAAGCATAAAGCACACCAGAAATCATACCCTGGTTATTTTGAACTTTGGCGAATGTATAGACATCCCGTGGACAACATCCCAACCAGACTCATCTCCCAGGCTGAAAACATTGCTTTGAGTTGCTTTCCCTGTGATCTTGCCGGTTTCCAGGGAGAGCCTTTCTGTTTTCTGACTCCATGAGTTAGTGAGTTTTGCTTACTATTGAGCTTTATAGAAATGGAATCATAAATCACACGGATGTATTACTTATGTCTGGCTTCCCTAGGTTAGCATAATGCATTATCCAGTCTCCCTTTGGTGGGCACTGGCTGGTCTCCAGTTTGAGTCTATAATGAATGAGTCGTCTATGCATATTACTTTGCAAGTCATTTTCTGGTCACATCTTTTCATTTCTCTTGGATATTACACCTCAGAGTGGAGGTTTCCTCCATTGCATGGGGAAGCAGTGTTAAACCTTGTAAGAAACTGGTGAGCCTTCAAAGTAATTATGAGGTGGCACATTCCCTCCAGCACCATGTGTGAGATCCAGGTGTCCTGAGTTCCCCACAGTCCTTGGAGTTGTCCGTCACAGCATTCACTACTGCGGCTGTGGGTTTCAGTGGCACAGCACCTTGTATCACTCATTCATCTGTTTCCATGACGACTAATTCCGTGGAGGTCCTCCCCGTTGGATTAGCCTGTATGTCTCCATTTGTGAATGGTCTTTGAAACATTCCCCTCCTTGTTTTATGGGTTTCTGTTATTAGGTTTTGGGGATTAAGCAGTGTACTCTGCACTGGGTCATCCGTCAGGTTTGCATAAGTATGTGGTCATCCCTCTTGTGTCTCTGCCTCCCCTGTGTCTCTGTGCACCCTCAGCAAAGTGCAAGGTAAGCTTTACTGCAGTTTATCTGCTTTTTATTTTTATTTCGTTTATTTTCTCTTCACCTTCTGGCTGGTGTTTTCATGCTCTGACAGTGGGCATGAAGAAGGCTTGCAATCTTCATGATTTTAACTTCCGATTCTGCTCTCTAAGCTCCGTTGAACTAATTAGTTTACAAAGAAGCTGCGGCTCATTGTCATTTCCAGGCATATTTTATTGTCCTGGTGCCCTTTATTCTATCTAACATATTTTTAACCTAAACACTTGCACTGTTTACTGGTCTGCTCTGCGCCTGTTAAAAGTATGGACCCCTAACAAAAATGCTCCTATTTTGACAAGAGACTCTCAGTTGTTAGGAATGAAACTGCTAAGTATGGATGTGACTTCATCAGTCCAAGTCAAACCTGATTCACAGATGGGAATTCAGTGAGGACAGAATTTACACAGTGTTCCGCTCCATCGAAATGTATGTTCATATAAAATAAACAGTTCTTTGTTCAATGTTGAACATTTGACTGAACAGAGAAGATGATCAACAGTGAATTTTTCCTCTTCCACTAAAAGGTAGTCTTTGCAGAGTCTTTTCCTTATCTTTAGGAGTCACACACCCTTCACAGCTGTCTGGTCCCCCGTCCAATACATCGCAGCTGTCTGTATTACATTACATCATTATTTTAGGTGAAGCCGCTGAGAGAGTAACTCCTCCCTCTGCAGCCGCTGATGCTATACCATGTCACTGAAGTCACCCACATTTCCACAGCAAGCTGTGTCCCAGTTTTATTGGCTCCATGGTACCACCATAGTCCGTGTGGGCAAAATGCCTGGTCAATATTGACCTATCCTTTGTTTCTATCATATACATTTTCACCAGTTCTTGAAAAATACAAATGATTTTTCATTAAACATTCACACCCATGCTTTAGCTCATTGCTGTTGAATGTATTTAATAGGAAGCATGTCAAGTAAAATAATGAATTTTTATAGCACAATATTTTGTGATTTTTATAGCAAGATACAGTATTTTGTGATTTTTATAGCAAGATACAGTAGCAAGAGCAACAGAGGCTCCAGACCACACAAATCTCCATGTGTCTTGTAATGTAACCTATCATTTCCATGTTTCCTTTGATTTCTCTCAGTGTACCCGGATATGCAGCACAATGTAAGCTGAGGTGACCACTGTGACAAACAGGCTGTTAAATGGCGAGCAGCACGGGCCAAGCAGACTGTGGCTACTTTCTCTTGTGCTGCAAGGGGAAGGTCTGGGCTACTCCTGGCAGCTTGTTTCTCAGCATTTGTATGTTCCTGCATGCAGCCTATAAGAGCAAGGCTGTGAACACCTCACATGCAGCTGAGTTTGGTCCCTCCTGTATCTATAACTGAGGAAAAGGATTTACTGAAACGTAGTAGTCATATTTTGTGTAACCTTAAAAAGATACTTTATTTAAAATGTTAATGTTTAGGGCAAATATTAAATCACAAAGGAATCTAGAACAGCCACAAGTGGAACCTGCCTCTCCCAGGTGGGATAAAAGATTGTGCTGTGTGGAAGGTTTTTCTAGAGTCTGGTGTCTCCTCCCAGTCTCACAAGCTCTGGCTACAAGGATGTAGGTCACCCATGTCGACTCTGGATTCTGGTTTGTATCCACTCCAAAACTGCATTGCATTCAAGTGGCTGCGGCTACTCTTTTCGAGTTGTCTATTCTATGCAGGCTGCATAAAACACCTTTGTTGAATAAGCCAGAAGATCGATAAGTAAGAAAGGCTCAGGGAGGGAACATTGGCTCTCTAGGTCTCAGGGTAGAGAGAACCTCCTTTGGAATCTGTGAGTGTCACATGACTGGGGTGGCATAAGCCAGAAGCCTCAAGATGAGCAAGGCCTTTGAGCTCCTCCCTCAGTGTAGACATAGGCCTGCCCGCACAGACTTAAGAAACACTAGGGAGACAGAAAACCGCAAACTTGAAGCAGTTCTGTAACTGAAGTTTTGAATGTTTTCCTAAAGGAAAACACAAGGGGATGCTGAGAAGCTGACAGGGATTTTCCTTTGAGCGGCTGGGGTGTCACCACAGATTTGAAGGTGAGGGTCACTTCTGGGCTGAAGTCAAGGGAAATTGAGCCAGGAGGAACATGGCGGGAAGTGTTCGGATGTAGCCTCAACTGTCCTCTTGACACAAGCTAGAATTACCTGAGAAGAGAATCTCAATGAAAGATTGTCTCACTGGGCTGGCCTGTGGCCAGATCATTTGAATGGTCTTAACTAAGCAATTGATGTTGGGGGATACAGCTCACTGTGGGCAAAACTATTCTCTAGGTTTAAGATTTGAGACTGAATAAGAAAAGAGAAAACTGTGTGAGAAGTAACAGGCAAGCCAGCATTATGCATGCACTCATTACTTTCTGCTCCTGACTGTAGATGACATGTGACCAGCTGCTTCAAGTTCTTACCTTCCCAACCTCTCTACTATCGCACACCCTCTTGAAAAGAGGAAGACTCCATTTGCTTACTTTCAACTCCCAGCCTCACCCTGCCGGCTCAGGGATTTCTAGTGCGACTGAATCTGGACAATATTTATAGGATTTGGCATCTCTAATTAATGCTTATGTTTAGGTAAATAAAGCTGGTGAGGGGCTGGAGAGATGGCTTAGTGGTTAAGAGCACTAAGTACTGTTCTTTTATAGGCCATTTAAGACCTCAAACTGGATTGCCTGGACACCTTACTTAGCAAGGGAGGACAATGATACCAGGCAGATTATAGGCCTTACATAGGAACAATTAGTCAAAAAATCTCATTCTTTATACACCAAAACAATAATGCTGGAGATAATAATTTGGTATAAAAGTCAATTTATAAATACAAGTGCGGGGTTGGGGATTTAGCTCAGTGGTAGAGTGCTTGCCTAGCAAGCGCAAGGCCCTGGGTTCGGTCCCCAGCTCCAAAAAAAAAGAAAAAAGAAAAAAATAAATACAAGTGCTCAGTGTCCTCAATTTAATCCTCAAGGACTTATCTTAATAAATAATATTTTAACAATATTTTAATAAATAAAAAGGGGAGTTATCCCTGTATGCTAAATAATGCTCCTTTTATTTCAATTTTAAAATTTGGATGCCAAGGAACACTCTGAGTTTATGGCACCCTACAACTAGGCATACTTCTGCCTAGGTGAAATAGAAAGATCCACGTATTGATATGATCCTGTCCAGGTATTTTTGTGGGGAGGAGGGAATCTTTGTGTTTTTTCTACAGGATGCTACAGGAGTGTGCCAGCTGCCTGAGTGGCTGCTGAGACTTGCTGATCCTGGTTACATGAAGATTCAGCTCTCGTGGTTCGGGTCTCTGGAGTCACTCCTCTGCCCTGAGAGGAAGACGGAAGATTTCCCCTCATCTTTTGTCATCACAGAGATTTTGGCGTTGCTGCTGTGGCTAAGGTCAAGCAGAACACCCCTGTCCTGCTTCACTGTGGCCTCCCTCACTGGTCATTTTGCACTTTTAGCTTTCCTACTTCCTTCCTTCCTCCCTTCCTTCCTTCCTTCTTTCCTTCCTTCCTTCCTTCCTTCTTTCCTTCCACCCTTTCATCCTCCCCTCTCCCTGCTTTTACACAGTCATGAGGAAAGTCTTTCACGTGATAACTATGATGCCTCTTTTGTAGGCGCAATGGGAGGACTCTTCTGACCACACACAGTTTTGGAACTCTTATAGGATTAGCCAGTGTCCCTGCCTCATTGCCCAGAATGGTGGCAAATACAGGATGCTGTGCTACACTGGGCAGACAAATGAGAGCCAAGGGGGAAAGCAATTTCTTCCTGTCTCTTCATGTTGTCTTATGGTGGCTCTGAGCTGGCTGATCCAGCACAGGGTGGTATTCATTTTAATTCACTTTAATCCCTGTTGCTTCCCTTGTATCACCACCATGATTCCCACACCCTATGCATTGCCCCCGAGACATCAAGTCTGTGCTTCATTGCTTTATCCAGTCATTTCTTCCTTCCACACATTCAGAGCTAGAGAACTGTAGGACTTGAGGCCATTTGGGAATCCCTCGGGGCTTGAACTCCAGAATCTACTAGCAATGTGGCCCTGCCATCTATTGTTAAAACACACTACAGCATCATCTTACCATAAATACACACAACTGTGCACAAGATAGCCATCCCAGGGTCCTTTAGGCTCTTCCTGAATATGTATCGAATGCATTCTTATTACGAGGAAATTTAATCTGGAGTTTGTGATGAGTTTTGGTAATGACAATAACATAGAATATTCTAGCATTTTTTGTTTGTTTGTTTTTAATAAGGTTTTGTCTATCCCAAGCAGTTGGGATGCATTTGGTGCAAGGGTCCTTCCTCTATCTGTTGTCCCGTCCTAACGAGTCACAGGAGAGAGAGGAGATGGTAGCTGTGGCTGCCATGAAGGATGTATACAGTAAACATGAAGCTGAGTCAAGTATCCCAACTGGGAGTTGAGCTTTTGATGTGTGAGGCTGAGGCAACGCACACCAGCAGTGTAAGAGTTGTCACTTAGTACTTGATTAAAAGCAACCAGGGCCTTGCCAAAGACATTCTCAAGGCCCCAGGAACACCCAGAAAATGCAAATGTTTCAAGGGAGGAGAGATGGGTGAGATCATTTATTGTCCTTGGCTGACTTCTTTAGCACAGGCAGAGAGAAGCTTGGATTTGGATTGTTTGTTTGTTTGCTTTTTATTTGTGTATCTGCTTGTTCTTTAGGACCAGGAATGATCCGCGTTGTTTCAGTTGCATCCCTGTGATTCCATCAGACAGGCGGCAGCCTCAGCATCCAAGTAGCCCAGACAAGCTGAGTAAATCTCTGCACTGTGTCGGTGCACATTGAGAATTAAACAAGGCCCACTAAAGCCACACAGGGTTGAGAAGAGCTTGCACTTTGCCCTGCCAGCAAGCCTTGGGGGCATTGACTCCTGGGCTTCTTCCTGCCTCTGAGATAAAGAGGGATTACCCTCTAGTTGTACCTACAGAGTGACCCTTCTTAGGTTTTTGAAAACACTCTCTTACAAAATTGCTAGACAATGAGAACGAGACAACTCTCTCGTTCCCATTTTTATTTTTCCATACTTTCCTCTACCCTTTTTAGGCTATCTTCTACCAATCCAGTCTTGTCTATGTAGAAGAACATTCTTCTTTGAGGGCTGCACAGAGTCCCCCTTGTTGTAGGAAAATTAAGTCTAGGCCTCTTCTATTTTGTAAGACTACTTCAGACAACAAGGCAACTGAGTCTTTTAAGTTAGCCAATCCATCTCTTAATTCAGCAATATCCTTATCTATGGCTTCACTAAGCTGGTTATAGTATTGATGGGAAGTAACAAGGGAAGCGATGCCAGTGCCTGCACCCACGGCCCCTAGTCCTAGGAGAACCTCGAGAGTGATGGCAGTTACTGATTCTCTTTTTACTTTGTGAGGCATCTCCGAGCCCTTTTCCCAGAATTTAAGAAAAGTCTCTGGCTCATGTATGCTGAGTCTGGGAAATAATTGAACCAGCACACAGTAATCTTTAGTCTGTAAAATTGAGATGTTATAACATATGTGGTTAGACCAGTGGAACATGCTAGATAACTATACTTGGGGACTTGTAAAATATGTTTTTTGGTTGTCAACAATTATAGTATTATTGCATATTTCTAATAATTGTTGAGGGGGGAGCATGTTCTTCCCGAGGAGGCAGCTTCCTACCCCTGAGACTTCTGTGATAGTGAGTTCTACGGTGTTCCAAGAGAGACCACCAGTGTCATTAGTATATGTGAAGTTGCCAAAAGTGGCTATACCCTCATAGAAAGGAGGGTTAGCTGTAAAACACATCCAGCATTCCTCATAGATAGAGGTATTTGTCTCCTGTTCATGAATGATATACCAAGGCAAGAGCTGAAGCATTAAGATCAGATATAATCAGGCTCGTGGGGGACATAGGTCCATCAGGTATGGTGGGCTGGAAAAGGGTAGTTGGTGGACTAGAGGTGTTAAAGGGGGGCTGAGTCACCACCCCGGGTGGTGAGGAACCCTGGCTATGCAATTGAGGGTTAGGCCCAATGGAGGCCTTATGTAAGTTGGGGGTGGTTTTAAATAATCTAATTTTGAAGGTTACTCCGGGGTCTCTATTGGCAACATACATTCGGAGACCCCACTCAAACCCCCTATGCCAGTTTTCTGGGGTGATCTTTTTCCCATCGTCAGTAAAGGTTATTGTAAGAGGGTTGCACCAGCCCTTGGAAGGCTCAGTGTTCAGGCATTCCTGGGTTAGGGTACTGTTTCTGTTGGAGTTGTGCCACCCCTTTTTTACTGTGATATAGTCCCAAGAGGAGGTGGGTTTCCAGTATGCGTCTCCTGTGATTTCACACCCCCAGGAGGCACAAGAGAATTGATCCCTGTATCCACACTTATAGTTTAGGGAGCGATCTCTGTGGGATCCGGGGCAGATGTAAAAGTCAGTTTCCCTAATGTTGGTGTGTCGATGGACAGTGTCACAACCGACATATCTTTCATTAAAACTAGACCTATGAGGGGCTTTATCTAGGGATAAGTATTTGTCTGCGAGGCCCCAGTAAGAATTTCCTCCTGCAGCTAGTTTACATAAACCTGGAGTTAATTGTGACCAGGTGGGGTTAGGGCCAGTGTGGGAGGTGGTAAAGGTGGTATCTCTGGCCGCATTTATAATTACCCAGGTGTAATTCCAAATCTGATTGGGGCTTGACGTTCCGGATGTCAGCACAGTTAGAAAGAGAAGTTTCAGTAGAATCCAGTAAAGCTTCATTGCTCTGAAAAAGAAAACATGCATTTTTCTCAGGTGCCACCCTGGAATTTTTTATAAGGCTTTATCAATCTTGGAATTTGTTTGGAATTTATTGTAAAGCTTTATTAATCTTTCAGGGATCCATCTGTCTCCCCCCTCTTTAGAATTATAAATACAGGCGGACCCTTTTCCCCAGACTATCACAGGGTCAGGACCCTGCCACTGTCCAGTTAGGGGGTCCTTCCAGAGAACGTGAGCGTGATCCATCTTGGTTGAGGGGTACGATAATCTGCCCAAACACCCTTGATTATCCAAGGTTAAGAAATTTAAAACAAAAAGGGCATGGGACAATAAGAATTTAGTGCTGCCTTTAAGAGAATAAAGAGTTTCTTGGGGAGTAAGCTTTAACAGTGTATTTTTAAGGGTTTGATGGACTCGTTCCACAATCCCTTGTTCCTGAAGGTTATAAGGTATGCCTGTAATATGTTTTATTTGAAACTGGGAGCAAAATTGTTTAAATTTGTGACTAACATAGCTGGGCCCATTATCTGTTTTTAGCATTTTGGGTTGTCCCATAACCGAAAATGTGTAGAGTATATGAGCAATAACATCTTTTGTGACTTCTCCTGTGTGTGCAGAGGCACATATAAATCCACTAAAGGTATCAATGGTAACATGTACAAATTTTAATTTACCAAAGGAGGGAAGATGGGTGACATCCATTTGCCAGAGCTCTCCAGGAACCAGGCCACGGGGGTTGACCCCTATGTGGGGGTCAGGCAGTGGGGTCACGCAGCCTTTGCAGTTACAGACTATTTGGCAAGCCTGTTCACGGGTGATCTTATATTTAATCCTAAGGGTTTGTGCATTAAGGTGATGTAAGTCATGTGCTTTTTGGCCAAGTTTAAGGGGCGTAGAGAAGGCCCCCTGGGCCAAGGCCATGAGCCAGGTGAGGTGATCAACGGCATCATTACCATCGGCCAAGGGGCCTGGCAATCCGGTATGTGCTTGGATGTGTCCCACAAAGAAGGGGCAAGAACGCCTCTGAATATACTTTTGTAAGGTGACAAACAGTGAGACAGCCTTAGTGGTAGGCCAAATATGGGGCACTGTTTTTAACAGGGGGATAGAAAAGGCAAGATATGAGCTATCTGTATATAGGTTAAAAGGTGCATCGGGTTGTGCACAAAATACTGCGAGGATAGCTCGAAGCTCTACCAGCTGAGCAGAATCTAAAGGAATAGAGAACTGTTGTATTTGACCATCAGTGGAAAATGTGGCTTGTCCATTAGAGGAGCCGTCTGTAAAGACAAGGTGGACCCCCGACATAGGGTGATCACGTTTGACCTTTGGAAGGACCACTGGGACTGTAATTTTGTGAAAAAACTGTTATCAACTTATCTAAGGGGTAATTATTATCTTACCCTGAAAGGCAGTGCAGCTAATTGTCCATTCGTCTACATGTTGACTGAGCCAAGAGATCTGGGAGGGGCTATAGGGTAAGATTAAAGCATCGGGGTCCCTTCCAAAGACCTTTTAGGACTGTTCTCTTCCAAGATGTATGATTTGTGACACCAGCAAGGGATAGGTGGGAAGGACCCTAGTTGAGGAGGCAGATAAATGTATCCAGTAAAGAGGATATTACTGCAAAAAAACTGCTGTTGGGGAAGAGGGGGTAGGAAGGACATCATTGGAAAATGTCAAGAATACCAGTGAAAAATCACAAGGAGGAACTTCCTGTTTCTCAAGATTAACTTTATGGTCCGCTAGTTCCTGGGAGAAGCTTCCTGCTTCTCAAGATTGTTCTCTAAGATTTTAATCTAACTTTATGGTCAGCTAGTTCCTGGGAGAGAGTTGTCGAACCGGCTGATGTAAATTACCCGTTCTATGGTCCTAGGAGAAGCTTCTTGGAACATACAATTCCAGGGCCTAACCACCAGTTGTTTTTTTGTTTGTTTGTTTGTTTGTTTGTTTTACTCAGAACCTTTTTCTAGTGGGTGAGGCAACCTTAAAATTTCTACCGTTCATTCCCCACTTCTTCTAGTGGCTAGTTCTAATCATAGAACTAAATTAAAACATGAACAGCACTTACTCTTTCTCTAATGAAGGTAACTAGCTTATTTAATACACCTGGACTTATAATCAGAAACAGAAGCACAATTAAGAAGGGTCCCATAAGGGAAGATATCAGAGTAGTCATCCAAGGAGATCTACTAAACCAGCTCTCGAATCATCCCTGATGCACTTCTCTATCTCTCTGTCTTTTGTCTAACCTTTTTCTAAGTTTACTCATGGAGTCTTTAATTACTCCTGAATGGTCTACATAGAAGCAACATTTTTCTCTTAGTGTAGCACACAGACCTCCTTTTTTAAGGAATATCAGGTCTAATCTTCTCTTATTCTGAAGGACTATCTCTGAGACGAGGATTAGGGATTCTTGGAGATCAGCTAAAATGTCTTTTTTACTCTTTCTATATCTAAGTCAATGGCAGTCCTGAATTCTCCATAATCCTTGTGTTGCAGGGCAACAGCAGATGTCCTTGTAGCTGCCCTTGCAGCACCTAGGATCCTCTTTAAGATAGCCCTAAGTAATTCTCAACTCTCCTTTGTGTCTTACTAAGTCTTTAGCATCAGGATTCCAATCTGAACACTATCTGAACCTATACACCAAGGTCATGACTGTCTTTTAGAACTTCTACGCTTATACAGGTTGTGATCCCTGAGGCACAGTCCCAAGAAGTGTTAGGAGTACTAACATATGCAATGTTACATCATTTTCAATAGAAATCAAGCCTATCCCCACACCTATCCCGATGGAACCCAGGGCAAACCTGAAATTCTTGTTTCTAAAGCACACTGCTCAAGTGAGCATTATAGATTTCCTGTAACAGCTACTAACAAGCATCTCAAGTGGGATGGTGAGAAAACAAGAAGAGAGTCCAGAAAATAGAGGTCCGCCGAAGAGGGCAAAAGCATTCAGTCACACAGAAAGACAATCAAAAGATTAACAGACAAAAAAACCAAAAGTGTGCACAAAAACAAAAGACAAGCGGCAGCCGAAAGATCACCACAAAACCGAACTGATTCAGATGGAAGCTTCCATGAGCTCAGCAAAGACAGATGAACAGGAGCAGATTCCACATCACTCCTCCTTCCCAACCAGAATCTTACCATTGTCAAAGTCACAAGTAACACAAAACAAAGACCTAAGACACACAGACAAAGACCACTCTGGAAATACAGACGGCCGGAAAGGCGGGTCTTTTCTCCAATCCATGAGAATCACCGAATCCTCACCGGCACCCAGACAGGAATCTCCCAGGCATCCCTGGGGTCCCTTCTCACCTCCTGGGACGTCTCTTAGGGCAGCGCAATTGGTGAGCCCCTGGCACGTCTACTGCTCACATTCGCGTCTCTCCTGAGACACAAGCCTCCCTCTCAGCCTGAGATGGGAGCAACTGCAAAACCAGAACTCCAGAACTCGAGAGCAAATACAGACCCAGAGTAGCAAATACTGACCCAGAGTAGCAAATACAGACCCAGAGTTTAGCTGGCACAAAACACAAAGACACAGACGCTATTTCCTGAATCGGAACCGCCTTGGATCCTTTTTCTTACAATAAGTCATTTCAACACTTTCCAACCTTGTCCCAGCTATAGGAGCTAATTACTGGTCCTTCAATAATAAACCAAGGACAAGTTTCTGACACAAAGACAAAAAATTTTACCGAGATCCTTTTTCTTAACTCTTATTCCTCGCTCCCTGAGTGAACACTTGATCTTTCCTATGAAACAAGCTTCTTTAGACAATACCTTCCCCCATGAAAATGGGATGACAATTATTGGACCGGTCTTACCTCCCTCTTCAGCGACGCATGAGCGATGCGGCCTGAAGAGTCCTCAATCTCTCCACGGATCTCCTGTCTCCGTCATCCAGTAGTTGGCCATGCTTCGGCGTCTCTGTTCAGGCACCACTTAATCCTCCCAGCAGGTCCAGTTATTCAGGGTCCCAAAGCAGCGCTACCTGAGGGTCAAGGGTGTGAGAAAAGAAGGAGACCAAGCAAGGTTCTGTTGTCAAGGTCTCGTTTATTGAGAGGAATGTACAGCATTTAAAGCTCTGAAGCAGGAATTGAAGCAGGAACTGAAGCTTAGGGTGGGGGAGTACTGAGAAGTGCCCAAGGATATAAGGTGAATCACTAAAGTGCAAGATATCCTCCTTAAACAAAGAGGCAACAGTCTTCCGGGGACATATTCTTTGAAAAGGTTGAGCCCTTCTCAGGAATCTGCTCAGGGACATCCGGTGTTTGCTCAGGCTGAAACATCCTGTGATTGCTCCCGGAATCTTCCTGGAAGAGGCTTTTGTCCAACAATCTCATAATCTTACAGCAGCCATCTTAGGGGTGAGCATCTGTGGCCATACAGCCCAGAGTCATGTAGCCACCTTGAGCTATACAGTTACAAAGCGGCCAGGCCCAAATCCAATACGGCTCCCTACAGTCCCAAACCTTTAATCCCAAAGTTAATTTGTAGAAGGAAGCACAATATTTGAAAATGAAATCTAATTGAGTGGCAGACAAAGTGACAAATCAGAGAAAAACTGACAGAATAGGATATGCTCAGCTCTTATGATAGGATAGAGGAAAGGGAAGATACTTAAAGGGCAGGCAGAGAGAGGAAAAAGAGGCAGGCAGTTTTACTGGGACAGTTCTACAGAGACAGGTTGCAGAGAGAGAACCAGCTAGACACAGGTGCAGAGAGAATGAGCCAGAGAATGAATAGGAGCTGAAGGATTTGAACAGGTTGATAGAGATAGATTGAGATCAAGCAGAGCAATTCAGGAGAAGCTCAGAGAAGTCAGATTGAATCAGTCAGCTTGGGGAGTAGTTTGAGCTAGAACAGCTGAGTTGAAATGGACAGCCAGAATTCAGAAAGAACTAAAGAGAGGCAAGCTTATTTAACCATAAGTCTCAAATGCTGAAAGCATTCCAGGCCCAGATAATATTGCACAGAGGATAGAAGCTTCTAGGACTAAGCCTAGGTTAGTGACTGAGGCAGTAAGCCTCTGAGAGAACAATTTCTTCAAGTGAATAAAAGTTTCTTTTATAGACAGATATTAGGCATTGGTAGGATATTCAGGTGTAATTGTGGCACAGTAACATTGGTCTCCATGGGCCTCCCCTCATAGCAAATTGCAATGGAACTGTTCCTTGCTTTCTGAGACAATCTCAAATAATGTGTCATGGTCTATTATATATGGAAAACAGAAACTCTGTTACAATACCCAGATTTCTTACCTTGTGGAGCTCTGTGCCATATTCACCCTGTTCTCTCTGAGCCCAGCTTGTTCATGAACAGCATGCACATTGCTGTATAGTTGAGTATTAGGACCCACACCGTTCCTTGTACTTTGTTAGATTGAAAGTGAGAGCTGGGTCTGAGACATAGGATTGAAGTGGACTGTGAGAGAGATAGGCATGTCACCCCAGGCCAGGCCTTGCTGGCTGCAGTGCTTGAGACAGAAGACCCCAGAATCCAGGCAGTTACTCTGTAGCTATTCTGGCAGTGTAGTTGGAGACCCACCCCAGATGGTTCTCTCACTCCCAGGCACAGTGTCTCTTCATAATGACTGCCCAGCATAGGGAGACATGGAGGTGGCCTGGAGAGGCCTGGAGCAGTGATCCGTGCTCATTTTCCTGCAAGACACTCCTGTATTGATCTTCTCAGTACCTCTCAGCATAAAAGCATAATCCAAACTCTCCCCACTCTGCAGTTGCTGCTCCTGCTATTTTTCTGTTGCTGCTCACTGGATTCCCAACCCTCAGCTCTTACTGTTGAGATAATTGGCATAGTTCTGTGTCCTTAACTGGACTCTGACTGTTATGATGTTCCTGTAGCTACATGGAAGGACTGTCACATTGAGCCGAGGATGCTGCTTCAGATAAATCTGCAGAAGAACAGAAGGGGAGGGACATGAGGATGAAGCAGACTCCCAGATGGGGGCAGCCCATTATAAAGAAGGGGCTAAAGCCCCCAAGGTGGAGATAACTGTATGGATTAAGTTCTAGGACCCAAGGCAAGGATGGGGCTCAAGTGGACAAGGAGTGAGGTAATAGCACCTGAGCATGCTCTAGAAGCTAAGTACTTGGAGGGTCAGGGTTGCTGGGCAACAGTGAGCTGTATATGTGGTGGAACAAAACCAAGGGGCAGAAAGAGGCATCAGGTGTGGAGAGATGGCAACTGACAGTAACACACAGCTTCTTTTTTACCTTCTTACATCTGGTTTCTCCTCATCCCATCCTGCCCATAACTTACCACTGTGATTTTGAAGTTCCCAGGTTTTGTCATGCTTGAAAGTTCCACTGAATGATGGACAAGCTGAGGGACCTCTTTGAGTACAGTATGATTGCTCACCAGTGTGGGTCATGTGACTACCTGAGAATCCTACAAATACTACATCTAATAAAGCCTAGGGGGACCCAAAGTGTTTCACTTTACAGTGGAGAAAGACCTAAAATTGGAGATGCTTTGGGGATATAAATGGAAGTCTTCCTAAATTAAGCCAAGATGTATTTATGACTTATATTCTAATTTTATCACATTGTTTTTAAACTCCCTTTGGGGCTTCATTGCAGTCTGCCTCTGCCACCCTGGCTTTTGTGTTATCCATAAGCAAGTGCCATCAGTGTAAGAAAGATGACACCTTGGTTCTTTGCTGTCCAATTAGAAAACATAGGTGCCATCACCTCAGACTCCTCATTTGAACCTTGGAGCTAGGGTTGCCTCCAGATGTATCTTCCTTCTGTAGTTCATTATGGCACTTATATAAGCAAATGAATGTTTTTCTTTATTTCTTTTTGTTTCTATTTGTTTGTTTTTGCTCTTGATCATCAATAAAGCCATTAGAAGAAACAAGAGGGGAGGTGCAAATGAGCATTTCCTTTCATTGTGTCTCTGTAACATTGCCCCCAGCCACTAGGGCAGCTGAGGCTGAGGATCTGGGTTTGTCTTATGATTTTCAAACCCCTTATAACCTCTCACATTGGCTCTTGACTCCTGATTTTTTTCAGTATTGTATATGACAGTTAGGGTATAGGACAGCTATGCCTATTTTATATCCTTTGTTCTAGAATCCTTTATAGTCAACGCTTCATATGTATGTGTACACAGAGGGAAGTGATACTCACCTTGAGAATACGAAGGTAGAAAGATGTGGGTAAATCTGAATCAGAGGGTTCTGTCCATTCTCCAAGGGAGGATAGCCATAGCAGTGATCATCGCAGCTCTGTGAGAGCATCCTTTGGTGTCCTACACTATCCCCTCGCTCAGCTACTGCCCAAAAAAAGATTTTCAGCCCTCCCTAGCATGCAAGATGTATATCCACACACAGTCATTTCCTCTGTACACTGAAGTGGGAGCTGTCTCACTCTTGTTGGGGGGGAGGGGAGAGAATCAAGAAGAGGTAGAATAATGAGGTGGGGCTTATTCCACACATCATTTTATCATTTTTTGTTTGTCTGTCTGTTTTTTAACTGCTGGAAACAGGAGGTGGCTATGATGAAACAAAGGCTACTCTTATGCACTAATTGTAAGGTCCCCACAGATCACCAGAGAACACCAGGAGTTTAACTCATATGCAAAAGCAAAGAGTCTTTATTCAAACTCGAGCTTGAACCCTCAACCTCTCCAGCACAATGAATGGTGTGTAAGGTCCTAAGCTGGTATAAACCTTGCCTATTTATCATACTGTAGCAGGGTAAGGGACTTTCTGACTTGGCAGTTACATGATTGGTTGACATTTGTTTCGTGCACTTCTATTGGCTAGTAATGATTTTCAACTTGGTATGAACAATGGTTGCCAGCTTAATCAATCTACTTGAAACATTAGGTACTTAAGATGTTAGGAACTGATAGGTTGTTGCTAGGGGTAGAGTGACTATTTGCTCAGGGGAATTGTGATTGTTACCAGGGTGACATGGCACCCGGAACAAGTTGGGGTTTTTTCTGGTAGCTGAGTTCATTCAGAAGGCAAGTTAATCATAAAATGGAATCTGAAAGCAAAGTGAAGTTTGTGATGCTTAGCTGGGCTACACAATCAGAAATTGGCCACATGAGGGAAAACACTTTTCTACATTTCCTGTGGCCCCAAGTATTCAGCTGCGTATGAGTTCTGACTTCAGAATTGCCTAAGGGATTGGGTATATTTGTGAAATTCCTGTAGAGTTGTGATGGGCTGGGGCCATGGGTGTCCACTGTCAGACCCAGAAGAGCTGCAGGGAATTACACAGACATGTAGTGTCTTAGCTAGGGTTTTATTGCTATGAAGAGACACCATGACCAAGGCAAGTTTTATAAAGCACAACATTTAATTGGGGCTGGCTTAAAGGTTCAGAGGTTCAGACCAGTATCATCAAGGTAGGGACATGGTGGTATCCAGGCAGGCATGGTGCAGGAGGACCTGAAAGTTCTATGTCTTCATCTGAAGCCTGCTAGCAGTGTCTTAAAGCCCACACCTACCCACAGTGACACACCTACTCCTCATTGGCCATAGTTTGCCATACCTACTCCAATAGGCACCACTCCCTCGGTGCGCACACAAATCATCACACATAGTTCAGTGACTAGGAGCACATGTGTCGAGGAGTAGAGCAGGACAGATCCTAAAGCCAAAGCACACATTGCCCACAGGCAACAGAAGTTAAAACCGCAGGGAGTCCATAAAGCCTGAGCTTCCAGGAACAGAATTAACCGCTGCACTTAGCCTAAGCTGTGAAACTGGTGATGGGGAAATTGATTCAAACCTTGTGCTGTCTGTACCTTTCCCAGTGGCCATTGTAATGGGGTCATGACCAGATAGTGTTGATGAACACCATGGTACCAAACCAAACAGGAATCAGTGACCTCATGACTGGCTCTCACTGTTGCCCTGGTTGGTGTAAGAGTGCTCCTTTCTGAACCTCCGCTACCTGTCTTCCTGGGATGAGAAAACATGCCTGACAGAGTTAAAGCACAAGTGAGCACCCACAAAGAAGTGTGGGACCCCAGGTGGGTGCCCCAAACCACAAAAGTGTGTGCTAGGTAAACGACAGACTTGCCTTAGCGACTCAAAAGTGCTGTACCATCTGCCTCTACCTTCCCCTTACAGAACAAAGTCTTAAAGTCACAGATGAGCTTTCAAAGGGAGAGAAAACAAGTGGGGAACCAGTTCCAAGCTGTAGGTCCAGAGACCTGGATGAAGGACTAGAGCTCTTTTCCCATCAGTGACCATGGGGAAAGAGCTGGAACTTCTCATTCCTGTCACTTCCCAGAAGCAATGGAAGCACAGATAGAAGCATCACTCTCTGTGAAGACTGGCCTAAAGAACAGCTGTAACCTCAGGGCTGTTTAACAACAGTCAGAGACAGTTTATTTGCTACATCAGGGGTTGCTACTGGCCTCTTGTAAGTAAAGACAAGGGGTGTGGTAAATGTCCCATGGTGTACCCCTCCCCTGTAACTATGATTGTCAATACTGTTATAGGTCATTCGGCAAAATGAGTGTGTGTGTATATGTGCATGTGTGTTTGTGTGTCTGTGTACCTGTGTATTTATGTATGTGTATACATGTGTGTATATGTGTGCATACATGTGTTCTTGTATGTGAGCATACATGTGTGTATGTGTGCTCATATTTATGTGTATATATAGATGTGTGCATGTGCTTCTATAAGTGTATTGTGTTTATGTATATGTGTACATACATGTATATAGGTGTGTGCATGTGTGTTTGTGTGTATATACATGTGTGTGTTTGTACCCATACATGTGTATATGTGTTTGTGTGTGTGTGTGTGTGTTTATTCAGCTTCACACTGTTGCAGTGAAATAAACTTTTAAAGCAGAAATGACGACTAAACTTATACCTTCAGATACTGAAGCCATGGTTCTTGTTGCTCAGCTCTGCAGAGGGCAGCAGAGAGAGGCATGTATAGCAAGAGTAAGTGTAGAAACAACATTCCCACTCTGAACTGGAGCGGGGAGGGTCGGGGAGGGTCAGGGAAGGACTGAGTCCCACAATCCCTTTGGAGTCTTGCCCCAATGACATAAGGACATAAGGAACGCCCATAAAGCTCTGGCTCCCACAGCCCACAGTATTTAATAGTTCTGACACTCTCAGAACCTCAGACTTTACAGTAGTAACTCATATTCAAAACATAGTCATATGCTAAAGCCACAAGCCTGAGAACAGAGCAGAAATAAATTATGTAAGTATATGAAGCTGTCAGACAATGAAAACATCTTTAAAAAGCTTAGAAACTCATTCTTGACTTAATGTAATATACAAGAAGATAGAATGTTGCTCCGATACAAACCACATTGCCTTTGTTAAGACTTTTATGTGAAGTCTGAAATAGGGTCATGCATGACAGATGATAGAGTTCCAACCATGTCACAGGCTTCAGAGATAAAATCATTTCCCAAGAAGAAATAATTTTATATTTAGTTTTAAGATTCCCTTATGTAAGTGCCTGTTTTCTAAGATTACATGGTGTTGACAATTTCATGCATGTATATAATGCATTCTGGTTATACACACCCCGCCCCCACTCATATTTATCTTCTTCCTGTCCTCTCTAGCTTCATTTCTTCCCTATAAATCCTTTCCCCCAAATTCATGCTGTTTTGTTTTGTGCTTTACTAAGTTCAGCCCAGACCATCAGTGTGACCATGGGTTTGGAACTGTCCATGGTGGGATGATCATTACTAAAACAACTGGACACTACACCTTCCCATCTCCCAGATGTTCTTACATACAAATACATCTGCAGTAAGAGGTATGGCATCAAGCGTGCCTTCCCCATCCAGAGTTGGCTGCTTAGGGACACAGCTTGTATGGCCTTTGTTAGGAAGCATGTGTAGTCATGGCTGTGAGTTCCTGACAGCCATGGTTGTGTTTGCACTTAGAAGATGGAAGTTTTCTCTCTATCTTTCAACTCGACATTCTTCTGGCCCTCTGTTCTGCGGCATTACTGAGTCCTAAGGTGGTGCCAATACCTGTCTTCTTTTAACTAGGCCCTTAGTTTTCCTTTATTCTCAGCAACCTGTATAGCCATGGGTCTCTGAACTCACCTCTGTGCACTACAAGGAGAGGTATCTCTGATTAAGAGTACCTTTGTTTGTGACTATAAACAGATATTTAAGAGTTGGTACTATGCAAATATATATAAATAAGCAGCAGCCGTAAGATTCTCTCTAGGTCCCAAGACCTCTTTAGACAGGATTTTGTCTGGTTAACTCTTGGTTTTAGTCTGTTTATTTTCTACCTAACTATATTATTAATTTAAAAAATTAAAACATGAAGATGTTTGGTGCAAACTGTACTCTCTTCCCCCTTCTTTTGTTCTCATATCTTTGTTTAACTAGACTTGGTAATAATTAAGCTTTATCCAAATGGAAGAATAGATATCGACTAATGGAAGTGCCCGCAGATGCCACATAAAAGCCATCTGGCCAGGGGAAGTAGGAGGTTTAACTATTCTGTAGGTAAAACACTTTGTCATGGACACATGCAAAACAAATTCTGAAAAGTGTTTAGTGTTAATAAATCAAAATGGCTTGGCTCTTCATCTCCCCCGCCCTCTATTTTAGCATACTGCCTATTTGGTGCACATTTAGGTCACTTAAGAATGATAGCCAGGTATACCAACAATCTCCATGTTGCTACTGAGAATGAGAAAGCAGGTCTCTCCATCCTCAACTTAGCTTTGCCTTTTCACATTCAGAGGGGTAAGAATCAGAGGTGGGAAGGGTCCAAGGATGCTGGAGCCTTAAAGTTGTATGGATTTGTGCTGGGTCTAGACACATTGTGTGTCAAAAGCAGATGGGCTCATTTGGACCCAGAGAACATTTTAGAACCAACCCCTGCCCTCAGATGGATTCAGTAGGAGATGGCCTCCTGAGAACACAGAGATCTATTCTCTGGATGCTTACTACTTCCAGTATCATTCAAGTCTTTCCCATCCCATTTCTGTCACTCCCCCACATGCATGACCTTGAATATTTCATCCTACCTCTCCACTTTCTCCTTCTCTCATCTAAGATTGGAAAAAAAAAACAAACCAGACGGTAACTAACCAATTATCATTTCCATGCCCCTGTGTGTGACATAGCCCATGTCTTCTGGTGATAGTGACCTTCTCAAGGAGATGCTTATTGTGAGTGTCTCTGAAGCCAGCACCCTTGGTGGATGGGCATGACCTAACCTCTGATGTCCTGGGCTTTTTCAAAGTCTGTACTTTGATTTCCTCAACCATGTCCCTGACATTTGCTTTAGAGCCAGATCAGGCTCTGGGGGCTGCCTTCCTGAGCACACGGTGATCTGATAGGCTGAGCTGATATTGTGCATTTTATGAAATCATGCTGATATTTAATTCAAAATTTCTTGGTAGTCTATAAATAGTCTGTCATATTCATTATCTTTATCCTCCTAACCTGGCAGCCAAGGTTTTTTTTCCCCCTTGGAGTTAGAACCAATATACCTGAGGAGTATTAATCATAGTATTCTGAATGATGGTGTGAGGCCGCACTGCTAACATTACTACTGAGTTACATACAAATGCTACTTGCTGGCAGCTTCTTGTAGCCAAAATTGTGACTAAGTTGGGTTGTAGAGGAAGAAAATGTTCAGAGTTGCTGTATCCATCAGGAACTGATAAGCAAGTAAGTTCATACAGAGTATGGAAAAAGACAGGCTGCTGCTGCTGCTGCTGCAGGGCCCTGATGTGGGGTCAAATATCCTTTCCCGAAGAGGATGTGGTGTCTTCATCGGTATTAGGGCATCGAAAGAGGGTCTGGCCTTAAAATGCCAAGGTGGGAGCAGCTCTTTAAGACAGTGGAGAATAACAAGAAAGGACACTGTTCTGTGCTCTGCTGTTTTAATCCCTATAGCAATATGGAGTGGTGTAGCTAGTAGCTGGGCTTCAGTTTTATGTAAATGCCAGGAGATGATGACAAAAGAACAATCCAAGTTGGCACAGCAACTTAATGGAAGGTAGTTTGACCTTGGAACACCAGGTATCTTAGTTAGGGTTTTACTTTTGTGAGCAGACACCATTACCAAAGCAGCTCTTATAAAGACAACATTTATTTGGGTCTGGCTTAGGTTTAGAGGTTCAGTCCATTATCACCAAGGCAAGGAACATGGTAGTATCCAGGCAGGCCTGGTGCAGGAGGAACTGAAAGTTTGACATCTTTATCTAAAGGTTGCTAGGAGAAGACTCACTTCCAAGGGGCTAGGGTGAGGGTCTTAAAGCCCATACCCACAGTGACACACTTACTCCAATACAGCCACTACTACTCTAACAAGGCCACATCTACTCCAACAAGGCCACACTTACTCCAACAAGTCCATACCTACTCCAAGGCCACACCTATTCCAACAAGGCCACACCCACTCCAAAGCCACACCTACTCCAACAAGGCCACACCTACTCTAACAAGGCCACACCTAGTCTAACAAGGCCACACCTACTCCAACAAGGCCACGTCTCCAAATAGTGTTACTTTCTGAGCCAAGCATATACGAACCATCACACAGGGTATAAGATGACTAACCTAAAAAGTGTGTATGGTTGAAGCCACTGGCAGAATGAATGAATACCCAGAGCTTGTGATATGCCAAACAAGCTCATCCAAACAGCTTGACTGTGAGTTCGAGTCCTCTCTCTGAAAGATCCTTGCTGAGCGGCAAGCAGATGTTTTATTAAATGTTAACAGAAAAGGCTCCGTGAGTGTTCTAATCCTGCTAATGAAGACAATGTTCTTGACTTCCCCTTTCACAACACAGTAACAGCACTCCTTAAAGACAATTGGTTTTATGATCCATTACAACATTGCTAAGATTTCCCACCCTGCTGTGGTTTGAATATCTATGGCTTAGAATTCATGTACATGTTGGAAAGTTAATTGCTTAAGTCTTATGCTAATGATGTTTGAAGGCAGGGTGGGCAGTATGTGTGTATCCTCATAAAGGATTTAAGCCATTTGTAGGTTACAGGATTTGTGAGTCATTTTAGGATTGATTTCTTTATATACCCTAGCCTAGCTTTGTCAGGGAAGTTTCTCTAGCTCTTGGTGGAATGATCTTCCTGGTTTTGTAGCAAGAATTTCTTTATGGGGTGCTTAGGGTACACCCAGTTCATGCTCTTGGAATTCCTAGCATAAGAACACTAAGACATTGACTTCTTTACAAAAAAAAAAAAAAAATTGGTCATAGGCATTCTGTTACTGCAGTGGGAAATATAATGATTGTCTTTCGATCCTAGTAATTAAACAAATGCCTGCCTAGCATTTAACTACACCCACAGGGGAGTGTGAGTTTGGAGCACAACACCCTAACTCCAGATGCCTATCTGCACTTTCCTACTTTCTATTGATAACCTAGGAACCACAAAACATTGATTTCCATTTTTAAATCACTGAGAAAAGGGCATAAATTACAAAACAAAACAAAAAAGCCACAGAGACTGCAATCAAAGTAAAAATGCTAATAGAGGCATAATTAAGATTCCCACAAAGATCAGAGATTAGAAAAGGGGCAGATTTTTTTTTTTTTTTGAAAAGATTCTTGCTAGAAAATTTCAAAAATGAATGAAATACACCCAGGGCTCAGCTCTGTAGTCTCTCAAAGAACAGAAGCAAAGATTTGAGATAGATTGGTGATTACCTCAGGAAAAATACAGGGAGATTACATCCAATCATAGCAAGAAAACAAACAAAGCAAAGGCCTGTGTGTATCCACAGGCAATGAGCAAAGGGCAGGTAGGTTTACTAAGCAACCAGATGGGAGTGCAAAGGATCCTGGGAGGAGGGATCACTTTGGGAATAGCTGAAGCAAAAGGGCAGAAGAACTAATTTGCTGAGTGGTCTTACTTTCAAAAAACGAGACAAAACAAACGTACATTCCAACAAGAAAAGTGAAGAGAAATAATTACACACAGATGTTCTTGAAGTAAATCCTCAAGCAGAGCTTCAGAGAGAATACTGACCTAAGATGAACGCTCCAGAGTGCAGAAAGAAACGCATGGGAGTCACACTGCATCAACAGCGATGGGGGGAGCACTGGCTGATTAGCATTGTAAGATGAGCAGCACCAGAGTGGTTTGAGTTGAACTGTGGCATTGAGCATACATATTCTAGTTTGGGGGTTACTGGCAAAACAATGGGGGTTACTGTATGAAACAATGGAGATGTGAGATGCATGATCTGTGGAAGATGCTAGAGTACTCAGAAGGGCAATAACTTAGCTACTACTCACTGTTAATTAATAATTCCCTTCAACATTACATGTTCAAGGACATCAGGCAGAGAGATAGAGAAACTTGGGGGTCATGACTAGATTTACAACAGAGTTGATCCTGAAATGAGCTTAAAAGACTTAAGTCCTTTAAGAGGGCTGCTCACTCTGTGATTCCTATGTTTTTCCCCAGATTTTACTGCTGTTGTGTTTCACGTGTGCACATGTGACAAAGACCATGATATATGCAGTTACTTTCACTTTAAATACTTGGTAGTATTTTTAAAATATTGTATTAATCCTTTGAGGATTTCATTCAATACACTTGGACCACTTTCAATCTCAATCCTCATGTTAGCCTCTCCCAGATTTATCCTGAGGTTCAGTAGGTTTCTTTGTTTGAGAAGGTGCAGTGCTGATCCTCCTGGGCCCCTTCAGTGTTTGACCCCTGCTGAGCCTTGCTGATGCATGTGGAAACCTTTTGTTCCTAACAAAGGAATGCCCTGACCTTTCTGTTTGCCTTGAGCAGTCTGCCTGGGTGGTACACCTGGGCAGTAACACTTAAATCAGTTCCTGTTTTTTGTTCCTTTTCTTTGTTCCTGAGGGCCTAAGCCTGTTTTTCACTGTGCTTCTCAGATTTCTCCACTCAGTGAACTTGGGGTATATATAATCTGTGAATCTCAGTAAAAGATTTGACATTCTTTTGACCCGAGTATGTGATTTTTTTCTTAAACCTCGCAGGCCTATGCCCGGTTCTTGGTACCGTGGTGGTGTGGGTGCTGACAATTTGCCTCATGACTAAGGAAAAGGAAGCCTCCTTTCCCCATGAACCACTGATCCACCACTGACTTTCGAGCCTCCGTTAAGGTTCCGGCTTCCCTCTGGAATCTGTTTTCTTCACTTCAAGGACACTTTTCATGTTTGCTGTAAGACTGCCGGTGACCAATTCTGTCAGGTTTAGCAGTCGAAAAACATTTTTTCTGTTTCCTTTCCTTTAAATGTATTTTTAGAAAGTAAAGAATACTGAGTTGATATTTTCTCTTTTAATACTTTAAAATATTTCTTTTTGAAAAAAAATTTTTATATCTCTCTGTCTCCGTATCTCTTTCTACTTCTCTCCCTCCCTCCCTTCATGTATGTGTGTGTGTGCATGTGTGTATGCATGTGTGTACAGTTGTATGTGTGCAGTTGTATGCACATGTGTGTGCATGTACGTGCAGCTGTTTGTTTGCACATGTGTGTGCATGAGTGTGTGTGTGTGTGTGTGTGTGTGTGTGTGTGTGTGTGTGTGTGTATCTGCCCTTGGAGCCCAGAGAAGGGTGTAACATTCTCTGGAGCTGGAGTTATAAGTGGTTGTGAGTGACTTAACCTGGCTACTGGGAAACCGAGCCTGGTCTGCAAGAGCAACAAGGGCTCAGAAACCTGGTTCACCTCTTCAGCCTCCTAGACTCATTCTGCCTGTCCTTCATGGCATCTCGTTTCTGGCTATTGCCATCTTTCTCCTGGTGTATTCAATGTAAAGCTTCTTTTGGCTACCTCTAAGATTTTTGTCAGGAGTTGTAAGAAATTTGATATGATATTCCTTGTGATTATTTTCTGCTTCTTGTCCTTGTATTATAGTTTTCATTGGTGGAAAAAAGTGCCCTTCAGTTATTTAAACAGTTTTCCTGGCCCCTTCTCCACTCTGCTTCTTCCCTAGGATTCTAGTTTGATGCATATTTTTGCTGTTTAATGTCGATTCACCATGGCTTTCTTTTTAGATTTTCTTTTTTTCTTTGGGTTTTGGTTTATAATACTCTGATTTTATATTCCCTGTGTTCTTCTGCATTGTTTAATCTTTTATTAAAGCTAGACATTGCATTTCAAGGCTATCTAGTAGAATTTTTAAAGGCAGAACCCATTGACTTAATACTCAGTAAGTTTTCTTTAGGTTTACAGAGCCCAGATTATCTAATGACACCTCACCACCCAGCAGAAGCAGAGTACTTTTGATGTGTGAAGTTTCTTTGAGGTGGTCTTTACAACTTCCCTGTTAGTGTTTAACTTGTCAATCACTCCTTCAGATTCTCCAGCAAGTGGAATTCAGCCATTTTCAACTGCGCCAAAGCTGTTGATTCTGGTGTGTGTGTGTGTGTGTGTGTGTGTGTGTGTGCGTGGTGTGTGTGTATGTGTGTGTGTGTGTGTGTGTGTGTGTGTGTGTCTGCCTGCATGTGTCCTTTTTGATGTGTTGGTTTTTCTCTTTGCTGTTCTTCATGCCTTCCTCTCTATAGATTCCCAGGCTCCCTGATGAGCATCTCTTTTTTTCCCTGGATTCTGAGAGCTGAGGACTGGATCCTTACACTTCTACATAACCATCCACCATTGACAAAAGTCATGACAGGAACTTGAGCCGGGAACCTGGAGACAGGAACTGAAGCAGTGACCATGGAGGAACCCTGCTTACTGGTTTGCTTACCATAGCTTTCTCAGCTTACTTTTTAATTCAACCAAGGACTATTTGTACAGAGGTAGCAATGTTCACAGTAGGCCTGACACTCCTCTGTCAGTCTTCAGTGAAGAAAATGTCTCAGAGACATTCCCACGTGGCAGTCTGATGGAGACACTTCTTAAATTATGCTTCCTCTTTCCAGAGTGACTCCAGTTTGTGTGAGGTTTACAATGAACCAGCACACACTGATTGCTGTGCCTGAGCCTTTCTCCTCCACTCAGACCTCCGTAGCCCTGGCTGCCCTCTGGAGCAACCCAACCCAGGGCCTACCTACAACCCACAGGCAGAACTTACCTTGTTTGTATCTTGTCTCTCATCAGCCTCTGTCCTTAGTGTCCTGATGTCCAATGTTTGAAAACCGTCATTTAATGGATTGTGTCAGTTTGAAAAATGTCTCAGGCTGAAGCAAAAGCCCAGGTTTTGTTGTCAACTTGATGTCAACTGCAAACAGAAGTAAATAATGTGAGGGAAAAATGAAAATCTCGGACAGCATTGTTAAGTTCCGACCTATGTTTTGGAACTGGCTCATTCTCATTAAATATTTAATGGTAAAACCAATTTACACATAAAAAACCTACTTAGAAAAAAAATAGGCAAAATTTATAATAAGTGGTCCTTTGAGGACGGTAAAATCCAAATGGCCAAAGGGCATAGAAAAATGTTCCACCTCAGTCAAAGCTAAGTAGATGAAACTGAAATATTCAAAACATTCCTTTCACTCCACCTCAGACAGACACATATTTAGAGCACTGTAATGTGAGCTCTGTGATGCTATATGTATGTATATGCTGAGCCTGAGGTACACACATGTGCTGAGTCTGAGAAGAAAGATGCAGCTACACTACACATGCAGGGCAGGATGACCTAAAGGTGCACAGGCATTGCTTAAAGCTTTAGGGTGAGCTTTCTCATCTGATTATTCCAAGTAGATATTTTTCCTGGTGGAAAAAAATGCCAAGATGATAGAGTGTCCCCGCCAGCGGGGACCCAGTTATTCAGGGTCCCGAAGAGGCTTTCTACCTGTGGGCCAAAATGGGGGTGAAGAGAAGAAGGAGACCAAGCAAAAGTTCTGTTGTCAAGGTCTCGTTTATTGGGATGAACGTTACAGCTTTTAAGGCTTTCAGGTAGGGGGAGTGACCTTTGTGAAATATGAAGGAGGGGGGAGATGAGGGTATAGGCAGTGATAGCTGGAGGCAAAGAGGTCAGGCGGTAGACGATGAGGTCAGGCGGTGGAGACACTGGATGTTGATTCAGGAGGTAACAGGTATCTGCTAATGGAGCTGAGGCATCCCTTGAATGTTATCTTCCTGTGCCGTAAATTCATGGGAGAGGCTTTCATTCAACAATCTTAAGACTTAATGCAGTCATCTTAGGGGTGAGTCTCTGTGGCCAAACAGCCCAGAGTTACCTAGTCACTTTGAACCATGCAGTCAAAAAGCGGCTAGGCCCAAATCCAATATGGCTCCGTGCAACAGAGAAAATATACACTGCACACTAAATTTTTATTTATTAAAATCAACACCAAATAGATCTCCTTATTAAAATCAGCATATTGCATACAAAGTAGTCACATAAGCATGTAAGAGACATTATGTTGCTCTTACAAACAAGGAATCTATGTTCAAATGTCGCGCGCCCAATGTCCCGCCAGCAAGAACGACGCGTGGCAACAGGATTCTTCTGCGAGCAAGCCTTTACTGTGTTACAGCTCTTCTTAGTGTTACAGCTCTCTTAGTGTTACAGCTCTCTTGAACAGGGACTCCGAGCAGCAAAATCACTCGGCTTATATAGACAACAGTATGCTAATTATCTCTCAGGGATTGGTGGGGCTTGGATCACCCCACTACTTGTCCTCCAGGGATTGGCGGAGAATGAATCACCTCATTAGCATATTAACGGTTAACTAACACCTGGTGCATAAACCGCACATGTGCAGTACCGCTGTTCACCACTAGAGGGAGCCCTAGCAAGGGGACAAGCCTGCACATGCGCAGTAAGTCGTTTATATCCAGACAAGGCTGGATGTCGGCGCCATCTTTGTTTCGCCGCGCCGCTCTCTACATTCAAATACAGAAACAAGGAATATATAATATCCAATAAGAGGCCAGCATCTAAAAAGGGTTACGGTATAAGCCCATATGTAAGTAGTCATGAGTGTGTGTGTGTGTGTGTGTGTGTGTGTGTGTGTGTGTATGTGTGTGTGTGTGTGAATAAGGGTATATTAGAGTATTTTTGCATGTGCACATCGCTGTTGGGAAGATAGATGTGAGTACTTATCTGTCAGTCATCTGTTTGTCTATCTATTTATCCCTCTATCCATCTATTATGACTATCCAAGAGTCTAGGTAGTTGTAATAGTGTGTGTGTGTGTGTGTGTGTGTGTGTGTGTGTGTGTTTGTGTATGTGTGTGTGTGTGTATGTATGTGTGTGTATGCCTCAGTATATAGAGTGAGTATAAATACATAGACTAGGTAGTATGTTTATGAGTGTGATTGTGTGGTGATACGATGTTTGTTGCCTATATATAATGTGAGCATGTGAGACTGCATGAGTGTGTGCCCTGGTGTATGTTGGGTACACGTATGTCCAAGTGTACATCTGCTTCATTTCATTTGTATTTCACCTGTATTTTCTGCAATATTTTTTATAATAAGCATTTCTTAATTTCTTCTAATCAGAAACAGACATAAAATCTTTTCCAGAGGGAAGAGATAATATTCACAAACCCTTAAACACCATAAAGATTTCCACTCCATAATTGAGTGCGAATACGACCTTGGAGAGGGCCAGAACAGTCTTGAGGCCTAATTATGTGAACAGGCTGTCAGTGTAAATGTAAAAATGTAAAGTGTAAGCCAAGCCCATGAAGACACGTGGCCTGAAAATAAAAAATTCAGGAAAAAAACCTAAGCTCTTGATCTCACAGGCAATGGGCAAGTCCTCTTACTCCCCTCTGCCCCCATCAAGATGAAGACATCCAGAAAAGGTACATGCTTCCTAGACCACAAGGACCTAGATCAAAACTTTCAGCCATAAGAGCGGAACATTTCTGGGCACGATGTCCCACCTATCTGAATCTCAGTGAAGCATGCAAAAGACAGTGTGAGTCACCTACTCAGAGTAATGCTCAACCTTGAGAAAGCAGTCAGTAATACCAACATGATTAGCGGCATAAGACATGATCAAAGGATCACAGGAGCTGACTTCTTGATCAGGGTTTTGTATTTTTCTAATAGCAGGAGAGTGCTCACTTATCATTTCAGTGAGTGATATAGGGACAGAAGCAGTTGGAAACAGGCGATGGTGTTTATACACACCTACCCACCTCCTGATCTTCCAAAGAGGACAGAGGTTGTGGCACCCTGGGAAGAAGATGTACTCTGGAAACACTTGGCTCAGAACTTCGGATCTAAAGGTGCACTTTGCTCTAGCAGGCAAAGATGCTATATGTAAATATGGTCAGGGAGGAAAGAGATGATATCAACAGAAGAAGAGAAAGTTCTTTTTTTGTGTTCCATAGATGATGGTATCAACAACATCAGTTCCCAGGCTGACATCTAGGCAAGGGACACCTTTGCATGTGACCTGTGGGTTAACCCAATTCAGGTTGTACACAGGAGAAGATTTGCAAATAATTCCAAGGTTGACCATTCCTGTACAAGAAGTAAGTGCAAAATCCTTGTAAACTTAAGAGTCAGGATGGCCATGGCAAGCATGATCACATCACAATACCTAGGGGACATTTTGAGCAGAGGTCTCAGGTCAGGGAGTGAATCATACAGATGCCATACCTACATTGGCTGTTCAGCTTTAAACTTCAGGCCTCTGGCATTAAGCATCTCTAGGGAAGTCTCTGGGAGACAGGGTTACTTGGTTGGTGGAATTTCCCTATAGAGTGCATAAGTTTGTCCAGAATAAAAAAATGGCTTTCCTCTCAGTTTACCTATAAATGGATTTATCTGTAATCCAGGGGAAAGGCCAGTTTTCCATGTGGAACAGAGTAGCTGATATGTGGATTATATAATTTTTTGTTTTTAATTAGTGTGCTGTCTAGCCTCAAAAAAAAAAAAAAGTGGACTAGAAAGTCCCACAGCCCAAAGGTTGTGAGGACAAGTAACAGCCACACTGCTCTTGAGCCAACATGAAGAGTCTGGAGCAGTCTCCCCAGTCTTCACAAGCTTCCTCCTTCTCAGTAACCACCAGAGTGAGAACCACAAAGACTCTCCAAACAGGCAATGGAGCAACTACCCAGGCTTCAGCTGAACCTCTCCTCCCCCTATTCCTAGCACTTCATGAGAAAATGTGTTCACCATCCCTTGTACAGCACTAGTCAAGTTTCTCCAGAGTTGAGGAACAGAACCACTGTATGTGTTATTCAGAGCCCACCCATGTGATTATGGAGACTGACTGGTGAGACAAAAGTCAGTATAGCTCATGAGTGAGGGCACCTTAGGTGGTTATGCAGCAGTAACCTACCTGGGAGAGGAGAGAGCATTCTGTCTGTCCTTAACTTGTCTGTCCTGAGGCTTGTTGCGATATAAAATAAAAGATAGCGTATGACCGATTCCCACACTTACTGATCCACATTTTCATGGCAGCAGATGTTAAGATTCTTCTCTGCACATAGTTACGTTGTTATGACTATTATTAAGTGATGAGTGTATACAGGATTTTGTGTTGTCTAGATGGGCAAATTATATCTTATCAATTGGATCAGAGGATATTGTGTGGTGTGTTCTTTCATGTGGTGACTTGAGTTCAAGAGAGTACATGGTGGTGGGACACAAGGGGCTCGCCATGAAATTGGGATGTGTATTGCTGGCATGGTAACAACCTGCCTTGGGAACTAGATGGGTAGAGAGGTTGTTGCCCAGGTCAGAAAGTATTTGGGGACAGCGTGGAGCCACTGAGATAAATTAGCACTAGTTCCAATGGCCCATAGGAGCGGAAACTAGCCAGAGAGTGACCCAGAACTAGGCTACACATGGGAACCATTCTGCCCTTTTTGTATTTTTTACCACAACTGAGGCCCAGCATATTAGGGGAAGAAATCTCTTTTACTTTGTCTAATGATTTTCAGTGTTAATCTCTTCCCCCAAACACTTTTACATTAACAATTACAAGAGCGTTTGACTAAATATTTAGGCACCATGGCCCAGCCCCACTGACACACCCAGATCACACCCGTGGATCTTGCTCAGTGACAGCTCTATCCATCCTCATCCATATTTTCCACCTGACAGAGTGCCTGCATACGTGTGGCTTCCGTAGCTTCTCAGCTCTCTCGGACTCCTCATCCTCAGACATGGAACCTGACTCACCCACCATGCCACCCTAGAGTCTGTGTCACTCTTTAGTTTGTCCAAAGTTTCTAAGGACTCCATAAACATGGAGCCATCATTGCCTTCTTCCTGTCTCCAGCTTACATAATGGTCTGACCACCTTCTCTGCACACACAATGGTTCCCTTTGCTCTATGCTTTTATGTGAAGGTCTTGCTTGCTTGATATGGTCCCTTCTTTTCCTCTGGCTATTTCTTTAAGGATCTCTATGGTGGAGCTGAGGATTTTTGCTTTTTTTTTTTTTTTTTTTTAAGTTTTTCTTGCTCCATGGTGACCGTGGTATCCTGTATGTACTCAGCAGCCACCTCCAAGGACTCTGGCTTACCCATAACAACATCAGTCTGGTCTCTGTCCTACTTCAGCCTCCATACTGCTCAAGGCAAGGGTTGTGTGTGGTGGACTGAATAAAAACGGGCTCCCCCAAGACTCATAGAGGATAGCACTATTGGGGGTGTGGCCTTTTGGGAAGAAATGTGTCACAGTGAGTGAACTTTGAGGTTTCAGAAGCTCAAGCCAGGTCCAGGAACGGAGTGACTCTTCCTGCTGTCTGATGATCCAGATATAGAGCTCTCATTTCCCTAACCAGCCCCATGTCTGCTTGTATGCCACCATGCTACCTACCATGACAATGATGGACTAACCCTCTGAACCATAAGCCAGACCCAATTAAATGTTTTCCTTTATAAGAGCTGCCATGGTTTTCTCTTTACAGTAATGAAACCCTAAGACATTGTGTAAATGTTACAGTCCTACTGCAGACTCTGCCATAGTTCTTGTTCAGGTGTGCCATGTACAGTGTGTGAAACTAAAAACCCAAAATTATTGCAGGGTTTGGGGCAAGACTCCGTATTCTCAGTTTACAAACCTGGGCCATTGTTTCTCCTTCTCTTCTGTGAAAAGGAGTGTGTTCTAAAGATCCTCACATATAGGCAGACAGCCCTGGGGCATTAAATTCCTATATAGACACCACATCAAAAGATTTTGAATACATGGCCAACGTCCCTTATCCATTGGTAAAGAGCAGTTGACATAGTGGTCAAGTCTTGGCTACTATTGCTCTGCTCCTCAGACAGGGTGACTCTTTTGTGGTCCATTCCCTGCATCTGCGAATCTACTGTGATTGCTATTGAGAGGACTTACCTCTCAAGTCTGAGATGCGTGCAGCCAAAGGAGGAAGTGCTCAGAACAATGTGTGGAGTAGAGAAAGGTCTAAGAAAGTTTCTGCTGGTACTGTTTGCATTACTGTCACTACCTCCCCTTGATTGCTATGGGGACATACAGTGAACCCCCAAAACTGCTATTCTCTTTCTTCATGCCCTTCTTTGGACAAGGTTACCTCGGTCCCTCCTCCTCTGAGAGATGTGACTGACACCTCTATCTGGGTGACATTGTGCCTTCCTTATAGTGCCTGAAACGATGCCTGGGGATAGAATTCAGGTTGGACAGCCTCTCTCTGGGGCTGTTGGTCTTTCAAAGCTCCCAGAGTCTGAGTAGTCACTCCTCAGAGAAGATTCAGGAGGCAGAGTGGAAGCCGAGCATCAGCATAGACTTCAAGCAGTGCCGAGCAGACTCTTATGTCATCACTCACTATCCCAGTACAAATGGCCACACCCCCAAGCCCCCACCGTTCTCCTGACCTTCTGCAGGCAGGGCCATTGATATCATTGTCTTCTCATTACTGCTTCATTCTGTTATAAGCATCTGATATCTTATTACAGTCATTCTGCTGTAAGTCCAGTCAATGGGGCTTTGGGGCGCGGAAAGCGCAGAGGTCAGCAGTGTCTCGGACTTTTATGTGCACTTAATTACATCTCCATCCTTCATGGCTGTGGCTAATCTCATTTACAGATGAATGTTTCCCCCACTATTCTGTTTCTCTTCTCAGGATGTAGCTGACCAAAGCAGTTTGTTTTGACTTTGTTAGCTTTTATTTCTCCTCCCTGACCTTGACACTGTGTCTTTTTTCCTTGGCGATTAGTTCACACTAATCTTCATGCTTCTACCCATCAATCACAGATTAGGTATGTAGGTTTGGGTCAGCAAGTGGTGGTTTACATAATTGTTTCAACAGGAAGCAACGAAGCCTAAGAATTACAAAGATTCAGTAAACTGAAATGCATAGCAGAGCATCTTTCATTTCACTTGATTAGAACGAGAACCTGAGAACTAAAGGTCTCAAGAGTGGGATTCTGGTTCTGTAGACTGTGACTGCTTATTGGATAAATGGTTTGGACTAGTCATGTGACCTTTCCTGGGCTCTGACGCATCTGTAAATGACAAATGCTGTACTCTTATGCACCATAAGGGTGTGTGTGGTGTTTGCTCTTTGTGGCATAAGAATACTGCCACTAGCTAGCACTCCGCGTAGAGCTTATTGTTGGATAGACAAGAAATGCTTTATCTCGGTCTGACCCTTGGTTTGGAGAAACTGAATTAAGTGTGACACCTTTGCTAATGCCTAGGAAGGCCACATTGGTGGTTGCATCATGAAGAGACATTGGCAAATGGAGCCAGTCACATAGGGCTCCCTTCAGAGGACAGGACGGTCCCAGCCTTGAGTTCTTGAGTTGTGGGGAGCTTCCCTGGCTCCTGCCAGCCAGCTGACTTGTTGCTCTGTCTCAAGCCACATACCCACAGCTGTTTGTTTACATCCCACTTCAAGGATGCATCCCACTTCAAGGATGAAATGCCTCTTCTGAAGAGTCTGGGTGTCAACTCCAGGCTCCCCTAATCATGGTTTCAAGTGGCTCTCCTGTAGGAACAAGTCTTGCTGCATAAGGGGCGGGTAAGGCCTGGATTGCTGAATATGAATAGAAGAGCAGCCAGGTCCTTAGAAAGTAGCATTTCATAACATGCATATCTACTTTGTTTAGAATAAATTTTGATGTGGATATGTCATTTTACAAAAATGTAACGAAGCAGATTGCCACCTTGTCATCTCTAGTGCTGCTTCGGGGTTCCTCGAATGTTTCTCAATCATGTATTCAGCCACTCACACCATGTCCTGTACACTACCACATGTGTGATATGTACAAATCATTGTACAAATCCCAAAACATAAAAGTGAATAAGGAGGGAACATGCCCGTCATGTTCTGAAAGTCTGGGCAGAGAGTAATATACAACCCTAGAGCCTCAAGGTCTGTGTGAAGAGAGGCTATGCTAGGATTGGACTCGGGTCTATTTGCTGTGACAGCTAAAGAGGAGTAAGAATTAGACTCGTTCATCATTGTAAATAATATTCTAACACAATTGCATACATGCACAAACAGATGTAGACACAGAGTCAAACATGCACATCACTATATACGTACAGAAACATATGCATTTACATGTCCCCACACAATGTGTATGCTATGATTCAGATACGGCTTGTCCCCTTTGAATTCAGTGTGATCAGCATTTCGAAAGTGCTTCTCTCTGAGTTGAGTAAATCATTAAGGTGGGTTTACTGTCTTTACCCTGGGTTAAGTCAGCATGTTATCTGGATGGAGTGAGTTCATCCTGGTTGCATAATGTCATCATGAAGCAAGGTCCCTTCCCTGGCCTCTCCTTTCACACCACTTTCTTGAGCCTTTCCATTTTGTGCCATGAAATGAGGTGCCATAGTCTTTTATAGACAGATAATATTGCATACATATGTATATAATGATAATATAATATAAATATGGGAGCTAGTAAAATTTCCAATTTCTAGTCCCATGAGCTACAATATTTTTCAATGGATTTTATTTATTTTTAAGATGTCTAGATTTTATTTAATTTTTCTCATATAATATAGTTCTCCCCTCCCACAACTCCTTTCAGATTCTTAACTCCATATTCACCCCAAAACAAAAACAAACAAAACAACAAAATATGAAAATTAAAATAAACTGAAATGAGACAAATAACAAGCACAAAGTAAACTATCACACAGACACACACACACACAGGCACCTGCGTGCACATTTGTACAGGCAAGCATACACCCAGGAGCACACACACATACGCACACATACAGGAACGCATACACACATATACAAACACACATACACATATGGATATATACATTCAAATGCATGTAAATGCACACAAACACACTTGCATGCACACACGTACATGCACATACACACCCACACACTCATGGAGTTCATTTTGTGTTTGCCAACCACTCTTGGGCATGGTGTCTGTTCTGTGGTCATATAGTAGGTCAACACCTACTGACAATCTGTTAGAGAAAAGGAATGTTCCATTTCTCCATAGCAATCAATTGCAAATAGTATTGTACTGGCTGGTTTTGTGTGTCAACTTGACACCAGCTGGAGTTACCATAGAAAAAGGAGCCTCAGTTGTGGAAATGCCTTCATGAGATTCAGCTGTAAGACATTTTCTCAACTAGTGATCAAGAGGGGAGGACCCAGCCCATTGTGGGTGGTGCTGTTCCTGGGCTGGTAGTATTGAGTTCTATAAGAGAGCAAATTGAGCAAGTCAGGGAAAGCAAGTCAGTAAGTCACATCTCTCCATGGCATCAGCTCCTGCTTCCTGACCTGCTTGAGTTCCAGTTCTGACTTCCTTTGGTGATGAACAGCAATGTATAAGCTGAATAAACCCTTTCCTCCCCAACTTGCTTCTTGGTCATGACATTTGTGTAGGAATAAACCCTGACTAAGACAAGTATCTTTGTTAGGGGTGAGATTTTTATATCCACTTCCCCTGCTTTATGCTGCAATTTTGTCTGGTTTGAATATGGCAGGTCTTGCGCCTGCTGTTACCAGCTCTGTGAGTTCGTGTGTGCATCAGTCCTATTGTGTCTGGAAGACACCGTTTCTTTGGAGTTATCAACCACCTCTGGCTCCTATAGTCTCTCTACTTCATCATACACACATATCCCTGGGCTTCAAGTTTAATAAATACATGCCACTTCATGCTGCATGCTCCAAAGTCTTTCTGTCTGCACAATGTCCAGTTACACACATGTAAAAAGAATTTTATCTTCTAGCTAGTCTGTACAAAAGACAAGCAATCCTGGTGTTTTATTTACAAGCCGTAACCCTAGATTGGGCAGGTTTTGAGCTATTCTAACTTACATCCCAGCCATATGTCCCTTGTTACTTGCCGTTCCTCCTGGCCATGTGCTCACGGTCTATCTCCTCTCCTGGCAGCCTCCTCTTCCTCTCTGGTCTCTTCTCAGACCCCTCACTCAATCTTCAAGTCCTGCCTTTCTCTTCCTACTGCCCAACCACAGGCTCTACCTTTTATTAACCAATTAACTTTAAATTAGGGAGCAGAGTTTACACAGCATCATTTGGTGTATATGAGGATCTCCTCATTGGGGCGGCAGGGGGGTAGCATGAAATATTAAAAAACAAACCCACACACTGGCTGGCAGTCTCTGTCTGTTCTCAG
Source organism: Rattus norvegicus (assembly GCF_021556685.1). Lineage (NCBI taxonomy): Eukaryota > Metazoa > Chordata > Mammalia > Rodentia > Muridae > Rattus > Rattus norvegicus. Next base: position 34,114,247 of record NC_141534.1, read on the forward strand.
CCCGGCACATAGGTCGAGACCGAGACTGCATTTTTTCCCTTTTGCCAAGGCTGGCTCTGCCTCTCTAGAGCTCTGAAATCGCTCTCTCCACCCTGCTGCTACCAAATCTGCTCAGCACTCCCAAATTCCCTAGACTACCTGGGGTGCACTTCTTGCAAATCCACACCCTGCCTCAGTTACCTTTCTCTTGGTGCTGGAACAGATCTGCTCTGGATCTCAGTTGAACTGCTGCTAGAAAGAAAACATACAATCTTAGTTTAACATCAGCAGATAACACAGTCGCTGGGCACAGAATCTGGCATCCCAATTTCCCCAACTATTCTAAGTTACAAATCTTCCAGTGGCAGATCCTAGTGGAATCCACTTGAACTAACAGCCTCCGGCTTCCTACATTGTGTCTGTCTTGCTCCAGCAGTCCAAAAGGCAAGTTCATTTCTTGTGTTCCCTCTTCCTCTTCGGCCCAGAAGTCCCGCCTCCTCTCGCCAGTGGTTGGTTTCTTGTTGTTTATTACCCAATCAATTAAGGAAAAATTCCACTACAGGGGGCAACCAGATCTTGGGGGCTAACATTTAGCATTTGAATACATATCTGCACCAGACCAAACCCCAACATAGATCTCTTTGTTAATTCCCCATCTCTGGGGAGGGTTGAGCAATGTTCTGGTCTGTGAACATAGAAATGTGTCATTAAGAGTCATTTTATTACCATGTTCCCTTTTTTTTTTATACATTAACTGACCTAAGGCAGTTTACTGTACCCCTTAGACTGAATCTGTAAAACGATGCCCCAAAGGCCAATATGTTGAAGGCTTGTTCCCCAGGTCTTGGTGATATTGATCGATGCAGGAGAATGGATGTAGAGGGAGTCTTAAGCCATTGGAAATGTGCTTTACAGGGAATAGTGGTGTTCCAGCCACTTCCTCTCTCTCTTTGTCAGCCCGACCATGAGAGATACTTCTGGTATATGCTGCACACCAGTGAGGTCATCGTAGACCCAACTGACCAAGGCCTAAGGCCTCCAAATTGTGAAGTAATGTTGCGGACCGGGACGTCTAAACTAAGCAAAGCTAGAGCCCTGCCCTGAGCAGATTCCTGAGAAGAGCTTGACCTTTTCAAAGAACTTGTCCCAGAAGACTGTTGCCTCATTGTCTAAGGAGAAGATCTTGCAGTTTAATGATTCACCTTATGTCCTTGGGCACTTCCCAGTACTCCCCCCGCCCTAAGCTTCAGTTCCTGCTTCAATTCCTGCTTCAGAGCTTTAAATGCTGTACATTCCTCTCAATAAACAGACATTGACAAGGACACTGCTTGGTCTTGCTCCTCTTTCTTGCCCATTCCTCCTCAGGTTTGGATTCCCCTTGGTTCGGGGCTCGAGGTACGGACCCTCACCGGACAGAAAAAGAAGTTGAAGAGGTTTCTGTCTAATTGAGAATGGGCAAAAAATGTCTCTTTCAGGGAAAGGGGAGTAAGAGTTAAGAAAAAGGATCTCATTAATTGTAAGAAAAAGGATCCGAGGTGGTTCTGATTCAGGAAATAATGTCTGTGTCTTTGTGTCTTTGTGTTTTGTGCCGGCTAACTGCTTGGTCTCGCTCCTCTTTCTCGCCCGTTCTCTCACAGGTATGGGTCCCCCTCGACCCCCACAAATAACTGGGTCCCCACTGGTGGGGGCAAAGTAAGATAAACCATCTTTTTCCTATAAGTTGATAATTTCATATTGTTGTTTCCAGCAACAGAAAACTGACTGACACATCATAGCCAGGTGGAGCAGACCAGCACAGGGAATGTAGACTATAGGGAAGAGCAGGTCTGCTGCTCAGTAAGTACTGAATGGGTTGTCTGACTGTGGAATGCAGAAAGGGAAGGTGGGTAGCTGGAGCTATGCTGTAGGGAATGCTGGGAAACTGAATCAGGAAGGATGGAGCATTGAGCCTGATGCCGGTGAGAGGGCTCAGGAGAGGATCTGGGACTCTCAGAGATGACCTTCAAGGTTGTGAGTAGGCTGTTGACAGAACTGTGGACAGGGACGGCCATTGAGACGAGGTGTTGGGTGAGAAGCAGAAAGTGTTTGCAGGAACTAAGGGCTATGCAATAGCAAGGCTACATTGTGCCTGTTCCCTGAGACTTCAGGAATGCAAAGTTCAACATCAATGTTGTAGGACGAAAGTTTCCAAAGCAGCGGTTCCCAACCTTCCTAATGCTACACCCCTTTAATACAGTTCCATAAAATCATTATCACTGCTACTTCATATTTGTAATTGGTAATAGTCTTAAGACCATCAAAAATGTTTGGTTTCCGAAGGCTGAAGCCCACAGGTTGAGAATCCTTCTTCTAGATAATCAAACCATCAAGCTGCTGTATGACTACTTTCAGCTGCTTATAGTCAAGTAAGAGGGTGAAGAAATTGAAGTCCTACGTTATAACTGAGGGGGAGGCATAATGCTTGCTTAAGGATTACATTTGTAAGCAAATGTCCAGATACTTGTAAATACACACACACACACACACACACACACACACACACACACACACACACACACACACAGAGTACAGGGGCATGTGATTTACATGCTGGAATCACTCATGCCATCACTGAACATTTTACTTAAACACAGGCCATTTTCTTCTCAGCATTCACACTCATTTACCCTCTATTTCTTTTTTAATTGACTTCTGCTCACTGCAACTGAGAAGCCCCAGTGTGCCCCCACCCCCTTTTTAAGTAGAATTTACTTACACATACCAGTTCTAAGCTAAGAGTCAGTGACAGTTGGGACAATTACAGTGTTGGAAGCTACATTTCTCTCTGATTCCAAAGCAGTGTTTCCAATAGGCAAGCCTCCAGCTTTTTAATTAATTCATCTCTGCCCTCTTGACCACACAGCTTGTAGCCATCCTGTCTGCGGCAGGCTCTGCTGCTGGCTTACCTGGGCTCAGTATTTCATGTAAGTGGAATCCCACCAACCACTGTTTTGTGTCTAACTTGCTTCCTTTAGCTCAGTCACCCACTGCAGAATGTTTCAGCACTTCCTGACTTTCTGAGGTGAAGTCATCCTATTCTGTGAGCATTAGTTTCTTAAAGCTCGAGTAACAAAGAACCATCATGGACCATTTTACCTGACAGAATTATGTTGTCACTTGCTCCTGGGTTCCCAGATTTCAGCATTGACATGCTGTGGGGTTAGCTTTTGAGAGCTGCAATGCAAGTTTATTTTCTGGCTTCTGAGGGGCTGGAGAGAGCTCTGGAATGACTTGACTTGCTGTGGCATAACTGCTGTGTTCACACAGTGTTTTCCCTGTGTGGGGCTCCATGTTTCCTTGCTTGTAGGACACCAGCCATACTGTATTGGCCATTCACCCTGCTCCAGCATGGCTTCTTCTGGGCTCATGGTAGGGAGCAGGGAAAATGGAGGAAATGGAAGAGAAAAGCAAGGTCTCATTGGTGGCCAATCCACTTTACAGAGAAATGTAATGTTTTGGGGACCCCCAAGAAATGAAAGAACAGAAACAGAGCCTGGAGAAGGCCACACACATCCTCTCTGTTTCAGCCAGCTTTTTTTGTCTGCATTTTAATTGATTGCTCCAGGATGGACAGTGGTTTCTTCGGTTCAGCTTTTAACTTGCTCCTCTCACTGATGGCCTGAGGTACGCACCTCACCTGAGAGGCTGACTGTACACTCCCTTCCTGTGAAGTAAACAATACTAAGACTGCTTTTTTTTTTAAACAGTCAATCCTCTTCCTTCCTTCCTTCCTTTCTTCCTTTCTTCCTTCCTTCCTTTCTTTCTTTCTTTCTTTCTTTCTTTCTTTCTTTCTTTCTAAGATTTATTTATTTATTTTATGTATATAAGTACACTGTAGCTGTCTTCAGACACACCAGAAGAAAGCATCAGATTCCATTACGGATGGTTGTGAGCCACCATGTGGTTGCTGGGAATTGAACTCAGGACCTCTGGAAGAGCAGTCAGTGCTCTTAACTGCCGAGCCATCTCTCCAGCCCGTAAGACTGCTTTAACCTTAGGCAGTGGTTGGGCTCTGCGAGTGCTGGTGTAAATCCTGTTTCACAAGGCCTACCATTCTTTTGTCCCACCGGTGGGATGGGCAGTACTACAAAAAGATCCTTACTCCACTCTGCAGTGTGCTTACCCTGCATACTAACTAGGGTGGCCCTAAACGGGAGACAGGCATCACTGTTGCTTCCTCAGATACCCTGTGGCTTTTATTCGGAAGTTTCCAAAATATGAGAGAAGAAGCTAGCCAGGCGCAGGAGATTCCCATACTCGTGGCCAGATAACAGAGAAGGCAGTGGATACCAAAGTGTGTCCAAGGACAAGTCAATCCCTTTGACAAGACTCCAGTGAGCTTCAGAAACACCAAGGGAGCTGAGGCTCTGGGCCTCCTTCTGCAGCAAAGTGGCTAATCTTACAGAGGGTAGTCCAGCTAGTAAGGGCTACATTCTGTCCTAATCATCCTAGAGTGTTACTCACTGTGAATTCAATTTCGCTATTACATTTTGTAATTGACTACTAGTAGCAAAAAAAAAAAAAAAAAAAAAAAAAAGGAAATGCAATTGATTTTTGTATGTTTTGTATGTTTGTGGCATCTTCCTGCCATGCTCGGAAGGGAAAAGAACCTTTGGGCCTTAAGGATTTATATCTTCCTGATCTCATAATGCTGTAAATAGGACACTGATCAGCTGGCACTGACGTTTTAAGTCACAGATCTTTCTAACAAGAAACAGTTGTTCTTAATTGCCCCTTGGGTTTTGTCTTACCCAACAAACCACACAGTCAGACATGTGGGGTAATGTTTCCAGGTTACTGTTCAGTTTTGGTACCCAGGGAGCCAAGGGTCTTTTTCGAGTATCGTCCTCGAGCAAGGAAGTCCCTTCTAGGCCTAGAGACAAACATGCCTGTAGAGGCTTCTGTAATTCCACTGGAAACCACCTCATGTGGAGGGAGTGAGGCAGAAGCAGCCTAGGAGGGTCTCATGCATGGCAGCTGCTCCTAGGAACCAGGGTCAGGCATGACTGGAATGGACACAGGCTGGGTTGGGAGAGTATGCACAGGTCGAAGGGGACACATGTTCTGGGGACTCCATCCCTGGGCAGGTGTATCAGAGCTTGGGTACAGGGGTACAAGACTGCAGAGACCAGTCCACACTTGGTGTTGACTCTCTAGCACCCATTCACAGAGCTCTTGTATCTCAAAAACAGAGGACTAATGACACTAACTTTTCTTAGCAGGCACCGTGTTATGAGAGCCTTTCAAATCAGTAACATGCAAACATATCGGTTGTACTAATCATCCTTACCATAGTTCCTATAATACTTGTTTATTTTCTAGGTCTACTGAAATCTTACAAACAGGTCATTAAAAAGGTGGACTGCTGTGCATCATTATTTGATGAGTTGACTTTTAGGATAGCATACAGAGTAGTCGGTCTTTGCATAGCCATCCCATTAGACTTTGTTCTTGTTTGTGCTGTGAATTATCTGTACGGGAAAGGCAGCTGGGTTTCTCATTGTGTTGAGAAAATCAGTTTGGATTTATGCTTTAACTGGTAAAGGTTAAGAAAAACATTTGTGATTTCTTTTTTAAACATTGAAACTTCCCTCAATCCCTACAATAAATAAAATGAAGACACACTAATTACATGTCTAAACTTTAGGCTCTGTTTTCTATTTTATATATATATATATATATTTATTTATTTATTTAATCTAATGACCTAGTTATTTCAATTGTTTATCTTAATACTTCTAAGACTCTCTAAATTTTTTTTAATTTAATCTTTGAAAACTTCATGCGTATATGTTAACGAGTCTTGGCCATATCCATCCCTGTGTGATTCAGGCTGCTCTCGAGCAACACTGTAAACACATAGAGAACCTATCTGGTGTATCTCTGCATGTCTATGTTGATGTCCATCTACGACTGGGCATTTTCATCACTATGAACAGCATTACTGTTCACTACCATCACTGCATTAAGAAGGCTCTCTGACACAGGTTGGGAGTCGCACACATCAGCATTCCACTTAAAGCACTTTGCCCTGAGCCTTCACATGTTTGGTATTTCATTTTTCCACACACTGTAGACTCTTTGGCTCTGGGTGTTGACCAGTGGATACCTGAGAAATAACTGGGTCCAGTGACATGACACAGGTTTGTGGTGTTCGTCACTATGTAAACTAAAGCAGGGGATCATAATTTCAGTGTCTGCTTTGACTATAGAGAGAGTTGAGAGTTTAAGGCCCTCATGGGCAATCCAGCTCTCAAAATAAAGAAGACTGGGATGAAGTGTAGTGGGGATTTTGCTTATTGTGTGTGGGACCTTAGGTTCATTCATCTCCAGTGTATGTGTGTGTGTGTGTGTGTGTGTGTGTGTGAGAGAGAGAGAGAGAGAGAGAGAGAGAGAGAGAGAGAGAGCATACAGAAGAAAAGAAAGAGGAGAAAGCTGTGGACTATAGCCCCCCCACATTCCAGTGAATTCAGATGAGGTAAAGAGGGGTCTATAAAATCATGTTTGCCTAGTGTCTCTCTGTGAAGATGTTTGACCATGCCCTCACTCATTTGTTCTACTGTAACTCTGCCCTTTCTCGCCATTCGGTTTTGCTAAGTTATTTTTTCTAGAATTTCTTCATTCTCCTAGGAAATCATTCACAAGGGCTTGCTGCCACTGCTTGGTCTGTATTTTTTTTTTTGTTCCTTCTCAGTGTTGATTATTGTTGGTATGTTCTCCTGACTGGTTTTGTAACCTCTGTCTGTCTTTAAGTACCCACCTCCTGCTCTGTCTCCAGAGTCCCTGTTAAGCTGACTCTGCTCTCATAGCCTAGCCAGAGATTCTTCCTCTACCAGTAAAATTGGAACTACCATTGCCACTCAGAATCAACAAGATCACCTAAGACTTTCTTGACTTGTTACTCTATTTGCAGCTCAGAAATTTAATGACGAATTTTAGTTATCATTTCTAAATTCCCATTAAATCTCTTCGTTGACATTTGAGTGATCTAAAAGTAGGTCTTCTACTGTTCAAGCAAAGTGAAGTCTGTTCTATTTTCCCTCAATCCCTACTAATGTAGGTACTTCACAATCAGGCTAGACTACATGGAGTTATTTGAAGTGTATTCTCAGTCTTCTGTGACTGTCTTCAAAGGACTTAAGATGAGTAATTTTTTAGAGAGGGAAAGTTTATTTTTGTTCCCAGGTTTGGAGGACTCTCTCTGCAGTCATTGGTCAGAGTCATTGTGAGAGCATGTGACTGGGGACTCTCAAGCTGTCAAGTAAAGGTGGGGGTCACTGTCCTTACAAGTCAACCCTCCTAAATTTCTCCCATAGAACACCCCTCCTAAAGGGTATATGACCTCACAACAGCACTAACAGCAGGACCAAGTCTTCAATATTTAGCTCATTGAAGGACATTTTAAAACTTCTAAAAATCAATTACTTTTGGGTGTGTTTGAGTGTGCGTGCATGCATGCATGCATGCATGTATGTGTACCTTCTCCCATATTGGTTCTGAGATCAAATTCAGGTCAACAGTCTTGACAGAAAAATCATTGTTCCCTGCTGAGTTATCTCACCAGCATTGGGGAACATCTTATATCTATTTATTAGCATTCTGTACGGCTGATGTTTGTAGCTGTTTGAGATCAATAATCTTTACACTACTGGACAAGAGTGATTTACCTATCTGTCCTTTGTGCTGGCTGTGTTGTTCAAACCATCTATGTCTTCAATAGTTTTCCCATTTGATTGTGGTGTTGCCAATTTCATCCCCAATAGAGCTACTCTTAGCCAAATATTCAACAGCAGTTTAATCACTTCACAGAGGTTTACAATCATTGAAATCTCATTTAAAACTAATTTTAAGAGCTTGTCTTGGAGGGACGTTGTACTGAGATGCTCTGTGCCTTGAGGTATAATTTGCTGATAACCACACAGTGTCCTTGCCTTTCCTTTAACTGGAACCTACCCTGCCCATTTTCATGCATTTCTATCTGTTCTTGTGTGTATTTTCAATGCATATATTTGCACTGAAATGAAGACATTTGCTTCCTGCAGCATGCAACTTGATTTAAAATGTCAGACTCGATAGTTACTAATTTTCACTTTTAGTTTAGTATTTTTATTTATTTATTCCTTCACACTTCTTTCCTGTATTTGACAAGGGGATTTTGCACCTTCATTTTGTGTTAATCCCAGAGAATATTTCTAAATGGCTTATTTTCAATTTTTATTTTTTGTATGTGTATATCTTCCTAAGTGTATGCCATGCCTATGTGGGTGCCTATAGAGGCCAGAAGAGGGCACCAAAGGCCTTGTAGCTGGAGGTGCAGGTAGTTGTGAGCTGTCTGAAAAGGTGCTGGGAACTGAGTTGGATCTTCTGATCCAACAGCAGGGGCTCTAACTACAGAGTCAACTCTCTAGTCTCCTAAGTCTTGAGTGCCCTGTGGCTGCCCCTGCAGGAAGGAGGTCAGCTGCAGAGACTACCTCCTATTCCTGAAGGAGGATTGACTGTGTGCAGCTACTGCTCCTGATCTGACTCCACTTTTGTGCTGTACATCCTCTCAGACTTGAATGTATTAACATCTACTATGGACATATATTGTATACACTGAAAAGCTAACCTTCACAATTATACTATATATCAGATAACAATGGCCTTCAATCTATAGACAAGGAACTAGTACATCAAAGTTTCATGAGGGTCAGGATGAGGCACCATCAATGGCAGGCCTCAAGGCCAAGTGTCTGCCATCAACAACACCATCCCAGCCTTGCTTCCTGCAGCTTGCTCTCTGCCTGGGTTTAGCTTCAACCTCCTAGTGAGCTCCATCTTCTTCTTCTTCCAAAGTCCCTTCCTCTACTTTGGTTTAAAGTCTGATAACACTGGATGCCCACAGCACTAGCCCTGTGCACAGCAGGAAGACTATCCCCTTTTGCCATAAAACCTTTTTGATATAAGTTGGGCAATGCAGGGCTTTAGGACCAGCCGAAGAATCATAAGCTTAAGGCATTCCTGGATGAATAGAGAAGGTTCAAAGCCACCCTGAGAAACTTAGTAATATTCTGTCTTATATACCAATAGGGGACTTGTTATACCATTTGGTGTAGAGGAACTATCACAAAGTCCTAGGTTCAATTCCCAATACTGAAAACAATTTTATATGGAATAAGTCCAAATCCAGCCTGGGGAATATATAGAGAGAAAGATTCAATCTCAAAAAAACCAAAAAATGTATAAATAGGACTTGAACAACTTATGAGAAAGCACTTGCCAAAGGTTGTTTTAATCCACTCTCTGCCACTATCTAGGACTCATTTCCCTATGGTATCCAGCAGGAATCACTACAAGCTCACCTTGTTAGTGGCATTGGGCTTCAGTAGTCATTTAGTACCATCACTCACATTTCCTGAGCTTGGGGTCAGAGGATCATGAGAAAAAGAAGATGCAGGAGAAGCTGCCATGGGTTAGGTGAGTTATAAAAACATGGCTGTGAGGAATGGCCAATTGGAGTTAACAATAGCTCAGGTGAAACATAGTAAGTAATAATTTGGGGTTATCAATAGGAAAGTAGATTCTAATGGTTTAGAGGATAGTTATCTGCCCAGCTCTAGTGCTGACTAAGGCTTATTATAAATATAAAGGTTATGTGTGTTTTATTTGAGTATTTAATGGTCTAAGGCAGAGTAAAAACCCTGAATCAGATAAAAATTACTATAACAGGCATGAGATTAGCACATGGATAAGAATGTGTCATATCTTTCATTGTATACATGTTCCTGTGAGCTGACAGGTCATGCATGGGCATTTCATCAAGAAATGAACTTGCCTACTTACTCAGTGTATTGAGTGAGGTCCTAGCTGAGATACCCAGTATGCTGTGCTCTGCCTCTGTTTGAGTGGACACTTTCTGAGTCTGTTTGCATGGAGACTTAATTTACTTGAGCACCGAGCAATCTGACGTTTGAACCCTTTAACTTACTTGGGAAGTAGAACTCACTTCCTGATACACGCTGGTCTACTCTCTGTTGTTCTGTAACACTCCTCCTGTTTCCCACTGTGAATTTTTCCATTTGTTTGTTTGTTGTTTTTAACAGTGTTGCATTTGTACCTTCCAGAGATGGTGAATAATAATCCCTACTGATCCACCAGCCAGGACTGGTTAGATAACTTGATAATGTTCAAGGCTGTGCTGCTTTTAAATCTCCTTTTCTCATTTGCATCTCTTAACTATTTTTGATGGCTGTCTACACCCGTGCATATCTTTCCACCTGGAAAGTGAGACCAAGTTCATGCAACATTTGCCAAAGGGAACATTTGTTCTCTCCATGAATATGCAATATGCTTTTAAGCAGAAATTATACATACCTTTAAAATATATCATTATTTTAGCAGTATAATGGTTGACTTAGGTAGCTTTCTTGCAAATATTTATAATCCCATTGCTTTCTGTAGCACACGTTTTCTATTTCATTCATTTGGGGGCTCTGTAATTCCATTTTATAAATGGATATTTTTATTTGAAGAACTGAGAGTTCACCAAGGCCAAAATATCACTTGTTTAGGCAGATAAATTTTTCTTTTGTTTTAAACTTTAAATTTATTTATTGATATATGTGGCTGTATCTGTGCGGCCTGCACATGATATGGCATGTGTCTGGAGCTCAGAGAAAACTTTTAAATCTAAAGATACAGATTCACATTACCTACATTTAACAAGCACAAAAGGTCACTTGGAGCCCAAATATAAACTGAGTGGCTCAGTATCATTTCACTAGACCACACACGTACCAATTATGAATGAGAGAAATAAAATTCTATTCAATAGAAGTGTATTACATGTTTCTGTTACTCTGATAAACCTTCATGAACAAGGCACCTTAAGGGAGAAAAGGTTTATTTTGACTTACAGTTCCAGGAGCAGAAGTCCCTCGTGCAGGGAAGCATGGCAGCTGAGCAGGAACCTGAGAGCATGCGTTCTCCACAGCAAGCGGGAAGCAGGAGACACAGTAGAAGAGGTGTAAGGCTTTTAATCTCAAAGCCCATTCCCAGTGATGTACTTCCTCCAGCAAGGCTGAAGCACCCAAGCCTTCCCTCAAAGCATCATCAACTGGAGAACAAACATTCAAATGCTCAATAGGATGGGGAAATTAGCATTCAAACCACCACAGTGAGGGGTAATTAAACCTGATAGAATTGCCAGCAAAAGGCAGAGAACATTACAAAGGCAAGGACTTATAGAAAACGGCAGTGGGCATAGTGCAGGGTGCCTGGCATGCCTGACACAGAGCTCTGACTTGCAAGGGAGGAGATGTGGGATCAGGAAGGAGGGATGATGCCTGCTCCTCCCAAAGGAAGAAGCTGAGGTTCTCCTTCCCTAAACTGCCCTGCACGTGGTTAGCGGGTGATGAAAGAGAATTCAAAATACTAGTGACCAGCAGTGAAGACAACATTCATTCTGACCCTGTGATAGGGAGAAAGGCAGGCGTCAGTAAAGCCAAGCTCAACTTCAAGTAATGTAAAAGCATTTATGAATTTTTATGGTCACAGTGAGAGATAGTGGATGAGAAATCATCACAAGGAGACTCATAGATGAGGGGAATTCTTACTAAGGGCACCTAGCCCTTACTAGGGTACCCAGGATGAGTATGGTGGCTTGAATAACAGTGACCCTCATAGGCTTATACACTGGTTGATGAACTGTTCAGGAGGGATTAGGAGGTGTGGCTTTATTGGCGGAGGTGTGTCACTGGGGTGTGCTTTGAGGTTTCAAAAGCCCATGACATTCCCAGTCAATGCTCTTTCTTCTGCCTTGTGCTTGTAGGTTGGATGTGAGTGTGCTCTCAGCTATGCTCCAGATCCATCCCTGTTGCTTTGCTCCTTGCCAATAGGGTCCTTGACTCATTCCCTGAAATTCTTAACCCCGATTAAATGCTTTCTTCTACAAGTTGCCTTCCTCATAGTGTCTCTTCGTAGAAGCAGAAGGGCAACCGGGTGGTGATAAGGAACTTCATCTCTAAGAGTGGAAGATTCTTTCAAACCGACTTAACATCACCGATGTTCAAATTAGATGAGGAAGCTTAAGTTGAGAAGACACCTCAGAGGAATCTGACTTCCAACTGGTCAAGGATGGAGACCTTTGATTTGTTGCTATGGTGACAGGCTGAACAGGATCTGGGAGGGAGGTAGGGCCTGGCTTGATGCCTCTTTCTTAGAACCGTTGATGATATGACTAAAATTGTCTCTTTTTCTTACCAGTAATCCCAGAACTATGCATTTATTGCATGTTCTATCAGCTGTGCCAAATACCCCTTCCAAAGAGACTGATGCTCAGAGTTGATCTGTTTGTAGCACACTGTCCCCAGTGCTGTTGAGACAGAGGTCGAACTGTTGATAATGTTTTAAATTGAGATCAAAGAAATCTTTCCTGCTTTGTTCACGGGTGGCTCAGAGGGATCCTGGCAGGGCGAGTCTGTACTGGCTTCTCCCTCCACTACAACTCCATGCTTTTTCCTCTTTTCAATGGAGCCTCCCTGTCCTGAGTTCTTTCTTGTTGGGAAGGAGTGGTGAGTGGCTCCCACTGTGCTTCATTAAGGTCCACATGGTCCTGGGCTGTGCCTGTTCCTCTACTCCTTCTCTATTCTCTCTGGTTTCTTTCTCACGTCTAATTGATCCCACTGCAGAGCCTGTGGCTCTGTGTGTGTGTGTGTGTGTGTGTGTGTGTGTGTGTGTGTGTGTGTGTGTGTGTGTGTGTGTGTGTGTGGAGAGGCAGGAGGGGCACATGCCTGTTGTTTGCTTTCCATGGTAGGCAGAGGAATCCAAACACGAAGCTATGGGAACAAATTGGGCATATCAGAATGTTAAATCTTTTCTAATTGCCAAGTCCTGGCACCCAGGAACCAAACTCATGCCCTGCCCAGTGCAGAGGCAATGTCTGTCTGGCCCAGATGCAGTGCATTGCATAGATGGAGTTCACGTGAGAGGGGTTTGATGTATGCTGAGTCAGCTAAAAGCCACATTTACACTGTTGGAAGCTACTAGGTTGTGCCAGTTTATGACCCTAACAATGTGAAAACAGTTCAGAATAAAATTCCTCATTTTGTGTCATCTCTGATCTCAAATGGACTCCTTCTCTTGGAGTGTAACTACAGCACTGAAAGTTCATTTTTGTTCAGTTAATGTGGTATGAATATCTGCAGCTCAGACTTCAGTTCCTATTTGAGTAAACATTCCCAAGCTCCGTATACTCCTCCTGTATCTGAGTGGCCCTCACTGCAGCTGAGTAGCTTGCTGGTTTGGTTTGGATGATGTCTGAATAGCCTCTAGCTAGGGTAGGGGAGTGGCCCCCAGTGTAGTGGGCTGTCGGGGTGGATTTGGACCTTAGGTTGCTGGGATGAAATTGTTTGTGCAGACCCTTGTCTGGTGGACTGTAGGGGTGAGTAGAAACCCTGGACTGGTGAACTGTAGAGGTGGGTTTAGACCCCAGCTGTAAGGCTAGGTTTGGGCCACAGGCTGGTGGACTGCAGGGTTCTGCGTCGACTCTTGGCTTGTGAGCAGCAAGAAACGCAGCCGTGTAGATGAAGTGGAACAATCTCAAGAGTCAGTGGCTTGCTCGGTGTTTGTCAAGAAGGATGCAGAGGCAGCCACCCTGTCATGTTATCACTGGTGCTGGGAAACACTCAGAGATGCCATTTTTAATGGTGACTCTTCTCTAAGAAGATCCCATGAGTGCTATTGCTGAGGTTGGCTCAAGGAACATGACACCCTGCATAACGTACATCCACCTGAGTTCAGAGTTAAAGCAACAAAGCCTAGGGAGGGGGTTGTCATGAGATACTAGGGCTAACTACTTGTTTTCAGGAGATTTGAAGGCTCTCTGGTCTATGTATGCAACAAGTAGGGTTTTCCAGGATTGGCCCATGGAGTTTGGTGACCCTACCTGTGCATGGAGATAACCTTCTCCATATTAGTCTCGATGTAGATGAGCACAGCATCACATATACTTTCTAGGGCAGTTTTGCTCCAACAGTAGATACAGAAGAACCACTGTGCTGTGACCCCACAGCAGCTGGAAATGCTGTGGGAAAGGGAAATGAATGGGTGGCTGGTTGGGAGAGTTTTGGGTCTTCATAGGAACCAGAACAGAAATAGGAAGAAGGGCTTCAGTTAGGCAGGTTTGTGGGCAACGAAAAGCTCTACTTCTACCTCAGTCTAAAGGAAATATGTCTGATAAAATAAATTCCAAAGAACAGAAGGAAAAATAGCAATACTAAAGAGGGGAAATCTTCCTCATACCTATTCAGGGAACAAAGACGGCCAACAGTGCTACAAAGACATCAGCTACTCTCAGGGCAGCATGATGACAAGGGCAATTTCCCCTGGCTAAGCCCTTTCTTGGAGCTCACCAAACACTTCAGGGTAAACACTAGGTCACTCCACAATGCACATAGCCTATACCCACATGATTTCCAGATCATAAGAAGCAAGGAAAGGCAAAGAAAATCTGTGAGGCAAGAGGAGGTTTAGGTATTGGGTTAATCCATTGTACACAGAATTTAACGGTAATGGAAAAACTGATCATGCACATACAATATGAAGTTTAATCAACAATAATGTATGACAGTTTAGACAGATGTGCCTTGGTGATGTATGAAGCCAATAGTTTGGACAGCTGGTTATGGGACACAACCAACTCTGTACTCTGTAGATTTTCAATAGCCTAAAATTATTCCAAAGTAAAAGGCATGATTTTTAAGATGCATGAAATGTTTAAAGCACTCACCCTCATGCCTACACGGTCTTAGTTTAAAGCACTTAGCATTGTGCCCATATAATAAATCTTGGTTTAAAGCACTTAACATCACATCTACACAATGAATCTTAGTTGTTGTCATAAGAGAAATGGAAGGTTAAATATAAGAAGCCTACTTTGTCTCGGTGACTGCTCTCTGGCTTTGAGTCGGAGTCATGTTGGTACCTTGTCATGGAGGAATTCCCAGCCATGCCCGGCTGTGGAGAAAAGAACGCATGTTCTCAAAGTTTCAGAAAGGGTATGAGATAGTTCCCCCTTTGAACAACAGGTCCCAGGTCTGTTTGTAAATGGGGCAGAGGTTGGGACACTCAAGTGTCCTGCTCAAGGACTCTGCAGTACTTAAAGCAACATGTTCTGAGTGAATGGTCATTTGTTACATCAGTGATCACTGCACTACCAGGATGCAACAGGGAAATTGTCAAGGGGTGGGAGGTAGATGGAGGAAGACTCGAAAGCCAGCTACATGCAGGAGAGAGAGGTAACAGATTGCAGATAAAGATGTACCTGATGCAATGGAATAGACTGAATCAGCACTCTGAGGAAGAGAAGGATGATACGAATGTGGGCCACAGGAGGATTTTTGTGGCAATTGGATGGGAACGCTCTTAGGGGAGGTGCTGAGCCTGTAAGGGTGGTGGTTCCTTGTTACAGCTTGACAGAGAGTTTAATTCCAAGAGTCAGAGAGAAAGACACTTGAGCGAAAGTAAAGAAGGGGCTTGTTGGTGGAAGTGAGAACTACAGTGAACTATTTTGGAAAGGGAAGCCAATGTCACTCACGAAGCAGGATCCAGGCAGAGAAAGACGGTAAGGAGGAAGTGCCTCATCCTGAGTCATGCTGCTTGCTGGTGAAGGAGCTCCTCCACTGTCAGGCAAGGACAATTTCATCTGCACTCAGTCCCCAGGAGAGTCTGGGTCGCTGAGCTAGAAGGACACAGCTGTCCAAGGTGTTGTTTATTCTGGCTTACCTGACACCAGAGGTGGAAAATTCACTTGTTCTTCCCAAGACAATATTTCTTCAGGTCCTCTAATGTCCTGGAGTTAAATAATATCTTTCAGGCTTAACCAATGTCATAATCTTACTAATGCTTACATGGGCAGTGAGGAAAGAAGCAGAATGGCAGGGACAAGGCTGGACTGTCTTGACTGTCCTTCCTGTCAGTGGCAGGGGAGTGGGTGGTAGACATGGAGGTGACAGAAATATTGGTTTCAGGCAATCCTATCTATAATAAGACCTGGAGAAAGGGGCTGGCAGTCAAGTGATATGGCATCTACAGTTGGATGGGGCTCCACAAGGACAGAAGAAGAGGACCACTGGCCATAAAGCTTCAAGATATAGAACCCAAGAGACTGCTGGGCCAGGAGAGTGATGAGAGATAGGGTGGCTTGTGTGCAGTTCCTGAGACAAATTTCTGCAGAGGACAATCCACCTGAAACCTCACATGGCCTGTTGATGCAGAGGCTGAGCCTGCTGATGTGTCATCTCATACCTAGGAGTCACTGGGCAGTGGGAGAGGAGAAACCATGGTTGTGGTTAAGACCCAAC
The DNA here is from genome assembly GCF_021556685.1 of Rattus norvegicus. Lineage (NCBI taxonomy): Eukaryota > Metazoa > Chordata > Mammalia > Rodentia > Muridae > Rattus > Rattus norvegicus. The sequence continues at coordinate 34,130,605 of NC_141534.1, forward strand.
AGTCAGGAGCTAAGGGAGAGAGATCAGTGGGAGCAACAGTAGGGTTTCCAAGGCAATGTGGAAGATAGTGATAACTGCTTCTATTTCTCTATTGGTTGTTGCTTCTGCTGCTGATGTTGCAGTGGATCAATGGCAGGCTGTGTGCTCGAAAGCCATCTAGGTCAAGTGTGGAGATTTGGGCTCCAGCTCTCCCCAAGTGTTCAAGGTCAGCTTGTATTTGCCTGAGTGACACAGAGTTCCTCAGAAGTCAATGGCAGCCAATGGAGCATGCACACCCAAGGGCAGCCTTTGGCCTATTTTCTTCCATTTGATTGTGGCTGTGCTTCTGTTACACTGAGTAAATAAGGAGCTCGGGAGTTCCCCACGTCTGAATTGTGGAATGCATCTCTGTTCCTTATCTTTGCGGGCATAAGGTTGCTCTCCGTTGCTCTTTGGATTTTGTCTGAAATTATCTCCCGTTGTCATCTCAGAGCTTATACAATGGCCAAAGAGTCTACAGACCCAGGGATGGATTTCTATGGCTCTTTTCAAGTGTAAATTTAGAAAATCCTGATTCAGGACTATAGCTGTTGCATAAGTATCCAGTCTAATTCACCTCCAGGTAAAGCAGTTAAATGAGCTCCACCAGGGCAGAATGATCTCAAATGAAAAGCAAGCCCCACATTTCTTTCTGAGTGCTCAACATAAAACTAAATACACAGCTTGAAGGCACTGGCTAATAGGCTTGCTTTCTTCTGCTGAATTGCACGGTGCATCCTGCATTTGCATCTGGTGAAGCTGCAGGAACAAGGCGCAGAAATGCATGTGTCAGTGTCAGCATCTACGCAGCGGTCACTGTTGTGAGGTGAAGCTGTTAATGTGCCATGAGCCTGATAACCTCTGTCTGGAGACCATCATATCTGAGTCCAGTCAGAGAAAATGCAGAAGCTCTGCTGTGTCTCTTCCTTTGATGGAAAAAATGCAGAAAGGATGCTACCTGCTATCAAGGCACTCGATGAAGCATTGACACCATATTACTGTCAGGCAGTTTAACCCTGCTGATAACTATTGATGCTGTGCTGGAGGCTAGGGTACTTGCCTGGAGTTCCTGCAGAATCCTACCAGCCCCCAAACTGATCTTCAAACCTTACTTCCTACACCTCGGAGGTAAGCACAGGATGAATGCATCTTACAGCTCTGGGGTCCTTTTGGATTATCCCTTTTTGTTCTGCCACGGACACCCCCATCAGTATCTGCCCTCCCCGTTACCCCTGCTGAGGCTCAGCTGCAGATATCAGTGGATGAGCAGATAGTGTGCTGTGTGCTCGAAAGCCATCTAGGTCAAGTGTGGGAAAGGACTGTGCTGTGGTTTCTGATTATGCATGATAAAATGCCACGATTCCTGCCCACTCTGATGTTTATATGGGCTCATTTGCAGCTCGTGTCCATCTGAGAGAGCACCAGAGGATACTGGTGAAGGCTCTTAGATTTGAGGAATTCAAGGAAAGAAACCTACTCAGGATGGGGCTAAGAAGCTCCAGGAGGAAGCCAGGTGGTAAGAGAAGCCATTGTGCAAGCCTGTACCGAGACCCTGCTGGGCGGGTATTCCTACAAGGTCTCCATTCCATCAAGGACATCTTCATGCAGACAAGGAACACAGGCAAGACTGGAGTGGATGCCTGTGTGAGATCCTCCCTTTGTCCATTCTACTACAATCTCGTAATTACAGCTACGTGCATCTTTCCAGGGAGTCTGAGACTGGCTTCTCCCTGTGGCAGGTGTATTGTTAGAGGTATCCTAAGAAGCCTCTATAAGGTAGGGTTAGGACAAAGGGGTCAAGTTTCGAAGGAATAGTCAGACTTGGTTAGTGCCTTTAACAGTGGCTCTGATGCTGTTTTATGTGTATGCACCGAGTCCCGGAACAATCAATTTCCACCTTGGCCTGGTCCTGGTCCGAGAGCAGTCACAGAATAATGAAGTCAGTGCAGCAGCTGCCTTCACACCCTAGTTAGCAGACACCTTTAACAACAGCCATGCAAACATAACATGAGCTTTTTTAGTACTTTATAAGGCTTTTGGAGAAAAGCAACAGGGAAAACTACAGGTGAAAATTCTTTTGATTTTAATATCTTTTAGGCTGACAAACAACTGAAAATGATAGATTATTTCACCGTGCCATCCTGATTTCCATTAAATAAGGAAGCAATCTCAATTAAGAGTAACTCAACTCTTTTCCTGGTCTATAAAGTGAATTTCTAATTTTCCTTGAATGTGCCTATGTATCACCAAATATGGGCAAAAGATGGACATGTGTTGATGTCTGATCATGGAGATTCCACTTTGTTAAAGTATCTGCACCAGAAATTGGAAACAATTTTAAAAGACTTAAAAAAATGTATGTTTTGACCAGGAAATTGTTAACTCTTAAACATAAAATAAATGTAAGAATTTAATCTAGATAGCAATCATATATATTCCAGATTATATACACATGCATTTTAGGTACAGCACTCTTTTTTATTATTGTTAAATTATTTTATTTACATTCCAAATGTTGCCCCCCCTTTCAGAATCCCCTAAGTTCTTCACCTGATACCCCTTCCCTTTGCTTCTGAGCAGGTGCTCTCACCTCACCCACACCAATATCCCTCTTCCCCGGTGCATTAAGTTTTTACTAATAGATTTACTAAGAGGATTAAGTGTATCCTCTCCCACCAAGGCCAGACAAAGCAGTCCTCCATTATATATGGTTGATGGCTTAGTCTCTGGGAGCTCTGAGGGGTCTGGGTTAGTTGATACTGTTGTTCCTTCCCATGGGGTCACCATCTCCTTCAGCTCCTTCAATCCTTCCCCTAACTCTTCCATAGGGGTCCCTCACCTTAGTCCAAGGGTTGGTTGGCTGTGAGTATCTGCATCTGTCTCAGTCAGGTTTTGGTAGAGCCTCTCAGAGGACAGCCATGCTAGGCTTCTGTCTGTAAGCAAAACATGGCATCAGTAATAATGCCAGGGTTTGGTGCCTACTCATGGGATGGATCCCAAGTCAGAGTGGTCACTGGACTGCCTTTCCTTCAACCTCTGCTCCAACTTTGTCCCTGCATTTTCTTTAGTCAGGAAAAATTCTGGGTCAAAAATTTTGAAGGTGGGTGGTTGGTCCTATGCCTCAACTGGGGGCTGTTGTGTTTGCCCTGGTGTTATCTGTATTTTGATGCTAATTCCACTGCCCCAAGGACAGCTGCCTAGTCACTTACTCAGGACTCAGGTGACTTCATCAGAACCTTCTCCCCATTTAATTTGTAAAATACAAGTGAGGGCAGGTACGGGATAGAAGGTGGCCTGCCATTGGATGAGAAGGAAGGATGGGTGGGAGAAAAGTTCGAAGGAAGAGGAGGAGACTGGAATAGAAAGGGGAGAGACAGAAGGGACAGAGAGTAGTCATGGTGGAGAGAAAATGGAAGCTGAGATTAAAATTCCACTCTGTGTATTTACAGGTTATTATTAATGTTCTTAAGGGATGGATGTGTACTGGGCTTTGTATGTTCAGGTGGGCAATTCTATCTTATCAATTGGGTGAAAGGTTATTGTGTTGTGTGTTCTTTTATGTGATGGTTTGAGTGTAGGAAAGTGTGCAGCGGCTGGAGACACTGGGCTGCCATGGGAGTTGTGATGTGTGTTTCTGGCATGGAAACTTGCCTTGGGAACTAAATAGGTAGAGAGATCGCTGCCAGGCTCAAAGAGAGGCCTTTGGCAGTGTGATATGGGATGGAGCAAAGTGGGTGAGAGGCTTCACTGACTGAGATTAATATATCTTGGGGGTACTTCGGTGCAGACCTAGTGGGGATAAAAAGACAGTATTTTATTTTTTATATTTTTACAAAAACAGGGGGCCATGTCTATCTACAGAAGGTGGTCTCTTCAGGTTCTATCTCCCCACTATTAGGCATTTCGGCTAATGTCATCCCCATTGAATCCTAGGAGCCTCTCACATCCCAGGTCTCTGGGACTTTCTAGAGATTGCCCCCAACCCTCACCCCACTAAAAAATGAAATAAGAAATAATGTCTCAACCTAAGAGTATGGCAAAGTAAAGAGCGATGCATTGTGGTCTTCATTGTTGCAGAAGACAAAATAGCTCAAGGCTCAGCTTTGCTCACTTCCTGAAAGGATGGGTGTTGTAACTTCTAGTCTGGAACCTTTGAGAAAAATGGGTATTTAATCAAAAGAAAGATAACATTGCTTATAGGTTAAAAAAAAAAAGAAAAAGAAAAATACAACCAATTATTTGTAACACTTACTGATTTTTCTTTCTTGTACTTCCTTAACTTCCCCAAGTCTATATATGTCTGCATTGTACCTCAGCAATCCATATGCCAAGCTTTATGCATAGTATTTACAAAGTATTTGCTGATGTTTAGCAGCTTTCTAGGTGATCCTTGGTGTTTAATTATAGCAGAAATGTAGAGGGTACAACTGTTACTCTGCTTCAATACAGGCATACCCCTTAAAACCATTGCCACATTAAGACAGCAGCACAGCTGTCTGCACAGAAAGTGTCATCCTGTCCCTAGGTACCCCACCCCCACCCCGCTCTGCCACACCTCAGTATCTAAGCAACCACTGATCTCTTCACCACTCTCTCACTGCAACTGAATGACCAGGATCTATCATGTAGCCCAAGGGAGTCTCAGCTTATTCTATATTCTGGAACATCCCAATAGGCCATTGGTTTTCATTACTCACAAATCCATTGTATAGGTGAGGGAATTTGCCTCTCCTCCTGTGGATGGGTATTTGGAGAGCTTCTAGGTTGTGTTTATTTTAACTAAGCCAGTAACAGCATATGACTTTTTGCATACTCCCAACTCTTCCAGAAAATGTCTAAGAGCAGAATGATGGAGTCCTTTATCCTTTGCAGAACTTTCCACCTTCAGCTCTAAAAGTCCCAGACTGTGTTGTGCTACCAACAAAACTCAGGCTGTTGCACCCTGGACAGTACTTAGAATGTCCAGGCTTTAATTTTTTAAACCATTGTAATGTGTCATGATACTTGCCCCCTCCCTATCACCAGTGCACCCAGGGCTTTAAAAACATACCCCAGACCTTTCACACTGATTGTAAGTTGAATTTGGCTAATGATTAGATCAAGTGGACAATTGATCTACTGTCCATATATCCTTATGAAGCACGTGCTAGACAGGAAGGGAAATGTTTCTACTCTCACTGTGAGGTCAGAAGACTCTAGACAGAAGTTACAGGAAAGCATTACTATAGAGAAGTACCACTCTGGAGTACTGATGAAAACATTCTACACAGCAGGGATCATCTATAACGCATGGATTTCATGCATCTTGAGGTAGGCATGGTGGCTCATGTCTGTAAGCCAAGCATTAGAGGGCTGAGGTACAGGAAATGCTGAGTTGGAGGTCAGTCTCCACTACACAGTGAGTCCCAGGTCACTCTGGGATGCACTGAAGGCCCAGTCTTAAGAAACATAAAATCACACATTATCAGGAACAGCTAAGGTTCATTTTAGAAAATTGTTTTTTAAAATGTGTTTTTAATTGAGCTACAATTACATCACTCTCCCTTCTCCCTTTACTCCATTCAGACTCAGCTACCCTTCCCTCAAACCCCTTCTGTGTCACCCCCACACACTCTCAAGTTGATAGCTTCTTTTAAAATTATGGCCACATACATAAATATGCAAGGATCTGCACAAGTATATAAGAATGCCGTCTGATGTGTCTGTTTTGGTTGTATGGTTTCAGGGATGAACATCCTGCACTGGAAAACCAGTAAGGGGGCTCACACCTAGGAGAGGCTAATTCTATTCTCCTTCTCCCCACTGTCTGAGTGGCCCATAGTTTGTTGTTTAGGGGTGAGACACCTTGAAAATTTCCCCTTCTGTGTTAACATACTCATTACTAATATTGTTATTGTTCTGGTCTTATTTATGTACCCACTTCTAGGACAGACTGTTTCCACAGACAACCTCCTGGAATTCTGGCTTTTGCAATCTTTCTGCATGTTCCCAGAACTAGGAAATTCAAGATTTATTTAAAACCCGCCCCTGTTATGCAACTGAGGAGTAAAGACTATGTTACAGAAAAGATCATTAGAAAGAGGCCACCATTCATTCCTCACAACAGTCCTCAGGAAGCTAGGAGTGAAGTAAAGTTGACAAAGCTGCACCTAGGAAACCACCTCCTGAGAGCATCCTGCCCCAGGAAGGTTCTTGGGCTTTCCCTCAGCAGAAGGAGAGAAGCTGGTGTACTGGGGTACCACTCAGCATTGCTCTGAAGACTTTAGAGCTTTCCACAAAGGAAGAATAGGAGATACACTGTGATTATGGAGGACCCACCATCCTCAGCATCAGTGAGTGTCCTGCATTTCCAGGAAAGAAAACTCCTGAGCTGCACCGGGAAACTGAGCAATGAACCAATAAGCCAATGAAAACATGTACATAAAAGCCACATTGTAGCTCTGGAGTAAACAAAAGCAGCCACGATTTAACATAGAAACACCATTTTATAAATAACGTCTCCCTTGAAAGACAGTAGAGCAATACAAAAGGCATAAACTCCTGCAAGATGGAAACTATAAACTACTGGTGAAGTTTTGAAAATCCAGATAAATGATAGATATCTGGACCACATTTTTAGACCCAAACTCTAGAGATGTGAACTCTCCCTGTGCTGCTGTGTAGATTTTTACTCACTGTCAGAGATTTCTATCACCACGTGGATCGCCCAAAGATCCAGAAGTATAGAACACACCTTTTCTTTACAAAAACAAAGCAAGCTGGGTGTGGTCATGCATGCCTTTAATCTCAGCACCCAGGAGCCAGAAGCAGGAAGATCTCAGAGAGTTACAGGTCAGCCAGGGCTATGTAGTGAGACCCTGGCTCAAAACCCAAAAGAACAGCATGGCCAGAGTAAAACTAGACTACCTTAAGATACGCTGCAAGGCTACAACAGTCAAGACAGAACCATACTGGTGTAAAGTTGTGTTTACAAATCAGGGGAACAGAATGAAGTCCAGAACTAGGCTATGTGTGTGGATGCTCTAATGCCAACCCAGAGGTGCCTCAGCAGAGATTGGGTTGTGTGGTCTCAAACACTGGGAGACAGTATTGTGTGAAAAAGAAAATAAGTTATGTCATGGTTCGCATCACACCAAAGCCTGACGTGGAGTGAATCTTAAGTTTATTAGTAATTCATGCCAGTCCCTGGTCCCCCATCACTCATCTTGTCCCACTTTCTGCCTGCTGTCCAAGCCAATACTAACAATCTTGGCTATACTACACCTTAAATGGAGGGGAATTTTTCTTAGCTATGACATCAGCAGATTAACTCACAAGGACTGGACTTCATAAAAATCAATCCATCTTGTCTTGAAATGCACCCAGAAAAAGAAAGTCATGACACAGACTGGGAGAATCTATTCCTCAGTCTCACATCAAGTACAGTCCTCATGCCTTAAAAGTAACAGACCTTACAAGTTCGACAACAAAATCATCCAAATATTAACAAGAAAATCACTTATATTTTAAATCAAGAATTCAACAAGTATAAAGGACTATTTTCTCGCTTTCTTCACCTGCTGTTATAGTTGGTATCAGAAGTCAGAGACTGTACTCTTAATGCTTGAGAAGTTGGAGATCCATTTGCTAAAAATTCTCTCTTAAATCTTGTAAAAATGTCAGAAAGCAAAGCAGACAGTGCGTGCCTCTGCCCTGCGACGCACTGATACTTTTCCGTATTTAAGAACGGAAGACATGATCCAAACAAAATACAACTGAATTCCTGAGGGCAACATTTGAGTACTGTATACTCAGTCTCCTCTGCAAACTTGATATGAGTGTACAGTACTCAAATGTTGCCCTCAGGAATTCAGTTGTAGTTTGCAGAGGAGACTGAGGCCATGAAGTGGAGGGACAGGAGTGACCTGCTCATCAGCTGATAAAGGTCATAGAAACCCTGGGGGACTTGCAAGGGTTCTGAGGTTAATGAGGGAGGAAGAGATAGGCTGAGGGGTCTTCTGCTGGACTACAGAGACGTCTCCATGAGCAAGATAACATTGATTTTGACTGACTGGTGTAACAGCTTGATGAAGGCCAAATGGGGAAGTGGGCATGCAGGGCACTGTCAGAGCAGCAGGCATGCAGGACACTGTGAGAGAGTAGTGGGCATGTAAGGCACTGTGAGAGAGCAACGGGCATGCAGAGCACTTTGAGAGAGCAGTGGGCACACAGGACACCATGAGAAAGCAGTGAGCATGCAGGGCACCATGAGAGAGCAGTGGGCATGCAGAGCCCCGTGAGACAGGCAAGGAGATGGCAGATGCCACAGGGATACATCAGCAAAGCAGCACAGCTCTAATCTCTTTCCTCCCTTGTTATGCTCATGTGTAGCTGTGATGGTTTGCATATGCTTGTCTAGGGAGTGGCACTATTAGAAGGAGTGGCCTTGTTGGAGGAAGTGTGTCACTGTAGGGGTGGGCTTGGAGACCCTCCTCCGAGATGCCTGAGGATTCTCAGTCTGTTCCTGGCTTCTTTCGGGTGAAGATGTAGAACTCAGCTTTTCCTGCACCTGAATGCTGCCATGCTCCTGCCTTGATGATAATGGAATGAACCTCTGAACCTGTAAGCCAGCCTCAATTAAATGTTGTCCTTAATAAAACTTGCATTGATCATGGTGTCTGTTCACAACAATAAGACAGAAGTTGGTACAAGGGAGTGGGCATTGCTATGATAGGCCTAATCATGCTTTTGTTTGGAAGACCGTGGATTTTGGGACTTTGGATTTGGAAAGCATTGGAATGCTTTAAATGGTGCTTTGTGGGCTATCTTAGTAGGAATTTGGAAGTCTTTGCTATTGAGAGTGATTTGAATTGTGCAGGACTGACTCTGAAAAGCTCTCAGGGAGAACTTTCCCTCAGGATGGAGACCCTCCAACTCTAATGACCAGACCCAGACACCACAGGATGCAATCAGCAAGAGGATTTGGTTTATTGTCGGGATACACAGGCACAGGCACCTGCGGGCGCTTCAGTCACTCGGGGGACTGGCGCGCCCCACGGAACCAAGGATGGGCTTTTATAGGATTTTGGGGAGCAGAAGCAAGCATACAGAAGCAGATGCATGGTTACAGGGATATAATTGGTGGATTTTAATATGGCAAGGGTTTAGCCCGGGGGCAAGTTTCCTAGCTATCTTCCTGAAACATAACGGCTGACTCGGCCCCCCAAGGGTTCAGCCCGGGGGCAAGTTTCTTAGCTACCTTCTTGAAACATAACCGCTGACTCGGCCCCCCAAGGGTTCAGCCCGGGGGCAAGTTTCTTAGCTACCTTTTTGGAACATAACGACTGACTCGGCCCCCCACCAGGGTGTGGGACCTCTCCCGGGGCTTTTTTTTCATTGTCAGGTGCTCAACTGAAGTCGTCCTGTTGCCAGGCCTTCAACCAAACACATCCTGCTTGGCAGCCGCTGTGTACTCAGTGTTCTAACCTTTCCCTGAACCAGTCATCTTAAGTACAGCCTTTTTTTTTTTTTTTGGTTCTTTTTTTCGGAGCTGGGAACTGAACCCAGGGCCTTGTGCTTCCTAGGTAAGCGCTCTACCACTGAGTGCCTTGCAAAATGGCGTTACTGCTGCTAAGCTGGGGTCTTTCATTCCCCCATTTTTTTTTTGCTAACTTTGAGTGAAATCTTTCACTCGACTTGGTCAAGAAATTTCTGTCTGGTGGGGGCTTATTCCCCCACTGACTCTAGGCCACAAAAGGGCTAGGAGGAGCCACGTAGGAGTTTTAACTTTAAGGGGTTTGGAGTACGCTGAACTCTCCATGTCTGGGGTGTAGTGTTGTGATTAGTCAATTCCTCAGACCGGACTGCCTTGACGTATGGTGCGTGGATCTAAGCCGAGACTCCGTCTACCTTTAGGGCAGTCGGGGTAGTCAGGAGGACGGTGTAGGGTCCTTTTCACCGTGGCTCGAGATTCTTGGTCTGGTGTCTGTGCACCCACACGGTGTCTCCAATCTGGAACGGTTGTGGCACCACCGGATGCTCAAGCTTGTCCTGGTAAGCAGCGGCCAAAGGTCTCCAGACGTCTCTCTGCACAATCTGTAGGGCCTATAAATGGGCCCTCAGAGAAGGGCTGTCAGCAAAATCAGCAATGTTTGAATCAAAGAAATGGACAAATGGGGGTGGTGTTCTATATATTATTTTAAAAGGAGTTAGACCAAGGGGGCCCGGGGTATTCCGGGCCCGATATAGAACTAGGGGAAGGAGAGCCACCCAATCCTTTGAGCCAGTTGCAAGCGTAAGTTTGGATAAAGTCTCCTTAATTGTTCTATTCATGTGTTCTACCTGACCTGAACTCTGGGGTCTATAGGCACAATGTAATTTTTAATCAATCCCCAGCAATTTGGCCACCAACTGACTTACTTGGGAGACGAAAGCGGGCCCGTTGTCCGACCCCAACGCTTGAGGCATGCCATACCTGGGAAAGATTTCCTCGAGGAGCTTCTTGGTGACCATTTTTGTAGTCTCGTGCTTCGTGGGGAAGGCTTCGACCCATCCTGAGAAGGTGTCTACAAACACTAGGAGATACTTGTATCCATATATACCTAGTTTAATTTCAGTAAAATCAATTTCCCAATGGATGTCGGGACGGTGTCCCCTAGGACGAACTCCTTGTCCAATCATGGTCCTTCCCGGGTTAACCTGAGCGCACGCTTTGCAACTCTCAGTCACCTTTTGTATCGCTTTGTCCCGATTTAAAAAACACAGATTTATCTCTTCCCGATCTAGTAAGGTTTTTATCTTCTTAAACCCCAAATGGGTTAATTTATGTAAAAAGGAGATCAATTCAAAAGTCCTTTGTAGACCCACTGTTTTAGTTGAGGGTGGTAGATGGCCCCCATTTTTTAGGAGCTCTATGTCCTCATGGGCATAAACCCAACTGGTTTGTCCCACTGGTGGGGGCGTGGGTTGGTCTGGGCTATTTAAGGGCAAGATTTGTTTGCTCATGGCCGCTTCTCGCGCCATGGCATCGGCCAGCCGGTTTCTTCGTGCCTCTGGGTTGTGCCCTTTCTGGTGTCCTGGACAATGTATAATACTCAGTCTTTTGGGCAAGAATAGGGCTTCTAAGAGGGCCAGAATTTTAGCCTTATTTTTAATATCTTTACCCTCAGATGTGAGCAGCCCCCGCCTCCGGTAGATCTCCCCGTGGATGTGTGCCGTGGCAAAGGCATAACAGCTGTCTGTATATATATTTAGCCTCTTACCTTTTGTCATCTTGAGCGCCTGAGTCAAGGCGATGAGTTCAGCCCATTGTGCGGAGGTACCAGCAGGCAGGGCTTTCGCCCAAATCACTTTGTCCTCCATAGTGACCGCAGCTCCAGCCTTTCGCTCTCTCTCTGCCAAGAAGCTGTTGTCATCCGTGTACCATGTGTGTTCAGCATTCTGAAGAGGCTGGTCCGATAGGTCCGGCCTGGTTCCATGTACTTCTGCGAGGATTTGTAGGCAGTCATGCTGTTCTGCCTCCTCTGGTAGAGGAAGCAAGGTGGTAGGATTGAGGGCGACTACGGGCCCAAACTGAACCCGTTCTGCATCCAGTAACAAGGCTTGGTGCGAGAATTAGAGAGCCAGCGGTCTGGGGGCTGCTTTACCAAGGCCTCCACTGCGTGGGGTGCTAGGATGGTGAGTGGCTGTCCCAAAGTCAATTTTTCAGCGTCCTTGATCAGGACAGCAATAGCAGCCACCATCTTTAGGCACGGTGGCCAGCCGGAGGCCACAGGGTCCAATTTCTTAGACAGGTAGGCCACAGGGCGTTTTCAGGGTCCCAACCTTTGTGTTAGGACCCCTTTAGCATACCCCTGTTTCTCATCGATGAACAGTTCAAAAGGTTTGCAGGAGTATGAGGGTGGGATGCTGAACCCTAAAGTCAGGAGCAAATTGTAAGGGTTTGGAACAGTCGGATGAATATCTTCTACCCTCTTGTTGACCTCTCTCAAGTCTTGTACTGGCCTATAATCTCCAGTGCCGGGTTTCTTAACAGGCAGAAGAGGCGTATTCCAAGGCGACCGGCAGGGGACTAGGATGCCTTGATCCAGAAGCCTCGTAATGTGAGGCCTTATATCTTGATAAGCTTCATGTGACAGGGGTATTGTTTTATGGAGACTGGAGTTGTAGTGGCCTTTAACTGTATAATTAAGGGGGGCTGTTGGAGCGCCAACCCCATCCCACCAGTCTCTGCCCAAGCCAGTGGAAAATTCGTGACCCAAGTGTCTATTTCTAGGGATTGTGGCTTGTCCTGTCCCGGTTCATATAGTCTATATTCATCCTCTAATTGTAGGGTTAGAACTTGAAGGGGAGTTCCGTGGGGGCCAGTTATTCGGGCCCCTCCTTCCTCAAAATGAATTTGTGCTTTTAGTTTGGTGAGCAGGTCACGGCCCAGCAGAGGGTACGGGCAGTCCGGAACATGTAAGAAGGAATGGGTCACCTTACCGGTAGCCAGCTGAACCCGGCGGTCCGTAGTCCATCGGTATTGTTTTTCACCAGTAGCTCTTTGTACCCAGGCCGTCCTGTAGCTGAGTTGTCCTAAAGCTTGGGTGAGGACTGAATGCTGGGCTCCTGTGTCTACCAGGAAAGTAACCGGCTGCCCCCCAACTTTAAGCGTTACCCTGGGCTCAGGGGGGGAGGGGCTCCTGGCCCTGACCTCCCTAATCTTTATCTAGAGCCAAGAGGGAGGTTCGTGGTCGAGGCTTTCGGGGTCCTCCAGGCTTCTTGGGGCACTCTCTGGCCCAGTGTCCTTTCTCTTTGTAATAGGCACATTGATCTTTATCCAGCTTCAGCCCCTTTCGAGCTCCCCCCCTATCTCCCTTCCTTTTTTGGCCCTGAACTATGGCGGCCAAGATTCGACTCAATTCTTTGTTTCTTTTTTATCTCTCTCTTATTAAAAATCTTTTCAGCTTCTTTAAGTAAATCCTGTAATGTATAGCCCTGTAAATTTTCTAACCTCTGTAACTTAGTCCTGATATCTGGAGCAGCCTGCCAGATGAAGGACATAGAGACACTCGTCATTTGTCCTGGGTCATCTGGGTCATAGGGAGTGTACATACGGTAGGCCTCCTTAAGTCTCTCTAGAAAGGCGGAGGGAGTTTCTCCTGCTTCCTGTAATACCTGTTTTACCTGAGCCTAATTAGTAGGGCGTCGTATAGCCCCTCGGAGACCCGCTAGAAGCAACTGGCGATAAAGGCGTAGGTATCCCTTACCTTCAGCTGTATTAAAATCCCAGTTTGGTCCTCAGGCAGCTGGGTGGGACACCCATCATCTCCCAGAACATGCTTTCTGGCCTCTAGGAACACTCTTTGTTTTTTTTTTTTTTTTTTTTTTTTTTTTTTTTTTTTTTTTGAGGTTAAGAGGGCCTGTAAGAGCTGTTGGCAGTCATCCCAAGTAGGCTGGTGGGTAAGTAAAACAGATTCTATTAGGTCAGTGAGTGCCACCGGATCTTTGGAGAAAGAAGGGTTGTTTTGTTTCCAATTGTAAATGTCAGCTGCTGAAAACGGCCAGTACTGGGTCTGGCCACCGGTTCCCTGTCTAAGTGGGAAAGCCTGGGAGGTTGTATCTGGCATCACCTCGCGCTTATTGCGCAATCTCCCTGCGACAGGGGAGAAACCCTTATCAGACTGTGGCCCGGCAACTGATCTGGCCGGCGGCTCTGCCTCCTCCGTTTTAGCCGGGCCTGTCAGAGAGAAGATCTATGAGAGGGGAGTTTGGGTCTGCCGGGAGGACAGGTTTCTTAGAAGGCTCTGATTTCACAAAGGTAGAGACTCTCCCATGTTAGTTCTAAGGAAGATTAGGACACAGAGAAAACAAACAACACCAACAGTCAAACAAACAACAGACAGGCGTGCTGCACGGCTTTGGTACCAAACTGAAAGCAAAAAGTCAGATGGAGGTGGCAAAGGTCCGGGGCCCTCTGAAAGCCAAAAATACAGACAGAGGTGCCGTTAGTCTGGATCTTTCTCCTCTAACCAGAGTCCCAGATTGGGCCCCGAAAAGTCGGGCCCTTAACACCCTTGGAACGTCTTCCAGGGCTGCGGGGCGAGAAGTCCGAGCTCGTCAGCTCCTTCTTCGTCCCGCCCAAATTCCAAACAACCTGGCTGAGCGCTCACAGAACAGACCTGGCTGAGCGCCCACAGAACAGACCTGGCTGAGCGCTCACAGAACAGACAGAATAGGGCAGAACGAGACAGAATCAGACAGACGCCGGCCGGCTTACCTCCCAGTGGGTGGTCGGTGGTCCCTGGGTGGAGGATCTCCTTTCCCGGCCAATGCACCAAATGAAAAGCTCTCAGGGAGAACTTTCCCTCAGGATGGAGACCCTCCAACTCTAATGACCAGACCCAGACACCACAGGATGCAATCAGCAAGAGGATTTGGTTTATTGTCGGGATACACAGGCACAGGCACCTGCGGGCGCTTCAGTCACTCGGGGGACTGGCGCGCCCCACGGAACCAAGGATGGGCTTTTATAGGATTTTGGGGAGCAGAAGCAAGCATACAGAAGCAGATGCATGGTTACAGGGATATAATTGGTGGATTTTAATATGGCAAGGGTTTAGCCCGGGGGCAAGTTTCCTAGCTATCTTCCTGAAACATAACGGCTGACTTGGCCCCCCAAGGGTTCAGCCCGGGGGCAAGTTTCTTAGCTACCTTTTTGGAACATAACGACTGACTCGGCCCCCCACCAGGGTGTGGGACCTCTCCCGGGGCTTTTTTTCATTGTCAGGTGCTCAACCGAAGTCGTCCTGTTGCCAGGCCTTCAACCAAACACATCCTGCTTGGCAGCCGCTGTGTACTCAGTGTTCTAACCTTTCCCTGAACCAGTCATCTTAAGTACAGCCTTGCAAGATGGCGTTACTGCTGCTAAGCTGGGGTCTTTCAACTCAAGAGGTTTCAGAGGAAAAGAATTTCAGTATGTGCTATAAAGACTGCTTTTATGGTATTTTGGTGAAGAATGTGGCTGCTCTTTGCCCTTGTCTGAAGAGTCTGACTGAGGCTAAGGTGAAAAGACTCAGATTAATTGCATGGACAAAGGAAGTCTCAGAAGTGCCCATCATAGACTTTGTTCTCTAGGTAAGTCTCAAGAAGAGCATTTTAATGAAAAAGGGAAGTTGAGAAAGGAAAAATACAAAATATATGGTTCGAGTACTAAGGGGACACCCAGAAGTGAAATGGAGCTGAATCCTGTGTTCAAGAATATTAAATTGCATTAAGTAATGACCTTGGGGCAAGATCCCACCCAGCTAAGTTAGCTCCAGGCAACTTCGTACAAACCTTTAATCCCAGGAGACAGGCATGCAGATCTCTAAATTCAAGGTCAATCTACAGAGCAAGATCCAGGACAGCCAAGCTTAGGCAGTGAAGGAGTTAGAAATGTAATAGAACAAGGGGTTCATGTTCCAGCTCCTATAAGCAGCAGAATTCAGCAGCTTTGCCCATGTGTCTCTGGTATTAGATTTAAGAGAAGAAGGAGACTATTGGGACAATTGATACTGGTTAGCTAAGCGAAGAAAGAGATCAGCATCATTGACATGAAATCTTCTGGAAAGTGGTTTTTGAGAGATGCCAAGGTTGTACCTCGTGCTGTGGCTGGAGTTGGTAGTGTGTAAAAGTCACCCAGGTGGTACTGGTTTTAAAGATATAAAGGGGTCATGAGGGACAGCTGAGCCTGGGCACTGTGAGAGGCCATGGAAGGCCATTGATGAAGGTACACCCTCAGTTGCAACTGATGGCCAAGGACTGAAGGGGTCATGCAAAGGAGTTTAGGCACCATGAAGAGAGCCTGAGAGGCTATTGATGAAGCCTAGTTGCAATAGAAGACCCCAGTGTAGTACCATAGGATGATCACCAAGAACAGCTGAGACAGTGGAGTGGATCAACCTGAATGTTGCAGTCGGCAGAACTAGAGTAATGAAGCCAGGCCTTTGGAGGATCATGTGTGGATCCAAGACATTGAAACAAGTTGTCTTGGAGACCCAAAGATGTTAAAGATGCCAGAGCCATGGGCTATCTGCTGAGGAAAGCTGCTAGCAGGGAGTGGAACCAGCTCAGGAGAAAGAAGTTTGTTACAGTCAACAAAGATGAAAATCTGAAGACTGCTTTGACATCAGACATGAAGATGGCAGAGTTTTAATTTTGCCCAGCTGGTTGCCTGTCTTAATTCAGGGATTACCATTAAGTGATTGGATGGATCTCAGAAGAGACTTTGAACTTTGGACCTTTTTTTTTTTCATTGTTTTAAATGGTATATTTTTTATTTTTTATTAGATATATATTCTTTACTTAAATTTCAAATGTTATTCTCCTTCCCAGTTTTCTTTCTATAAGGACCTATCCCCTCTCTTCCCCATCCCCCCCCTATAGGTATTCCCCCCATATATTCCCTTTATTGACCGCCCCATATGCCCCTGCACTGGGGGCAGGGTCCAACCTTGGCAGGACCCAGGGCTTTCCCTCTACTGGTGCCCCAACAAGGCTATTTATTCTCTACTTCATATGCAGTTGGAGCCCTGGGTCAGTCCATGTATAGTCTTTCTGTAGTGGTTTAGTCCCTGGAAGCTCTGGTTGGTTGGCATTGCTGCTTTTATGAGGTAGCAAGCTCCTTCATCTCTTTCAATACTTCCTCTAATTCCCTTCAAGGGGTCCTGTTCTCAGTTCAGTGGTATGCCACTAGCATTGACCTCTGTATTGGACAAGCTCTGGATGTGTCTCTCAGGAGAGATCTATATCTGGTCCCTTTCAGCATGCATTTTATTTATTTATTTATTTATTTATTTATTTATTTATTTATTTATTTTTTATTAACTTGAGTATTTCTTATATACATTTCGAGTGTTATTCCCTTTCCCGGTATCCGGGCAAACATCCCCCTCCCCCCTCCCCTTCCTTATGGGTGTTCCCCTCCCAACCCTCCCCCCATTGCCGCCCTACCCCCACCAGTCTAGTTCACTGGGGGTTCAGTCTTAGCAGGACCCAGGGCTTCCCCTTCCACTGGTGCTCTTCCTAGGATATTCATTGCTACCTATGAGGTCAGAGTCCAGGGTCAGTCCATGTATAGTCTTTAGTTAGTGGCTTAGTCCCTGGAAGCTCTGGTTGCTTGGCATTGTTGTACATATGGGGTCTCGAGCCCCTTCAAGCTCTTCCAGTTCTTTCTCTGATTCCTTCAACGGGGGTTCTATTCTCAGTTCAGTGGTATGCTGCTGGTATTCGCCTCTGTATTTGCTGTATTCTGGCTGTGTCTCTCAGGAGCGATTTACATCCGGCTCCTGTCGGTCTGCACTTCTTTGCTTCATCCATCTTGTCTAATTGGGTGACTGTATATGTATGGGCCACATGTGGGGCAGGCTCTGAATGGGTGTTCCTTCACTCTCTGTTTTAATCTTTGCCTCTCTCTTCCCTGCCAAGGGTATTCTTGTTCCCCTTTTAAAGAAGGAGTGAAGCATTCACGTTTTGATCATCCGTCTTGAGTTTCATTTGCTCTAGGCATCTAGGGTAATTCAAGCATTTGGGCTAATAGCCACTTATCAATGAGTGCATACCATGTATGTCTTTCTGTGTTTGGGTTAGCTCACTCAGGATGATGTTTTCCAGTTCCAACCATTTGCCTACGAATTTCATAAAGCCATTGTTTTTGATAGCTGAGTAATATTCCATTGTGTAGATGTACCACATTTTCTGTATCCATTCCTCTGCTGAAGGGCATCTGGGTTCTTTCCAGCTTCTGGCTATTATAAATAAGGCTGCAATGAACATAGTGGAGCACGTGTCTTTTTTATATGTTGGGGCATCTTTTGGGTATATGCCCAAGAGAGGTATAGATGGATCCTCAGGCAGTTCAATGTCCAATTTTCTGAGGATCCTCCAGACTGATTTCCAGAATGGTTGTACCAGTTTGCAACCCCACCAACAATGGAGGAGTGTTCCTCTTTCTCCGCATCCTCGCCAGCATCTGCTGTCCCCTGACTTTTTGATCTTAGCCATTCTCACTGGTGTGAGGTGAAATCTCAGGGTTGTTTTGATTTGCATTTCCCTTATGACTAAAGATGTTGAACATTTCTTTAGGTGTTTCTCAGCCATTCGGCATTCCTCAGCTGTGAATTCTTTGTTTAGCCCTGAGCCCCATTTTTTAATAGGGTTATTTGTTTCCCTGCGGTCTAACTTCTTGAGTTCTTTGTATATTTTGGATATAAGGCCTCTATCTGTTGTAGGATTGGTAAAGATCTTTTCCCACTCTGTTGGTTGCCGTTTTGTCCTAACCACAGTGTCCTTTGCCTTACAGAAGCTTTGCAGTTTTACGAGATCCCATTTGTCGATTCTTGATCTTAGAGCGTAAGCCATTGGTGTTTTGTTCAGGAAATTTTTTCCAGTGCCCATGTGTTCCAGATGCTTCCCTAGTTTTTCTTCTATTAGTTTGAGTGTGTCTGGTTTGATGTGGAGGTCCTTGATCCACTTGGACTTAAGCTTTGTACAGGGTGATAAGCATGGATCGATCTGCATTCTTCTACATGTTGACCTCCAGTTGAACCAGCACCATTTGCTGAAAATGCTATCTTTTTTCCATTGGATGGTTTTGGCTCCTTTGTCAAAAATCAAGTGACCATAGGTGTGTGGGTTCATTTCTGGGTCTTCAATTCTATTCCATTGGTCTATCTGTCTGTCTCTGTACCAATACCATGCAGTTTTTATCACTATTGCTCTGTAATACTGCTTGAGTTCAGGGATAGTGATTCCCCCTGAAGTCCTTTTATTGTTGAGGATAGCTTTAGCTATCCTGGGTTTTTTGTTATTCCAGATGAATTTGCAAATTGTTCTGTCTAACTCTTTGAAGAATTGGATTGGTATTTTGATGGGGATTGCATTGAATCTGTAGATTGCTTTTGGTAAAATGGCCATTTTTACTATATTAATCCTGCCAATCCATGAGCATGGGAGATCTTTCCATCTTCTGAGGTCTTCTTCAATTTCCTTCTTCAGTGTCTTGTAGTTCTTATTGTACAGATCTTTTACTTGCTTGGTTAAAGTCACACCGAGGTACTTTATATTATTTGGGTCTATTATGAAGGGTGTCGTTTCCCTAATTTCTTTCTCGGCTTGTTTCTCTTTTGTATAGAGGAAGGCAACTGATTTATTTGAGTTAATTTTATACCCAGCCACTTTGCTGAAGTTGTTTATCAGCTTTAGTAGTTCTCTGGTGGAACTTTTGGGATCACTTAAATATACTATCATATCATCTGCAAATAGTGATGTTTTGACTTCTTCTTTTCCGATCTGTATCCCCTTGACCTCCTTTTTTTGTCTGATTGCTCTGGCTAGAACTTCAAGAACTATATTGACTAAGTAGGGAGAGAGTGGGCAGCCTTGTCTAGTCCCTGATTTTAGTGCGATTGCTTCAAGTTTCTCTCCATGTAGTTTAATGTTAGCAACTGGTGTGCTGTATATGGCTTTTACTATGTTCAGGTATGGGCCTTGAATTCCTATTCTCTCCAGGACTTTTATCATGAAGGGGTGTTGAATTTTGTCAAATGCTTTCTCAGCGTCTAATGAAATGATCATGTGGTTTTGTTCTTTCAGTTTGTTTATATAATGGATCACGTTGATGGTTTTCCGTATATTAAACCATCCCTGCATGCCTGGGATGAAGCCTACCTGGTCATGGTGGATGATTGTTTTGATGTGCTCTTGGATTCGGTTTGCCAGAATTTTGTTGAGTATTTTTGCGTCGATATTCATAAGGGAAATTGGTCTGAAGTTCTCTTTCTTTGTTGTGTCTTTGTGTGGTTTAGGTATAAGAGTAATTGTGGCTTCGTAGAAGGTATTCGGTAGTGATCCATCTGTTTCAATTTTGTGGAATAGTTTGGATAATATTGGTATGAGGTCTTCTATGAAGGTTTGATAGAATTCTGCACTAAACCCGTCTGGACCTGGGCTCTTTTTGGTTGGGAGACCTTTAATGACTGCTTCTATTTCCTTAGGAGTTATGGGGTTGTTTAACTGGTTTATCTGTTCCTGATTTAACTTCGGTACCTGGTATCTGTCTAGGAAATTGTCCATTTCCTGAAGATTTTCAAGTTTTGTTGAATATAGGTTTTTATAGTAAGATCTGATGATTTTTTGAATTTCCTCTGAATCTGTTGTTATGTCTCCCTTTTCATTTCTGATTTTGTTAATTTGGACGCACTCTCTGTGTCCTCTCGTTAGTCTGGCTAAGGGTTTATCTATCTTGTTGATTTTCTCAAAGAACCAACTTTTGGTTCTGTTGATTCTTTCTATGGTCCTTTTTGTTTCTACTTGGTTGATTTCAGCTCTGAGTTTGATTATTTCCTGCCTTCTACTCCTCCTGGGTGTATTTGCTTCTTTTTGTTCTAGAGCTTTTAGGTGTGTTGTCAAGCTGCTGACATATGCTCTTTCTTGTTTCTTTCTGCAGGCACTCAGCGCTATGAGTTTTCCTCTTAGCACAGCTTTCATTGTGTCCCATAAGTTTGGGTATGTTGTACCTTCATTTTCATTAAATTCTAAAAAGTTTTTAATTTCTTTCTTTATTTCTTCCTTGACCAGGTTATCATTGAGTAGAGCATTGTTCAATTTCCAAGTATATGTGGGCATTCTTCCTTGATTGTTATTGAAGACCAGTTTTAGGCCGTGGTGGTCTGATAGCAGGCATGGGATTATTTCTATCTTTCTGTACCTGTTAAGGCCCGTTTTTTGACCAATTATATGGTCAATTTTGGAGAAAGTACCATGAGGAGCTGAGAAGAAGGTATATCCTTTTGCTTTAGGATAGAATGTTCTATAAATATCCGTTAAGTCCATTTGGCTCATGACTTCTCTTAGTCTGTCTACATCTCTGTTTAATTTCTGTTTCCATGATCTGTCCATTGATGAGAGTGGGGTGTTGAAATCTCCCACTATTATTGTGTGAGGTGCAATGTGTGTTTTGAGCTTTAGTAAGGTTTCTTTTACATATGTAGGTGCCCTTGTATTTGGGGCATAGATATTTAGGATTGAGAGTTCATCTTGGTGGATTTTTCCTTTGATGAATATGAAGTGTCCTTCCTTATCTTTTTTGATGACTTTTAGTTGAAAATTGATTTTATTTGATATTAGAATGGCTACTCCAGCTTGCTTCTTCTGACCATTTGCTTGGAAAATTGTTTTCCAGCCTTTCACTCTGAGGTAATGTCTGTCTTTGTCTCTGAGGTGTGTTTCCTGTAGGCAGCAGAATGCAGGGTCCTCGTTGCATATCCAGTTTGTTAATCTATGTCTTTTTATTGGGGAGTTGAGGCCATTGATGTTGAGAGATATTAAGGAATAGTGATTATTGCTTCCTGTTATATTCATATTTGGATGTATGGTTATGTTTGTGTGCTTTCATTCTCTTTCTTTTGTTGCCAAGACGATTAATTTCTTGCTTCTTCTAGGGTATAGCTTGCCTCCTTATGTTGGGCTTTACCATTTATTATCCTTTGTAGTGCTGGATTTGTAGAAAGATATTGTGTAAATTTGGTTTTGTCATGGAATATCTTGGTTTCTCCATCTATGTTAATTGAGAGTTTTGCAGGATACAGTAACCTGGGCTGGCATTTGTGTTCTCTTAGGGTCTGTATGACATCAGTCCAGGATCTTCTGGCCTTCATAGTTTCTGGCGAAAAGTCTGGTGTGATTCTGATAGGTCTGCCTTTATATGTTACTTGACCTTTTTCCCTTACTGCTTTTAATATTCTTTCTTTATTTTGTGCGTTTGGTGTTTTGACTATTATCTGACGGGAGGTGTTTCTTTTCTGGTCCAATCTATTTGGAGTTCTGTAGGCTTCTTGTATGCCTATGGGTATCTCTTTTTTTAGGTTAGGGAAGTTTTCTTCTATGATTTTGTTGAAGATATTTACTGGTCCTTTGAGCTGGGAGTCTTCACTCTCTTCTATACCTATTATTCTTAGGTTTGATCTTCTCATTGAGTCCTGGATTTCCTGTATGTTTTGGACCAGTAGCTTTTTCCGCTTTACATTATCTTTGACAGTTGAGTCAATGATTTCTATGGAATCTTCTGCTCCTGAGATTCTCTCTTCC
Source organism: Rattus norvegicus (assembly GCF_021556685.1). Taxonomy (NCBI): domain Eukaryota; kingdom Metazoa; phylum Chordata; class Mammalia; order Rodentia; family Muridae; genus Rattus; species Rattus norvegicus. The sequence goes on from NC_141534.1 coordinate 34,152,709, forward strand.
ATCTCTTGTATTCTGTTCGTGAGGCTTGTATCTACAGCTCCTTGTCTCTTCTTTTGGTTTTGTATATCCAGGGTTGTTTCCATGTGTTCTTTCTTGATTGCTTCTATTTCCATTTTTAATTCCTTCAACTGTTTGATTGTGTTTTCCTGGAATTCTTTCAGGGATTTTTGCGATTCTTTCAGGGATTTTTGCGATTCCTCTCTGTAGGCTTCTACTTGTTTATTAATGTTTTCCTGTGTTTCCCTAAGGGAGTTCTTCATGTCTTTCTTGAAGTCCTCCAGCATCATGATCAAATATGATTTTGAAACTAGATCTTGCTTTTCTGGTGTGTTTGGATATTCCATGTTTGTTTTGGTGGGAGTATTGGGCTCCGATGATGCCATGTAGTCTTGGTTTCTGTTGCTTGGGTTCCTGCGCTTGCCTCTCGCCATCAGATTATCTCTAGTGTTACTTTGTTCTGCTATTTCTGACAGTGGCTAGACTGTCCTATAAGCCTGTGTGTCAGGTGTGCTGTAGACCTGTTTTCCTCTCTTTCAGTCAGTTATGGGGACAGAGTGTTCTGCTTTCGGGCGTGTAGTTTTCCTCTCTACAGGTCTTCAGCTGTTCCTGTGTGCCTGTGTCTTGAGTTCACCAGGCAGCTTTCTTGCAGCAGAAAGGTTGGTCTTACCTGTGGTCCCGAGGCTCAAGTTCGCTCGCGGGGTGCTGCCCACGGGCTCTCTGCAGCGGCAGCAACCAGGAACACCTGCGCCGCCCCCTCTGGGAGCCCCAGCGCACCAGGGTTCCAGATGGCCCTTGTTGTTTTCCTCTGGCGTCCGAGATGTGTATGCAGAGTGCAGTCTCCTCTGGTTTCCCAGGCGTGTCCGCCTCTCTGAGGGTTTAGCTCTCCCTCCCACGGGATTTGGGGGCAGATTACTGTCTATCTGGTCCGTTTCCCTCAGGTTCCGGCGGTGTCCCAGGCAGGTGTCCTGCCGCTCCTGGACCCTCCCCCACGGGAGCCCAGAGGCCCTACACAGTCTCCTCTTGGGCCAGGGATGTGGGCAGGGGCGGGCAGCGCCGGTGGTCTCCTCCGCTCTGCAGCCTTAGGAGCGCCCACCTGACCAGGCGGTGAGGTCTCTTTCCCACAGGGCCTGGGAGCAGAGAGCCGCTGCGGGCCGGGATCCGCGGCTGTGGGACCCCCCGAACTTTGGACCTTTAACATTGTTGATACTGCTATAGACTATGGGAACTTGGGAAGTTGGACTAAATGTACTTTTTTATTATGCTTTGTTTAGGTATGGCCTCCATAGACTCATGTGTTGGAATAAGCCTATGGAAACGAGGGAGTGGACTGTGATGGTTTGCATATGCTTGGCCCAGGGAGTGGCACTATTAGAAAGTGTGCCCTTGTTGGAGGAAATGTGTCACTTTGGAGACCCTTCTCCTTGCTGCTTGAGGATGCTCAGTCTGTTCCTGGCTTCCTTCAGGTGAAGATGTAGAACTCAGCACCTCCTACACCATGCCTGCCTATATACTGCCATGCTCCCGCCTTGATGATAATGGAATGAACCTCTGAACCTGTAAGCCAGCCCCAATTAAATGTCATTTATAAAACTTGCATTGATCATGATGTCTGTTCACAGCAATAAAACCCTAAGACAATAGCCATATTCAGTGTACATGTTTACATGGGATGATTGTGCATTTGCATACATTACAGATGCATATATAAATCTTAGTCTATAATGAAACATATAATCATTATAATCTATAATTGTGAATATGTAATATATATTTGTTTGTGTCTATAAAGTCTAAATACGATATATATATATAAATACATCTATATATATAAATACATCTGTACACACATATGTATGTATATATTAATGTATAAATATGCACCTGTACAAATTGTGATGCTGGTATTTCACCTATGAAATGCAAAACAGCATGCCGTGCTGAATGGCCCATCACAGCATATTATGGTGGCCTGCTGCACTCCATCCTCACTGTTTACCATCATGCCTTGGGATCCTTGACCCGTCCAGCGGGTCCAGTTATTCAGGGTTCTGAAGGGACATTACCCTTGAGCCAATGTGGGGCGAGAGAAGGAGACCAAGCAAGATTCTATTGTCAAGGTCTCGTTTGTTGGGATGAACGTTACAGCTTTTAAGGCTTTCAGGTAGGGGGAGTGACCTTTGTGAAACACGAAGGAGGGGGAGATGAGGGTATAGGCAGTGATAGCTGGAGGCAAAGAGGTCAGGTGATGAGGTCAGGTGGTAGATGATGAGGTCAGGCAGTGGAGACACCGGGTGTTGACTCAGAAGATAACTGATTTTTGCTTAGGCTGAAGCATCCCGTGAATGTTATCTTCCTATGCCGTAAATTCATGGGAGAGGCTTTCATCCCACAGTCTCAAGGCTTTATGGCAGTCATCTTAGAGGAGTATGTGTAGCCAAGAGTCACGTAGCCACTTTGAGCTATACAGTCACAAAACGGCCAGGCCCAAATCCAATACGGCTCCCTCCAGATCCTTATGAGGACGTGTTAAGTCTCCTGAAGGCATGCTTCTGAGAGTTAAGAAGGGGCTAACATTCATTTAAACTCGTGTCCCCAGTTCACTCCACATCTCCTTTTGTTCCCTCTTCATGATGTGGAGGAATGGAGTATGAAGGTTACTTATGGTTGGATGCATTGATGGATACTTGTGGATGTGTCAAGAGTCTGGGCTTCATTGTACAGTATGTGTTAGTTCATCAAGGCAGTGCATCCAGTGGAATAAAGTCAAACCCAGCTGTGTTCAGGTAAAGCCACTGCTGTTAGAAGATTCGTTCATGTAAACAGACATTGAGAGAGCATCGACTACATTCCAGGCATTTCCTTAGGTGCCGGAAAAAGTACAACAGACAGAAGTATTTGCTGAAGAGCAGAGAGACAGGGATAAATGAGGCCCATCACATGTGAAGCATGTCTGTCTCGTGAGGGGGAAGGACCTTAACAGAAGAAACAAGGGATGTTCTGACTTTAAATAAGGAGCCAGGTTGTCCCCCAAGATGGCATGAAGAACAGGCCATGTGATTCAATGAAGGCAGAGTTTTCTAAGCAGAGGGCCCAGCAGGACAAAGGCCATGAAACAGGACTGAGCACTTCAGCCTCAGCACAGCACACTGACTGCAAGGATTCTCTCAGAGCAAATATGACAGGGTGACCCTCCTTGTAAAAACTGTATACAAAGTTTTTGTTCCCAGATGTACAAGTACAGACATTTCAAAGACGTTCAGGGTTGGAATGTTCAAGCCACATTGTTTCTTGAGCCTAAGTGTGTGTCTCCTTTTCTTCCATGTGCTGCCATGCGCCCTGTATCCGTGGAAAATATTCTCACACTATTTTATACATGTGAGTTAGTTTTTCACATACATGACACAATGGACAACAGTTAGTCCTAGATCCTGGTCTAAATCAGTTTAATACACCAGGCCTGACCAGCAGAGCTCTTTGATCCTCAGTTGTCCTATTTGTGACACAGAATGATACCTCTCCTGTTTACTAGTTTTTCTGAACACTGTTCCACTGAGTGTGTGAGCCTTCTGCTCTATTCTAAGAAGTGTCATAGAAAGCAATCAAGGTATAGTTCTGGGGCCTCCAGGGAAGATGGGAGATGTGGCAATCAGCTTGCAGTGGACAGCTGTAGGCTGATGTGATTATGTAGGTGAAGGCAGGTACAGATAGAATGAGGCCTGTCATTGGACGAGAAGGAAGAATGGGTGGGGGAAAAGTTATAGAGAGGAGAGGAGACCAGAGAGCAAGGGAAGGGCAGCCAAGGGAACATGGAGGTGGATGTTCTCTCTGCACATTTACAGGTTCTTATGACTATTCTTAAGGGATGGATGTGTACAGAATTTTGTGTGTTTAGATGAGCAAACTACATCTTATCTAGGTGGGTGGTTTATATCCATATCAATTTGTTGTAAATTAATTGTGTGGCTGTATTGTACATTGAGTATATAACATATAAATCTGGTTGTTGGGTTCCAGTTAGTTGAGTCATGACTTCACTGGGTTGTTGGGAGTATGAGCAGAGTCCATGACAGGAAGCCATGTTAGGCTATAGAATGCTGGTCTACAGCGATGTGTGTGTCAGGCATGGTAACAACCCTCCAAGAGGACAGTGTGTGAAAGCAGCTGACAGAGAAACAGCTAGAGTGTGTGGATCCACATAGAGTGGGAACTTGCGTGAACTGGTTGTGTGCTTTTTTAAATTATCTGGCAACACACGGCCTGGGGGAAAGTCGCTGTCTGATACGTGTTCAGGTTCTGCCTGCTGTGGTGTGAAGTGAGCTTGTTTGGTCAAGGAAAGGCAAGCAGCTCGTGTCTTCAGAGCAGATTTAGTTTTCCTGGATGGATTGGTGTAGGGCGGGAGAGGAGAGAACTCTGGTCAGATACAGAGTGAACAAAGAGTAAGGACACAGCATGGAGAACCAGGACATTGCAGGTTGAGCTCTTCTTCGGCGGACTTAAATGGCATGTGCACATCCATGTCTGTGCATGCGTACGGGGGCATGTGTATGTGTATCTGCATGTGTATTTGTGCATGTATGCACTCACATGTGTGCATATGTATGTGACTGTGTGTGTGTTTGTATGTATATGTTTATGATACAAAAACTTGTAAAACCTGAAGCATTTGATACATTTTTTCCAACTTACTCAAAAAGATACATACAGGGAGTTTGTGCTAAATGATACATTGTCCACTGGAAGGCTCAGCATGGGAAAAGAGCGAGAGGATACACAGGCCAGAGCATGGTTTCTACTTCAGTGCAGAAAACAATACATAACTTCTATTAGTAATTATGTTTACAAGACTATATAACCATGAACTCAAATGGCACCTAACTCTGTGTGTGTGTGTGTGTGTGTGTGTGTGTGTGTGTGTGTGTGCCCACTGATTCTGGTAGCACATCAGTGTTTGTGTGTGTCCACTGACTCTGGCAGCACATTAAATTGTACCAATGACTTCTTACTGCCCATGGTGCCAGGTCCTTCCTCCATTGCTGCTACAAAAAAAAAAAAAAAAAAAAAAAAAAAAAAAAAAAAAAAAGGAAAGAAAAAGATATGACATCTTTACTCAGGGCCAGATGAAGAGAATTTCCAAATAGATCCCTTCCAACACTGACTTCAACCAGCTAGTGTACACTCAAGCTTACATTTACAAATGCTAAAGAACTCATTGAACTATAGATAGTAGAATAGAGTGGACATCACTGTTGAGAGAGTCAGCAGCATTGTTTCCCTGGTGGAATCATTTGGTCTCTAGTAAACTGTCAAGATATCTAAAAGTCAATAATATTGATGGCCAGCATGTGTCAGCATAGTATTGGTCTTGGAAATGCTTAATTCCTCATGGTTTATTCTGGTTTACCTGCCCCTCCCCTTTACAGAACAATGAAGAATCACTTCTGCTGTACTGTAGATAGTGCTGTGAGTGTCCAGAGGAGAATTTATACAGGAAAAACAGATATCAGCTAGAAAGCAGGTCAAGCCATTATAGTCTGGTTCGTGTATTATATACTCCTTCAAATTCTGAATGGAAGCTGCACCAAATATAGGTAATATAAGTTTGAGTCATGGCTATTAAGCAATTCCTGTGAAATTCCAGGCTGTGCGATTCTCCTCTACTTTATGTGTTTCTGTGTCAATATCATCAGCTATGAAGAAAAGTCTGAATGATGAGGGTATCATTTATATCCTTCAGGTTAGAGCTTTACTATCTAAACCAAGATGGTATTTTAGCAATAATTTCTAGTCGGGAGACAGAAACCATGAGTCACATGTGTTGATACTTGATATCTGAGAACAACCAATATTACAGGGTCAGAGTCCCTGCAGAAAGTCCTTCAGTAAGTCATGTTTGTAACTTCAGGTCAGAGCCTAAGCAGAGCTGTCATGAAGGCAGCAGAATGTTGAAGGACATCCACTGAAGGAAGCTGCAGCCCAGAATAGAGGTGGCCTAGCCCAAGAGAGAAGCCACATAGATTCATGTGGCAGGGGCATGGGAAGGTTTGCCCAAGGCCCTTGCAGCCAGATCATATAACTAGAACCCAGATGCCACATGTGGAGCTATAGGGAGAGCATGTATGATCTGATGCTGTGCTCTCTTGGAATTCCCTCTGTCAAATAAAGTAACACATTACTTTTGAAGTCAGCCTTCATAAAATTTCAGGACATTGAAATCTCAGAACATGTCAGGATACAGGTACAGTCTTTCTCTGAATATAACATGATTGACCTGTAATCTGCTTCCACCCACAACCATGAACATCACCGATACTCTCCATTTCCATAGACATTCCATTCTATCAGATCACAATTCTCTCTGGCATTTCTACCCCATGTCCCTCCACCAAAGATGTTACAAAGCCTTGAGAGCTATGTGTTCAAGTTTAGCCACAGTAACAATTCCATTTCTCTGCTACCAGTTTCCTATTAGTAATAGAAGTCTTGCTATGACCAAAGTATCTAAATCAAGCAAACTAGGGGTGGTGGTGGTGGTGGTGGTGGTTATACTGGCTCATGGATTTAAAGGCATCTCAGTCATCATGCAGAGAAAGGACAATGGAGCGGTCATATCCAAGGAGCAAGATCCTGCTATTTTGAGTATTTACATCTTTATGGGTCAGGTAACAGTGAGCAGAACAGGGACAAAGAAAGACCCATCTGCCAGTTTAATCCTATTTCCTAAATGTGTCACAAACTTGAAGAAATGTAAGCCAGAAACAAATATCTTTGAGCCTATGGAGATATTGTATATTCAAATCCTAATAGAGAGAGAGGTCAGGGAGTCACAAGATACTGCTGTGTGGGTGTGGGGCACAATAGTGGAGAGAGAGAGCTATGGGCTGGAGGTCCACCTAGATGGCTATGACAGAGACTTACATCAATGATCAAAGAAGGAAAAACTCCATCTACTCACACCATGTTTTTCTTTGTTTGTTTGTTTGTTTGTTTATTTGTTTGTTTGTTTGTTTGTTTTATAAGATAGGCAACATGATGCAGTTCTATGAAGGGGAGACTCTCTGATCTGGCTTTTTAGTTCTAGATGTTTCCTTACATCAGGGTTGTCAGTATCTGTAGAGGAGTACAGCAATGCCCTGTCTTGTACTTGAGTGTTGGGTGATGTTTTCTCTTGAAGGAAAGTCTTTATAGGTTGACCAGATGATTTATTTAGAATGGGGGATGAATCAGTAGAACTTTGTAACAGATTTGCAGAAACCAGCTTTCCCTCTGATTACGTTTTTGTCATCAACTATGGAGAACTGTCCTATGTCGACCCAGGTATTTGAGCACCTGGTCTTCAGTTGGTTTAGAGAAGTTACAGGAAGGAAGTGTGTCACTGTCACTGGAGAAGGAGTTCTAGAGTTAAAGTCTTGTGTGGTAGTTTGAATGAGAATGGCCCCCACAGATTCATATAGATCAATACTTGGTCCCAATTGGTGGAACTATTTGGTAAGGTCTGGCAAGTATGGCCCTGTTAAAAGAGACATATCACTTGGGGTGGGCTTTGAAGTTTCAAAATCACATGCTATTCTAGTTGGCTGTCTATGTCTCTCTTGATTACTCTCTCTCCTCTTTCTCTCTCATTTCCCCCTCTCCCATATCTCTAACCAATGGATATGATGTAAGCTCCCAGCTACTGCTCCAGTGCCAGGTCTGCCCTCCTATTTCTGAATTCTTCATCATGATGGTCATGAACTTACCCTCTGGAAGTATAAGCAAGGCCCTTTCCTTTTTTTTTTTTTTTTTTTTTTTGTCTTAACATCATTTTATTTATTTTGTCAAGTCCAGCATTATGTCATTTATGTATACTTTTCAGTATTTTTTTTTGTTTATTTCTATATATTTTTTTTATTAACTTGAGTATTTCTTATATGCATTTCAAGTGTTATTCCCTTTCCCGGTATCCGGGCAAACATCCCCCTCCCCCCTCCCCTTCCTTATGGGTGTTCCCCTCCCAACCCTCCCCCCATTGCCGCCCTCCCCCCAACAGTCTAGTTCACTGGGGGTTCAGTCTTAGCAGGACCCAGGGCTTCCCCTTCCACTGGTGCTCTTACTAGGATATGCATTGCTACCTATGAGGTCAGAGTCCAGGGTCAGTCCATGTATAGTCTTTAGGTAGTGGCTTAGTCCCTGGAAACTCTGGTTGGTTGGCATTGTTGTTCATATGGGGTCTCGAGCCCCTTCAAGCTCTTCCAGTTCTTTCTCTGATTCCTTCAACGGGGGTCCTATTCTCAGTTCAGTGGTTTGCTGCTGGCATTCGCCTCTGTATTTGCTGTATTCTGGCTGTGTCTCTTAGGAGCGATCTACATCCGGCTCCTGTCGGTCTGCACTTCTTTGCTTCATCCATCTTGTCTAATTGGGTGGCTATATATGTATGGGCCACATGTGGGGCAGACTCTGAATGGGTGTTCCTTCAGTCTCTGTTTTAATCTTTGCCTCTCTCTTCCCTGCCAAGGGTATTCTTGTTCCCCTTTTAAAGAAGGAGTGAAGCATTCACATTTTGATCATCCGTCTTGAGTTTCATTTGCTCTAGGCATCTAGGGTAATTCAAGCATTTGGGCTAATAGCCACTTATCAATGAGTGCATACCATGTATGTCTTTCTGTGATTGGGTTAGCTCACTCAGGATGATGTTTTCCAGTTCCAACCATTTGCCTACGAATTTCATAAAGTCGTTGTTTTTGATAGCTGAGTAATATTCCTTGTGTAGATGTACCACATTTTCTGTATCCATTCCTCTGTTGAAGGGCATCTGGGTTCTTTCCAGCTTCTGGCTATTATAAATAAGGCTGCAATGAACATAGTGGAGCACGTGTCTTTTTTATATGTTGGGGCATCTTTTGGGTATATGCCCAAGAGAGGTATAGCTGGATCCTCAGGCAGTTCAATGTCCAATTTTCTGAGGATTCTCCAGACTGATTTCCAGAATGGTTGTACCAGTTTGCAATCCCACCAACAATGGAGGAGTGTTCCTCTTCCTCCACATCCTCGCCAGCATCTGTTGTCCCCTGAGTTTTTGATCTTAGCCATTCTCACTGGTGTGAGGTGAAATCTCAGGGTTGTTTTGATTTGCATTTCCCTTATGACTAAAGATGTTGAACATTTCTTTAGGTGTTTCTCAGCCATTCGGCATTCCTCAGCTGTGAATTCTTTGTTTAGCTCTGAACCCCATTTTTTAATAGGGTTATTTGTTTCCCTGCGGTCTTACTTCTTGAGTTCTTTGTATATTTTGGATATAAGGCCTCTATCTGTTGTAGGATTGGTAAAGATCTTTTCCCAATCTGTTGGTTGCCGTTTTGTCCTAACCACCGTGTCCTTTGCCTTACAGAAGCTTTGTAGTTTTATGAGATCCCATTTGTCGATTCTTGATCTTAGAGCATAAGCCATTGGTGTTTTGTTTAGGAAATTTTTTCCAGTGCCCATGTGTTCCAGATGCTTCCCTAGTTTTTCTTCTATTAGTTTGAGTGTGTCTGGTTTGATGTGGAGGTCCTTGATCCACTTGGACTTAAGCTTTGTACAGGGTGATAAGCATGGATCGATCTGCATTCTCCTACATGTTGACCTCCAGTTGAACCAGCACCATTTGCTGAAAATGCTATCTTTTTTCCATTGGATGGTTTTGGCTCCTTTGTCAAAAATCAAGTGACCATAGGTGTGTGGGTTCATTTCTGGGTCTTCAATTCTATTCCATTGGTCTATCTGTCTGTCTCTGTACCAATACCATGCAGTTTTTATCACTATTGCTCTGTAATACTGCTTGAGTTCAGGGATAGTGATTCCCCCTGAAGTCCTTTTATTGTTGAGGATAGCTTTAGCTATCCTGGGTTTTTTGTTATTCCAGATGAATTTGCAAATTGTTCTGTCTAACTCTTTGAAGAATTGGATTGGTATTTTGATGGGGATTGCATTGAATCTGTAGATTGCTTTTGGTAAAATGGCCATTTTTACTATATTAATCCTGCCAATCCATGAGCATGGGAGATCTTTCCATCTTCTGAGGTCTTCTTCAATTTCCTTCTTCAGTGTCTTGTAGTTCTTATTGTACAGATCTTTTACTTGCTTGGTTAAAGTCACACCGAGGTACTTTATATTATTTGGGTCTATTATGAAGGGTGTCGTTTCCCTAATTTCTTTCTCGGCTTGTTTCTCTTTTGTATAGAGGAAGGCAACTGATTTATTTGAGTTAATTTTATACCCAGCCACTTTGCTGAAGTTGTTTATCAGCTTTAGTAGTTCTCTGGTGGAACTTTTGGGATCACTTAAATACACTATCATATCATCTGCAAACAGTGATATTTTGACTTCTTCTTTTCCGATCTGTATCCCCTTGACCTCCTTTTGTTGTCTGATTGCTCTGGCTAGAACTTCAAGAACTATATTGAATAAGTAGGGAGAGAGTGGGCAGCCTTGTCTAGTCCCTGATTTTAGTGGGATTGCTTCGAGTTTCTCTCCATTTAGTTTAATGTTAGCAACTGGTTTGCTGTATATGGCTTTTACTATGTTCAGGTATGGGCCTTGAATTCCTATTCTCTCCAGGACTTTTATCATGAAGGGGTGTTGAATTTTGTCAAATGCTTTCTCAGCGTCTAATGAAATGATCATGTGGTTTTGTTCTTTCAGTTTGTTTATATAATGGATCACGTTGATGGTTTTCCGTATATTAAACCATCCCTGCATGCCTGGGATGAAGCCTACCTGGTCATGGTGGATGATTGTTTTGATGTGCTCTTGGATTCGGTTTGCCAGAATTTTGTTGAGTATTTTTGCGTCGATATTCATAAGGGAAATTGGTCTGAAGTTCTCTTTCTTTGTTGTGTCTTTGTGTGGTTTAGGTATAAGAGTAATTGTGGCTTCGTAGAAGGTATTCGGTAGTGATCCATCTGTTTCAATTTTGTGGAATAGTTTGGATAATATTGGTATGAGGTCTTCTATGAAGGTTTGATAGAATTCTGCACTAAACCCGTCTGGACCTGGGCTCTTTTTGGTTGGGAGACCTTTAATGACTGCTTCTATTTCCTTAGGAGTTATGGGGTTGTTTAACTGGTTTATCTGTTCCTGATTTAACTTTGGTACCTGGTATCTGTCTAGGAAATTGTCCATTTCCTGAAGATTTTCAAGTTTTGTTGAATATAGGTTTTTATAGTAAGATCTGATGATTTTTTGAATTTCCTCTGAATCTGTTGTTATGTCTCCCTTTTCATTTCTGATTTTGTTAATTTGGACGCACTCTCTGTGTCCTCTCGTTAATCTGGCTAAGGGTTTATCTATCTTATTGATTTTCTCAAAGAACCAACTATTGGTTCTGTTGATTCTTTCTATGGTCCTTTTTGTTTCTACTTGGTTGATTTCAGCTCTGAGTTTGATTATTTCCTGCCTTCTACTCCTCCTGGGTGTATGTGCTTCTTTTTGTTCTAGAGCTTTTAGGTGTGCTGTCAAGCTGCTGACATATGTTCTTTCCTGTTTCTTTCTGCAGGCACTCAGCGCTATGAGTTTTCCTCTTAGCACAGCTTTCATTGTGTCCCATAAGTTTGAGTATGTTGTACCTTCATTTTCATTAAATTCTAAAAAGTTTTTAATTTCTTTCTTTATTTCTTCCTTGACCAGGTTATCATTGAGTAGAGCATTGTTCAATTTCCAAGTATATGTGGGCATTCTTCCTTGATTGTTATTGAAGACCAGTTTTAGGCCGTGGTGGTCCGATAGCAGGCATGGGATTATTTCTATCTTTCTGTACCTGTTAAGGCCCGTTTTTTGACCAATTATATGGTCAATTTTGGAGAAAGTACCATGAGGAGCTGAGAAGAAGGTATATCCTTTTGCTTTAGGATAGAATGTTCTATAAATATCCGTTAAGTCCATTTGGCTCATGACTTCTCTTAGTCTGTCTACATCTCTGTTTAATTTCTGTTTCCATGATCTGTCCATTGATGAGAGTGGGGTGTTGAAATCTCCCACTATTATTGTGTGAGGTGCAATGTGTGTTTTGAGCTTTAGTAAGGTTTCTTTTACATATGTAGGTGCCCTTGTATTTGGGGCATAGATATTTAGGATTGAGAGTTCATCTTGGTGGATTTTTCCTTTGATGCATATGAAGTGTCCTTCCTTATCTTTTTTGATGACTTTTAGTTGAAAATTGATTTTATTTGATATTAGAATGGCTACTCCAGCTTGCTTCTTCTGACCATTTGCTTGGAAAATTGTTTTCCAGCCTTTCACTCTGAGGTAATGTCTGTCTTTGTCTCTGAGGTGTGTTTCCTGTAGGCAGCAGAATGCAGGGTCCTCGTTGCATATCCAGTTTGTTAATCTATGTCTTTTTATTGGGGAGTTGAGGCCATTGATGTTGAGAGATATTAAGGAATAGTGATTATTGCTTCCTGTTATATTCATATTTGGATGTATGGTTATGTTTGTGTGCTTTCATTCTCTTTCTTTTGTTGCCAAGACGATTAGTTTCTTGCTTCTTCTAGGGTATAGCTTGCCTCCTTATGTTGGGCTTTACCATTTATTATCCTTTGTAGTGCTGGATTTGTAGAAAGATATTGTGTAAATTTGGTTTTGTCATGGAATATCTTGGTTTCTCCATCTATGTTAATTGAGAGTTTTGCAGGATACAGTAACCTGGGCTGGCATTTGTGTTCTCTTAGGGTCTGTATGACATCAGTCCAGGATCTTCTGGCCTTCATAGTTTCTGGCGAAAAGTCTGGTGTGATTCTGATAGGTCTGCCTTTATATGTTACTTGACCTTTTTCCCTTACTGCTTTTAATATTCTTTCTTTATTTTGTGCGTTTGGTGTTTTGACTATTATCTGACGGGAGGTGTTTCTTTTCTGGTCCAATCTATTTGGAGTTCTGTAGGCTTCTTGTATGCCTATGGGTATCTCTTTTTTTAGGTTAGGGAAGTTTTCTTCTATGATTTTGTTGAAGATATTTACTGGTCCTTTGAGCTGGGAGTCTTCACTCTCTTCTATACCTATTATCCTTAGGTTTGATCTTCTCATTGAGTCCTGGATTTCCTGTATGTTTTGGACCAGTAGCTTTTTCCGCTTTACATTATCTTTGACAGTTGAGTCAATGATTTCTGTGGAATCTTCTGCTCCTGATATTCTCTCTTCCATCTCTTGTATTCTGTTGGTGAAGCTTGTATCTATAGCTCCTTGTCTCTTCTTTTGGTTTTCTATATCCAGGGTTGTTTCCATGTGTTCTTTCTTGATTGCTTCTATTTCCATTTTTAATTCCTTCAACTGTTTGATTGTGTTTTCCTGGAATTCTTTCAGGGATTTTTGCGATTCCTCTGTAGGCTTCTACTTGTTTATTAATGTTTTCCTGTGTTTCCCTAAGGGAGTTCTTCACGTCTTTCTTGAAGTCCTCCAGCATCATGATCAAATATGATTTTGAAACTAGATCTTGCTTTTTTGGTGTGTTTGAATATTCCGTGTTTGCTTTGGTGGGAGAATTGGGCTCCGATGATGCCATGTAGTCTTAGTTTCTGCTGCTTGGGTTCCTGCGCTTGCCTTTCTCCATCAGATTATCTCTAGTGTTACTTTGTTCTGATATTTCTGACAGTGGCTAGACTGTCCTATAAGCCTGTGTGTCAGGAGTGCTGTAGACCTGTTTTCCTGTTTTCTTTCAGCCAGTTATGGGAACAGAGTGTTCTGCTTTCGGGCGTGTAGTTTTTCCTCTCTACAGGTCTTCAGCTGTTCCTGTGGGATTGTGTCTTGAGTTCACCAGGCAGCTTTCTTGCAGCAGAAAAGTTGGTCTTACCTGCGGTCCCGAGGCTCAAGTTCGCTCGTGGGGTGCTGCCCACGGGCTCTCTGCAGCGGCAGCAACCAGAAAGACCTGTGCCGCCCCTTCCGGGAGCTTCAGTGCACCAGGGTTCCAGATGGTCTTTGGCTTTTTCCTCTGGCGTCCGAGATGTGTGTGCAGAGAGCAGTCTCTTCTGGTTTCCCAGGCTTGTCTGCCTCTCTAAAGGTTTAGCTCTCCCTCCCACGGGATTTGGGTGCAGAGAACTGTTTATCCGGTCTGTTTCCTTCAGGTTCCGGCGGTGTCTCTGGCAGGGGTCCTGCCGCTCCTGGGCTCTCCCCCACGGGAGCCCAGAGGCCTTATACAGTTTCCTCTTGGGCCAGGGATGTGGGCAGGGGTGAGCAGTGTTGGTGGTCTCTTCTGCTCTGCAGCCTCAGGAGTGCCCACCTGACCAGGCGGTTGGGTCTCTCTCTCACAGGGTCTGGGAGCAGAGAGGCCCTTTCTTTTTTGATTAAATCCTTTGGAGTTGCTTTGGTCATGGTTCTTTGTCACAGCTGTAGAAAATAAGTATAACACCTATGTCACTTAAATTTCACTCTCCTTGCTTCATGTTTGTGTAAAAGATGTGATTTCTCAGCTTCCTGCTCCTACTGCCATGCCTGCCTCTTGTTGCCATTTCTGCCCTGCAACGATGGACTTTTATCCCCTGCCCAATCCAAATTAAACTCCCATTCTTCCTTAAGTGCATTTGGTAATGGTACTTGATCACAATAAAAGAAAGGTAATGAACACACTCTTGACCCTGCCATTTATCGTGCAAGAAGCTCCTGTTTCTTCTCCATCCTGACTTGAGTTTGTTTAACATCCAAGAAGCCACTAGAGCCACCTTTTTAGTTTTGCTTTTCTTTATCACCTGATTGAGATCCTGTAAACCTTTGTTTGGATCGATTAAATTGCACAGCGATGCATTCCTATGTAGTCCACCCCCGTGCTGGTGGAATGTTGTTGTATGTGATGGCTAATCTTGATTGTCAATTTGATTGACTTGACAGCTACAAAGAGACAAGTAAATGCCTCTTGGTGCTTTCATAAGTGTGTTTTCAGAGAAGATTGACATGGAGACAAAACATGATAGGGAAAAACCAATCCAGTGTGTGAGTGGCAATATTAAGTAGGTGGGGTATCCATGGTTAAAGGAGGAAAGTCAGGATATGTGAACATTCTCTCCATATCTTCAGTGCCAGGATGTTAGCTGCTTGTTCTTGCTTACTCTACCCAACACCACACATGAAAACCTTTGCAACAGTGAACTCAAATCTTCTCTTTCTTAATTTTCTCAAACTTTATACCACAGTGATGAAGGTTTTGTTAATACACTGCATGACTGAGCACAACTAGTGTCTTGTGATCAAGGCTGAGAACAGAGGAGTCTTGCTTAGTGAGTACCCATGGGGACTTGTCCCTTAAGCTGTCCTTGGAATTCAGCTGCTGTGCTGGAGGAAACCTGACCATCAATGTGGAAGAGGACCACTGTTCCACTCTGATAAACAGAGACCCTCTAACATCAAGTGAGTGATGCAGCTTGAGTGTTGATCTCTGTGATGGGTACAGCAGATACCTGCAATGCAACTGACATTCCATGGGACAGAAGACCTTCCAAGTTCATCAAGCACACAGTATGTGAATGGCTATGTCTTAAGTCAATAATTCTGGTGTACTTTCTGATATGATGCTGATAATGAAGACATCTGACCTGCTTTCTCTATAATCCTCCTGTTTACCAAGTTTCCCAGTATTAACAATCCTCACTCAGGTGTCTTCTCCACTCCTGCTGCTGTGCTCTCTGCTTCCCTCTCACTGAGATCATCACTGTCCTTCATGCTCTCCCACATTACAACCTGATTTGCTAGCATGCAGGGGCTTCTTCATGAATCGCTAGATATACCAAGGCTTGTATATCCTCCAAATGTCTGCAGCTTTGCAACCCCAAATGCTAGGCATCTTGCTTTCCATGGTCCCCTTCACTGCTATATTTGTTAATCAAGCTTGGGTCTCCTTAACCTGCTTCTCTGATTTAGATCGACTACACCCAGAGTGCCTCTTCATGTCCCCCATAAAACCTTCCACATATTCTAGGCATGTGTTTTTGATTTGAGATCGTTCGGCTTGTAACACAGCATTCTCATAAAATACAAGTATCACACTGAGGACAAAAAGCAATGAGCCACAAAGAAAATTATGGGACTGAGCTAGACTTATAA
This sequence comes from Rattus norvegicus, assembly GCF_021556685.1. NCBI lineage: Eukaryota > Metazoa > Chordata > Mammalia > Rodentia > Muridae > Rattus > Rattus norvegicus. The sequence continues at coordinate 34,168,746 of NC_141534.1, forward strand.
AAGCAGAACACAGTGGGCAAAAGAGCAAGACAGAAAGGACCTCTCTGTATTGTAGAAATTTAAAACATGATTGGCACCCAGCTTATAGGATAATAAGCTGTGTTTCCCGTGGTAGCAATGTGCAAGTGTGTGTGACCTTGAGGATCCAGGTATGCGAAGCATAGCCAAAGGACAAGGGGAAATAATAGACAAACCGAGCTGACAGGAAGAGAAAGGATAAATTTAGATAGATGATAAAGAGGTAGATAACAATAGATATGCAGGTAGATAATGATAGACAAGTGGGTAGATGATGTATAAATATAGATAAATGATAGGTAGATGGTCTGCCCATGAAGATGTCGACCTCTCACTTCCTCCTGCACCATGCTACCCTGGATGCTGCCACATGCCCACCTGGATGATGTTAGACCAAATCTCTGAACCTGTAAGCCAGACCCAATTTAAATGTTGTCCTTATAGGATTTGCCTTGGTCATGGTACCTGCTCACACTAGTAAAACCACACACATATATATGTGTGTGTGCATGTGTGTGTGTGTGTGTGTGTGGGGTGTGTATACTGAATGCTATTTTAAAAAGTACATTTTATTGTTAAATGAAGATCAAATTAACACTTGAACATTAACACATTAGGCTGAGGACCAGGGAAGGTGGAAGTTGATTTTTCCATGGAGAACACAGAACACTAGACAGAAGAGATCCTTCCTACGTGGACCCTTAAGTGCCTGGCTTCTATACTGTGCTCCACTGAACCCTCTCTGTCTATGATGCAGGCTCAGCCAGTGCCTGACCTAAGTACTGCTCCTGGCTATAAGAACCATGGGGGTTGGGGTGATCTGAAACAGGTCCGTATAAAAGAATTTGTTTTGGGAGCTACTCCCTGCTCACTTTGTATATCTGGCATCCAGGTAGAACTGTAGGGAAATTGAAGTGGGAAGGTGGGGACCCAATAGGAAATCACACTATGGGCTATTTGTTCCTAGTACCCTCCTAGCTCTGTGTGCAGCAGGTGTGGTGCCATATTGGCAGCCTGTACCCGTGTCTCTTCTCACCCCTGCAGGACCTCACTTGATCCTTTCTTCGGCCTTTGCTCCTGAGTAGGGTTCTAGTTTTAGAAGGATATTCAGCTTAGGAAAATACCGCCAACTGCTCTTAGAACTAATTATTTCCATATGGATTTGGTACGATTTAACAATACTGCCTGACCCAGAAACATGGAGTGGCTTTGAGTTCTATTTGATATTATTAAATGAGTAGATCTTACCCTTATGATAATGGTAATTCCTTTGCACTATTTAACAAATAAAGCATACTTTAGCGAGTTAAGAAAAACCTGAGGGGTTGGGGATTTAGCTCAGTGGTAGAGCGCTTGCCTAGCAAGCACAAGGCCTTGGGTTCAGTCCCCAGCTCCGAAATACAAAGAAAAAAAAAAAAGAAAAATCTGAGTAGGTGGGGTAGATTTTTAATAGGACTTTGAAATCAAATGTTATCATAATCATCAGGAAAATGTTCGACAGAAATTATTAGACACGTGAACTTAATACACTCATGACAGTGGGGTTGTGGAGACTTTAGCAGATACAGCCTTGCTGGAGGAAGTGTGCTAACAGTGGTAGACTTTGAGAATTTAAATTCTGTGTTACCTGAGTGTGGTTGAAGACTTGATCTCTTAGCTTTTGCCTCTGTTCCCGTGCCTGCTCTTGGCTCCCATTCCTCCTTTCCATGGTAGACTCTTATCCTATGGAAACATAAGCCCAAATAAACTGCTCCACAAGTTGCTTTCAGACATATTACAGCACAGAAATGTAATAACTAATGCTGATCCTAACTAGGTTGTTCCTCCTCTCTTCCTTGTCTTGTCCATTAGTATATAGGAGTGCTTTCTACTTCTCTTAGTTAGCACATACCTTTGATATATGTTACAACTAGCAGACCTCAGTGACCTCAGCATCTGCTCACAAGGCCTTAGCAGTTTTAGAGCCTGGAGAGCACTTCACACTTCAGTTTGAATGAGCCTTGATGAAATTATAACTAAATGTCCCTGGGAGAGTCATTTACAACGCACTGAGTGTTCAGTGTACTCTTCGTGATGGCTGACATTATAAACATCTTCAGGCAGCGAAAATGACTTTTTCCAGTACTAGTTTTCTCCTACTTTGGAGGAGTCATTTTAAAATATGTGTTAGGGCAGGCAAGGTTCAGCTGGTTCAGTGCTTCCTCCCAAACCTAATGGTCTGAGTTTAGTCCTTCAATCTCTGGTACCCACATGGTGGAAGATAAAATAGAGTCACATGTGTTGTCTCCTGACCTCTACATGCAGTCCACAGGCACACATAGGAGAACACACACACACACACACACACACACACACAAATACACACACATACACTCAGACAAACACATAATGCACATACACGGATACATACATATAGATACATACAGATATACGCACATATGCACACACTAAATAAATAAATGTCATCTTTTAAAGTAACTAAAATGTATTTGGATTTTCTGATTATGATTCTTGAACTGCGTGACTGCATACAGCTTCTTTAATTTTTTAGCCTGACTTCTGAGTAGCTGGTTCAGAAAAGCCCATCTCAGATTTCCCTCTTGGGATGGATTCTAGGATTTGACAGTGTTTGCCCTTGGCCTTGAGCTCTGCAACACTGATATTAGAGTGGACATGATATTCCATTAGAGCCATCAGCTTTCATAGACTTGTGAGAGCTGTGGACCAACACCATCCCTTGTAGAAGATCCCACACTCTTATCAGTGCCTGATCTCTCTTGCATCCTCCCCTCTGCCTGGCAAGGTTTACTCCAAGACAAGTTTTCTGGACAGCCCATCATAGGTCCTTGTGACCCTAGCCAGACACTCCAGGCTCTGTCTGTACCCTGTCCAGGGTAGTCATTGTGCTCCTGAGACTAACAGCTTCTATGCCAGTCTCGGTGTGCCTCGATAGTGGATTGTAAGAGTCTCATCAAGAACTGTGTCTGCTTGGTTTCCTGATATGTTGTGACAACCAAAAAAGAGCCTTGTGAGCTCCAGTTGTGAGAGCTCGTTATATGTCAACTTGGCACAAGCTAGAGTTTACTGAGAAGAGGGGACCTCAGCTGAAAAAATGTCCCTACTACACTGGCCTGCAAGAAAGCCTTAGTTTTTTTGTTTTTTTGTTTTTTTTTTTAAAGTGACAATTGATTTGGAAGAGCCCAGCTCACTGTGGATCGGACCACCCCTGGGGAGATAGTCCTCGGTTGTATAAGAAAGCAGGTTGAGCCAGCCATACGTAGCAAGCCCTTAATCAATACCCTCCATGACCTCTGCATCAGCCCAGCCTCGAAGTTTCTGTGCTGACTTCCCTCAGTGATGGAGTTTAACCTTTAAATGGAAATAAACTCTTCTTCCCCCTAAGTTGCTTTTGGTCATTCGTTTTATCACAACATTAGGGACCTAACTTATTAGCAGTGTGCCTCTGCTCACACATGGCCATGGGGACCTTGAGGTCCTATGCTTTCATCAAGGTTGTCCATTGTCTATGGAATCAAAACATCTCTTACAAACTAGGTACATAATCTTGAATCCCTAGAAATGAGTATGTACAAACCCCGTGGTAGAGAGAGCTCATCGCCCAGACAGGTGGGCACTCCTGAGACTGCAGGGCAGGAGAGACTGCCAGTTCTACCCACCCTTACCCTCATCCCTGGCCCAAGAGAAAACTGTATAGGGCCTCTGGGAACAGGAAGATAGGGGCACTCAAGCTGCAGGTCCCCTGTGGTCCAGACACCACCCGGATCTGAAGGTACCCAGTCAAACAGCTCCCTGCACCCAAATCCAGTGGGAAGGAGAGCTAAACCTTCAGAGGGGCAGACAAGCCTGGGAAGGCAGACGAGACTACACTCTGCCCACATTTCTAACTCTAGAAGAAAATGCCTAGTGCCATCTGGACCCCCTGTGCACAGGGACCTGAAAAAGACTGGGCAGGCCCTTCTGGTTGCTGCCCCTACAGAGAGCTGAAACACAGACCTCGAGGAGCAACTTCAGGCCCGGGATCAGAGGTAAGACCAAGTTTTCTGCTCCAAGTGACCTGCCTGGTGGACTCAGGACACACGCCCACAGGATAAGGTAAAGACAAGTAGAGAGGAAAGACGACACACCTGAAAACAGAATACTCTGTCCCCATAACTGTCTGAAAGAAAACAGAAAACAGCATTCCTGACACACAGGCCTATAGGACGGTCTAGCCACTGCCAGAAATAGCTGAACAAAGTAACACCAGAGACAACATGATGGCAAGAGGCAAGCACAGGAACCCAAACAACAGAAGCCAAGACTACATGGCATCCTCGGAGCCCAATCCTCCCACCAAAGCAAACACTGAATATCCAAACACACCAGAAAAGCAAGATCTAGATTTAAAAATCACACTTGATCATGATGATGGAGGACTTCAAGAAAGACATAAAGAACTCCCTTAGAGAAACACAGGAAAACATAAATAAACAAGTAGAAGCCTATACAGAGGATTCACAAAAATCCCTGAAAGAATTCCAGGAAAACACAATCAAACAGGTGAAGGAATTAAAAATGGAAATCGAAGCAATAAAGAAAGCACAAGGGGAGACAACCCTGGATATAGAAAACCAAAGGAAGAGACAAGGAACTGTAGATACAAGCATCACTAACAGAATGCAAGAGATAGAAGAGAGAATCTCAGGAGCAGAAGATTCCATAGAAATCATCGACACAACTGTCAAAGATAATGTAAAACAGAAAAGGCTACTGGCCCAAAACCTACAGGAATTCCAGGACTCAATGAGAAGATCAAACCTAAGGATAATAGGTATAGAAGAGAGTGAAGACTCCCAGCTCAAAGGATCAGTAAATATCTTCAACAAAATCATGGAAGAAAACTTCCCTAACCTAAAGAAAGAGATGCCCATAAACATACAAGAAGCCTACAGAACTCTAAACAGATTGGACCAGAAAAGAAACTCCTGTCACATAATAGTGAAAACACCAAATGTACAAAACAAAGAAAGAATATTAAAAGCCATAAGGGAAAAAGGTCAAGTAACATATAAAGGCAGACCTATCAGAATCACACCAGACTTCTCACCAGAGACTATGAAAGCCAGAAGATCCTGGAGAGATGTCATACAGACCCTAAGAGAACACAAATGCCAGCCCAGGTTGCTGTATCCTGCAAAACTCTCAATTAACATAGATGGAGAAACCAAGATATTCCATGACAAAACCAAATTTACACAATATCTTTCTACAAATCCAGCACTACAAAGGATAATAAATGGTAAAGCCCAACATAAGGAGGCAAGCTATACCCTAGAAGAAGCAAGAAACTAATCATCTTGCAACAAAATAAAGAGAAGACAAGCACACAAACATAACCTCACATCCAAATATGAATATAACAGGAAGCAACAATCACTATTCCTTACTATCTCTCAACATCAATGGACTCAATTCCCCAATAAAAAAACACAGATTAACAAACACAATGAGGACCCAGCATTCTGCTGCCCCTAGGAAACACACCTCAGAGACAAAGACAGACACTACCTCAGAGTGAAAGGCTGGAAAACAACTTTCCAAGCAAATGGTCTGAAGAACTAAGCTGGAGTAAGTAGCCATTCTGTAGAGAATAAAATTGATTTTCAACCAAAAGTCACCAAAAAAGTTAAGGAAGGACACTTCATATTCATCAAAGGAAAAATCCACCAAGATGAACTCTCAATCCTAAACATCTATCCTCCAAATACAAGGGCACCTACATACATAAAAGAGCCAAAACCATCCAATGGAAAAAAGATAGCATTTTCAGCAAATGGTGCTGGTTCAACTGGAGGTCAGCATGTAGAAGAATGCAGATCGATCCATGCTACTCACACTATACAAAGCTTAAGTCCAAGTGGATCAAGGACCTCCACATCAAACCAGATACACTCAAACTAATAGAAGAAAAAGTGGGAAAGAGTCTCAAACACATGGGCACTGGAGAAAATTTCCTGAACAAAACACCAATGGCTTATGCTCTAAGATCAAGAATCAACAAATGGGATCTCATAAAACTACAAAGCTTCTGTAAGGCAAAGGACACTGTTATTAGGACAAAACGGCAACCAACAGATTGGGAAAAGATCTTTACCAATCCTACAACTGATAGAGGGCTAATATCCAAAATATGCAAAGAACTCACAAAGTTAGACTGCAGGAGACAAATAACCGTATTAAAAATGGGATTCAGATCTAAACAAAGAATTCATAGCTGAGGAATGCCGAATGGCTGAGAAACACCTAAAGAAATGTTCAACATCTTCAGTCATAAGGGAAATGCAAATCAAAACAACCCTGAGATTCCACCTCACACCAGTCAGAGCGGCTAAAATAAAAAACTCCAGTGACAGCAGATGCTGGCGAGGATGTGGAGAAAGAGGAAAACTCCTCCATTGTTGGTGGAATTGGAACTGGTCCAACCACTCTGCAAATCAGTCTGGAGGTTCCTCAGAAAATTGGACATTGCACTACCTGAGGACCCAGCTGTACCTCTCTTGGGCATATACCCAAAAGATGCCCCAACATATAAAAAAGACACATGCTCCACTATGTTCATAGCATCCTTATTTATAATAGCCAGAAGGTTGAAAGAACCCAGATGCCCTTCAACAGAGGAATGGATACAGAAAATGTGGTACATCTACACAGTGGAATACTACTCGGCTATCAAAAACAATGGCTTTATGAAATTCATAGGCAAATGGATGGAGCTGGAAAATATCATCCTGAGTGAGGTAACCCAATCACAGGAAAACACACATGGTATGCACTCATTGATAAGTGGATATTAGCCCAAATGCTCAAATTACCCCAGATGCACAGAACACATGAAACTTAAGAAGGATGACCAAAATGCGAATGTTTCACTCCTTCTTTAAAAGGGGAACAAGAATACCCTTGGGAGGGAATAGGGAACAGAGACTGAAGGAACACCCATTCAGAGCCTGCTCCACATGTGGCCCATACATATACAGCCACCAAACTAGATAAGATGGATGAAGCAAAGAAGTGCAGGTTGACAGGAACTGGATGTAGATCTCTTCTGAGAGACAAAGTCAGAATACAGCAAATACATAGGCGAATGGCAGAATCAAACCACTGAACTGAGAACAGGACCCCCGTTGAAGGAATCAGAGAAAGGACTGGAAGAGCTTGAAGGGGCTTGAGACCCCATGTGAATAACAATGCCAACCAACCAGAGGTTCCAGGGACTAAGTCTCTACCCAAAGACTATACATGGACTGACCCTGGGCTCCAACTGCATAGGTAGCAATGAATAGCCTAGTAAGGGCACCATTGGGAGGGGAAGCCATTGTTCCTGCCAAGACTGAACCCCCAGTGGACGGAATTGTTGGGGGGAGGGTGGTAACGGGAGGAGGTTGGGGAGGGGAACACCCACATAGAAGGGGAGGGGGAGGGATTAGGGGGATGTTTGTCTGGAAACCGGGAAAGGTAATAACAATTGAAATGTAAATAAGAAATACCCAATTTAATAAAGATGGAAAAAAGAAAAGAAAATTATCCCAAAACATAAAAAAGAAACAGAAAAAAAAAAGAAATGAGTTTGTACAATGTGGATTGCTTGTGTGTTTATTATGAAATGATACTATTAAGCATATTATCTTCAATAAAATATGTTGCTGTAAATAATTTCCCCTTGTTTTGCTTTAAGCTTTCAAAATGTGATTCCTAAAATGTCTAGAATTACACATGTAGTTGGCATTGTATTTATCTGTATACACTAATTTAGCAGATACCAAACACTCCAAAAATATCAGGAAATGACTAGCTTGCTATTTTCTGTTTGTTTTGTTTTAATTTTGTTTTCTGTTACTGGTTTTAGTTCTGATCCTGAAAATCCAATCAAAAGCCCAAGTTGAGGAAGTTTATAGGCCTGGGGAGCAATTTAATTCTGTTGTTTAGCTAACTTGACATAGTATGAAAATGTCTTCTAAATATTGATGTCTTTTCATAAAGATGGTGGCCACTGTCACACTCAGTAGAAAAGCTACTTTCCAGGAAAAGGGTGAATGTAGAGACTCGGGCAGCAAGGTTGAGAATGGGCAACAGATAAATCTTCAGCCTGAAACAGCATGGATATCCCACCTCCTCCAGGGAACATCACAGAAAGGGGATGGAAGGCATATAAGACACGGAAGACGAAAAAGAGCTGTGAAGTGCTGTGTTCTGGACAAGACACAATGACTGCAGTCAGGAGCTGTGAGCATCTGCCTATTCCAACACTGGGTCTGTACAAAGGGCCCGTTAGCAGCTAGGGATGGATCGAGGAGGAGCTCAGGGGGCTAAAATATTGCTTAAACATTTTCCACTGATATGTGCAGGGAAGAAGAGTCATTGCCTTCAGTTGTGCAACCACTAGTGATCGCACCAAGCCCTAAAGAGCAGTGGGCACACAGAGGGTCCTCATTAAGCTAAATGGGCCAAAAAAGGCAAAACCAATAGTCGTGAATCTGGGAAAAGACTAGTGGGAGAGATGAGATCAGAGAGGGAGTGTCCACACAGTAATCGCAATGTGTCATGCACATATACAGTTGCCATAGAGTTACTTAACACACACACACACACACACACACACACACACAGACACCACCAACACCACCGCCACCACCACCACCACCACCACCACCAGTTGGAAGAACTATATCTTAACCCTGACAATCCTCCTGTATAGACCCCCTTTCAACTCTAGCAGCACTCCCAATCAAACTCTAACATGCTTTGGGAAGGAGACCTCTACTAACAATGTTCATTGTATTCTTTTTTTATTGGATATCTTATATATTTACATTTCAAATATTATCCCCCTCCCCTCTTCCCCTGCTTCTATGAAGGTACTCCCGCTCCACCCACCCACATACTCATGGAAAGAAATACAGGGACAAAGAGTGGAGCAGAGACTGAAGGAAAGGCCATCTAGAGACTGCCCCACCTGAGGATCCATCCCATAAGCAGCCACTAAACCCAGTCACTATTGCTGATGCCAAGAAGTGCTTGCTGACAGGAGCCTGATATGGTTGTCTCCTGACTCTGCCAGAGCCCTACTGACACAGATGAGGATGCTTGCAGCTGACCGTGCTTGAGCACGGGGACCCCAATAGAGGAGTTAGGGAAGGACTGAAAGAGCTGAAGGCGTTTGCAACCCCACAGGAAAAACAACAATATCAACCAACCAAACACCGCAGAGATCCAGGACTAAACCACCAACAAAGAGTACACATTGTTTTCTTAAATACTTAGATTATGCCTAAAACAAATCAACATCCTCAGAGTATTCTCACCAGGGTTCCTGATGGGGAGGAAGAGGCAGTTTCTAATTGCCCTGGATCTCTCCCAAAATGAAAGGCTGCCCCCAAGGCACTTAAACTCCAGTTGCTTTACAGCACTGGTTGTGAACTTCTAGGCAGGCACTACAGGGAAATGTCTCCAGGCTGGGAAAGTTTCCCAGTTGATAAAGAGCCAGCTACATGCAAGAGACCCTGTCTCAAAGTTTGTGTGTGCTGGTTAGGTGTTTTGTCAACTTGACACAGGCTAGGATCATCGGGGAAGAGAAAACATCAATTAAGGAAATGCCTTCTCAGACTGGCCTATTGGCAAGTTTGTAGAGGTATTTTCTTGATTATTGATTGACATAGGAAGGCTGAGCTCACTGTGAGTGGTCCTATACTTGGACAAGTAGTCCTGGGTTGCTATTAAAAAAAAAAAAAAAAGAGCCAGCCATAAGGAGAAAGCCAGTAACTGGCACTTCTCCATGGTATATACTTCAGTTCTTGTCTGACTCCAGGTTTCTCCCTGACCTCTTGCCCTGACTTCCCTCAGTGTTAAGAGTGTAAGTAGGACATATAGCACATAAACCCCTTCCTTCTCAAGTTGCTTTTGGTCATGGGTTTTTGTCATGGTAATATAGAAACAAGCTAGAATGCCTCGCTAAGCCAAGTGTGGTGGTGTACTCCTGAATTTCACACTCCTTCTGGTGGCAAAGGCATAAGAGTTGATTCACTTTAAAAAAATTAGCATGGAGTTGAATGTAAATACATGACTTACTCACAATGAAACCTCTGCTGACCGTGTGGGGAGCAGGATGCTGTATTTCCATGAGATGATTGACATGCGGTTGATGCATGCAGATGGTGTGCTGTTCTGGCTGCTGTGAAGAGGCAGCAAGCTGCTTCCTCTGAGGGGCCCGTGAAAAATTTTTAACCTCTTTTTCACAACTGCTTCAGTGGCCCTCAGGATCTGGACTGGTGGGAGCTCTGCCCCATGACCTTCCCAACTGATTCAGACTCTGTAACCCACAAACTTGTAAGGTGGTGACATTTACCACACTCCACAGCTCAGTTTTCTTGGGGTTTTCCCAAGCACGTGTCAGTAGGTAACAGAAGAACATTTTACTACTTCCCAATATACAATGTGGTCTTGCGGGGCCCCTCCTGAAAGGGCCTATGTGCTTACAGCCTGCCACGCCATGGTAACGGAGTGGTGTGCATTGCCAGTCTCTCTCTCTGCTAGTACCACCCAGGACGTGGTTATTTCCACTCGTTGTTTGTCTTCCTGCTTTGCCAAGGTTCATTTTCCACTCATCTCATGCACATGGCTTACTCATGCCTTTCAATTGTTTCCTGGAATGCAGTAAGAACTTTAATTGCTTCGGTCAATGGGCTCGACTGACTGGAGCATGTGAAAGGACGCTTGGATGTGTCTTCTTAGCTGTACCCCAGACATCAGGCAGCTGCTTCCTTTAATCCCTGGTGTCACCAGGAGGACCCTCTGACAGTCCTTCTTTCCCCAACTATCTTCTAGTTTTGGGGTGGAAATCCTTTCTTGTTGCCAGGTTACAAGGGCCTCACATCTCTCGTGGTGTGTTTAACCCTGATCACATTTTTGCAAGGAGTCTTTGCACTTACAGCTCTTCAGTGCAGATGAGTCGTCTACTCTCCATCAAGGCGGAGTGAGCTCCTTATCCCCATAAGAAAGTAGTCGGAGCTCTGAGTGGCTGAAAATTGCCTCTCCATGCTCTCGTGCTTTCCCATCATGCATTTAAAATTTCTGCATGATACTCACAAAGTTATATATATAAAAGCGTCTGCACCCCACATCCCCTGGAACATAAGCCCCTTGAAGACAAGGACCTAACCAATCATTCTACTCTGACGTTCTCATTGCCTAGAGGCATACTCAAAATGTATCTGATATACCTGGGCCTCAAAAATTGGTTTTCACTGAGAGAAGTCATTTTTGGGCAGAGATAAAAGCTACTTTTTATGACTTCAACTTATAATTTCTCAAACCTGGAAGGTCTAACCAAGTGTACAGCGAAGTGTGCTAATAGACTACTTCAAGACACATAATTTGTAGTTTTTTAAGATCAGTTATCCAGCTTCAGATGTTTTACCATGGCATTGCATCAGGTGGACACTCTAAACAGGACACATTCTTCATTTGCACAACCTCCAAGTTGTAAAGTTGCCTTTGATAAGTCAAGCTCTCTGAGAAAACAAGCCTCACAGCTGCTCCGTCCCCACAGCTGTTCCATCCTCACAGCTGTTCCATCCTCACAGCTGCTCCGTCCCCACAGCTGTTCCATCCTCACAGCTGTTCCATCCTCACAGCTGTTCCAACCTCACAGCTGTTCCAACCTCACAGCTGTTCCATCCTCACAGCTGTTCCATCCTCACAGCTGTTCCATCCTCACAGCTATTCCATCCTCACAGCTGTTCCAACCTCACAGCTGTTCCATCCTCACAGCTGTTCCATCCTCACAGCTGTTCCATCCTCACAGCTGTTCCATCCTCACAGCTGTTCCAACCTCACAGCTGTTCCATCCTCACAGCTGTTCCATCCTCACAGCTGTTCCATCCTCACAGCTATTCCATCCTCACAGCTGTTCCAACCTCACAGCTGTTCCATCCTCACAGCTGTTCCATCCTCACAGCTGTTCCAACCTCACAGCCCTATCTACTGGATTGCTTCCTCTGGCTTGCTCAGCCTACTTTCATATACCCATAGCTTTACCTGCCTAGGAATGGTACCACCCATAGTGGGCTGGACCCTCACATATTAATTGTCAATTAAGACAATTCCCACAGACATAGCCACAGGATATTTTAATGGAGGTATTTCTTCAGCTGAGGCTCCTTCTTCCCATATGGCTTTAGGTTGTGTCAAGTTAACAATAAAAACTAACCGGGACACTAGGCAATAAATAAGTACAAAAATGTAAAATAGCTCCATCATGTCATTCACCACTGCAATTTTGGAAAACACAGTTTTTAAACAAAAAAAAAGTGTGATTTATGTTTGAGTCTCATTATTTTGCTTTGTAATTTTGTAGTTCATCTATATGTTTAAGTGATGGAAATTTGATGTAGCAAATACAAATTATCAGCAGTGGTAGTCAAAAACCAGTTTTATTCTGATCATGAGCGTTTTACTGCAAAGGTTGGCTCAGCTTTATTTGCATACCTGAAACTGGAGGGCTGTCAGCGCACTGGGGAAACAGGCCCTGAAAGCTGATGTTGGTCTGTAACCCTCAGCTACCACTGTTTGTACCACGCACAGAGGATAGATAACTGCCTGTAGCAGAAGCCAACTTCTGTCAGCGCGGGCTGGAATCTGTGCTGCACTCAGATGCTTGGGATAGCCAGGAGGTGTGGGTCTCCATTCCCACTGGTTCACTCAAGATGGCAGAGTTGTAGGTAAGGAGCGGGAGGTGTTGAGCCCTGGAGTAATAGCAAAAGTAATGCCCGGTGCACACAAACTAGACTTGGGACCTGTAGCGTACAGTTTTTGCTACTCTGATTTAAGTTCCCCGGAGCTATGCAACAGCCACCAGTCATATGAGATCTAGGCTGGAGTGGCCATTGGTCACTTCTCCGACTGGGCCTGGGGTAGCAGGCAGCATATTAGAAACGTAAGTAAGCTGAGGGTAGATTTAGGGGGCTGAGCTGGGAGTGAAAAGAAGGGTGTGAGATAACCGAGGAAGGCATAGAAGAAGAGCCCAGCCGTTAAGCCAATAAGGCAGGTTGAAATTGAGCTACGTGTCTATCTGTGCTTTTCATCCGCGGACCCAATATTCTCTGGGCGGGGGGTGGAGGTGGGGCTAGAAGCGAGGCCCGCCTAGAGCTTAAAGCAGGGTAGGAAAGGCTACATGCTATAGGAACCAGCCTCCATCCCTGTCAACAGGTGAATCACACAACAAATAGTGTCTGGCCAGAAAGAATGAGGAAGTGCTCTAATTTTCAGCAAACTGGAGAGGACTGGAAGACACCGCGTTTAGCGAAATAAGCCAGGTGCAGAAAGTCAAATTCTTCCTGTGTGGAGGCAGAGTGAGTCAGCTGGCTATAGAAGATGCACCAAGAGAAGCTGAGCAAGGTTGGCGGTGGGTGTGTAAAAGGCTTTGAAAAGAGTTTTTCGGAAACCATGAGCCAAAGCAAATCTGTCTTCCCTTTACCTTCCTGAGTGTTTTATCTCCACAGCACTGATTGTGAACACAGATATTCTTTGTTTTATTTTTCTGAATAACATCTGCAGCTTCTGCATGGGACAGATGTAATCTCCAGGCCTGTGAATCCACTGTCATCAAACCCCCAGGTGTCTGCCATGGTCCCTTACATACAGCATATCCTGGAGCATGCCTGGGGGAGATGTGAAGTGGGATATAGTTCTCTGCCCCAGCTTTAGCAAGCTGGAAGCCGAATTATAAGAGATTTCCATGGGTGCCTACTTAACACCTTCTGGTATTCTGATACTAGACAGGGACACACTCGAAAAGATTTATCTAAAAGGTCTTCATGGAGGAAACCTTAATAAAGAGGCAAGAATAATTTTCAATTACCATGTCAAGTGTTTACCAGGAAACAGAGGCTTCTAGACACTTGAAGGTGCTTGAAAACAGTGTGTTCGTATAAGGAGTCTCAGTATTTGTCTAAAATATTATTTCTCATACAAATTGACTTAATCTACTCTTCTCTTGTGAAGTGTGAGACCAGATGTGAGTGCGAGACATGACCCTTGCAGTAAGTTCCTGATAATACTCACACAGCAGAAGAAATGACACAACGACCCCATGTGACCCACACACTGCACACAGACATCAATTTACGTGTAGGAAAGAACATGCCTAGGGAGCCGTGCGTTGCTAACACTTTGTGCATATGGAAGAAAGAGCCTCGTTTCTCACTCCATTCTGAATAAGACTGTCTAGTTTCCTTCACAGTGACCCCCAGGCAGAACCAGGGATATCCTTTTCTGTCCATTTCTTCAGTCCTGAAAATAGCACCGGCTAGACTGTCGAGGAAAGGTTGGGTATTGAAATCTATTTGGTTTCCAAGGACAACAGTTTCAAATGGCCTATTATCATGCTCCTGATGTCACAGCGAATTTGTTGAGACTCTTTAATTCTAGAAAGAACAGACAAAAATAAATCATGGCCTGAGCACGCATTAATACAAATTGCTTTCGTTTACCACACATTAACTCCTAAATGAAAAGATATCCAAGAAAGCAAAATATTTTCAGGACTATCTATGAAGGCAATTACCCTGCCCCGCTCTGATGGCGTGGTAGTAATGAATGTTTAGCTATCACAGATACGGTCCCATTAAAGAGCCGGCTGGCGTGCGGCCGATTTCAGAGATGTCCTGCTTATTTTTTTCAAAAGCAATTTCAGGTCCTTCAGATCTGTTTTACCAGCAGATCTGTTTGGTTCTCTCTCCCCTGTTTGTTGGAATGTCATATCTAAATGTTTCCTTGCAGAAGGATTTTGTGTTTTAAGTCTGGTTCTGTTATTTGCTTTCTGTGCCAATGCAATGTCTGTACCCTCATTCCAGGGGTGTTTCTGTGTGTCATGGATGTGACTATAGCTACTTTGGTCTTTGATTGTAAGTATCCCAGTGCAGCCTGAGCACATCATTATGGAAAACTTCACAAGGTGCTTTCCTCACAACTGCTCCACACCCACAGCTGCTCCCTCCTCACAGCTGCTCCCTCCCCACAGCTGCTCCACATCCACAGCCATTCTGCATCTATAGCTGCTCCAGCTGCTCCATCCTCACAGCTGCTCCATCCTCACAGCTGTTCCATCCTCACAGCTGCTCCACATCCACAGCTGCTCCACATCCACAGCCATTCTGCATCTATAGCTGCTCCAGCTGCTCCAGCTGCTCCAGCTGCTCCATCCTCACAGCTGCTCCATCCTCACAGCTGTTCCATCCACACAGCTGCTCCACATCCACAGTCATTCTGCATCTATAGCTGCTCCAGCTGCTCCATCCTCACAGCTGTTCCATCCTCACAGCTGTTCCATCCACACAGCTGCTCCACATCCACAGCCATTCTGCATCTATAGCTGCTCCAGCTGCTCCAGCTGCTCCATCCTCACAGCTGCTCCATCCTCACAGCTGTTCCATCCTCACAGCTTTTCCATCCACACAGCTGTTCCATCCTCACAGCTGCTCCTTTCCCATAGCTGCTCCATCCCCACAGCTGGTCTATCACCACAGCTGCTCCATCTCTGCTAAGGCCACTAAGCCTTCCACAAAGCTCTCTCCTCTGATGCTGTCACCACACCCAGCTGTTCCCAGGTTTATACCTGCTCATCTCCTTCAATGGAGTCCAGGTTATCTTCACAGAAGTTAAGTCTCATCGCAGAGGAGAGTCCACAAGCTCAGCACACAAGGCAAGGCTAAACAGTCATCCAGGAGTGTGCATGGCTGCTGATGTCCCCCAGCTTCCCACCCCACTTTCTCAATGTACTCTGGCCCTGCCCTACCATGCCTCAGCCTCTGGGTGATTGCTGGAGTTGTTAACCTGAGGTGTGCCCCAGAGCTTGCTCACTCTGAGCACCTGTCCTGCCTAATTACAGTCTTGGATCTTTGTTAGTTTGCTTCCCAAGTCCCTCAATACTTTCCACCCTCACTTGTTACTGTTTGTCTTCACCCTGCAAGGTCTCTTCTCTTGCTTCACCTAGATCCTTGGGATAATGTCTCTTCTAATGCCAAGCTGCCCAAAGCGTAAAGCAAGAACCAGTTTCCTAAAACATCCACCACATCTATGTACATTCTGTATATCCCTATGTAATACATATCTGGAGGGCCTGTGTCTCATTCTGTGTGTTGGCATCACAAATTGAGATAGGTTGGGTAGCTTGTAGACAAAAGAGATTCACTCTTCACTTGTTCAAGACTGAGTCATCTGACAAGCTAGATGGGCAGACAGACTTGCTGTTTGGGGAAGGACACTTTATTAGTTTATTGGTAGGAAAGTCAAGCTAGGTCTTTACAGGAGGTGAAGGGTAAAATCTTTCCCTTTGATTCTTCCTTGACACTAACACCGTTAATCTGTGCTCAGACTTCATGTCTGAACCCCTCCCCAAGTGCTCTACATGCTAATAGCATGAGCATACATGCCAGGACTTCACTGTAAATCTCAGAGACACGAATATTTATTTAGTCTCTACTGAAGTGACTAAGGGAAGTCCATCTTGTCCTACTCCCTTTTGTGTCTGCTCAGACACTTCTCTGCCCTCTACTGCCTTGGCCGAGCATTTGGCATCCCCATTACTGACTGTAGTCCAGACATGCGGACAAAAACAATCAGTGTTTGTAAGAACTAAACACGAAATCAAATAACTGAAAAAGGTGTAAATCAAAAGTGCCATGTTGTGTCTGAAGTAACTACTACGTTCTGCCTAAACCAGCACTCTAAGGTTACTCTCATCTGACGTTGGGGTAATTGTAACCTTTGCCTTTAAATACTGTACCCCTGAGCTTCAGCACCAAGAGACATTGTCACCAGCCAAAAATTAAAGGATTCATACATTCTTCATTGGCTTAATCAGAATGGTTTTCTATCTTTCTTGTGTGGATGATTTCACATGCTACTATATACTACTATGTATTAAAGATGCATATACATTATCGATCTTGCATGCTACACATCATCTCTTACATACACACCTATCATATGTTTGTTCAAATAACCCACTTCGGAACCCAAAGCTCAGTTGCCCAGTATCTTAGTTGGGCACTCACCTCTCATGCATGAAACTTTGTATCCAGAGCACAGTGTGGCATGAAACTAAGGATGGCTATACATCCCTGCAGTCTCAGAACAGGGGAAGGAGGAGAGAGGAAGAAAGAAGCAGGAGAGTTGCAAGTTCAAGGTCATCCTAGGCCACATGGAGAATTTGAGGCCAGCCTGGGTCACACGAGACCCTGTCTCAAAAACCAACCTGCTAAACAAAACTCAAGGCTCTTCTTTTAAAAATATAACATATATGACTTCCTCCCCTAGATGTTCTTGAAAATCCATGAACATTTTAGTATAATGTTTCCAAACTATAATTCAGATTATAGAGAAAGAGTGGGAAACAGAAGTGAAGAGGGATTTACAGAGAGGTGAGCATTCGGCAGGATGTTAGCTGGGAATTTTGTGAGAAATCAAAATGAGATACTAAATACCACTCTCTGTTTACTCTTTCAAAGTGGACTACAGCTCGTCTCCCCTTATTTGGTTTGCACTTGCATTATTTATAATAGCATGCACAAAGCAATTTTCCCTGGGAGACCTTCAATTTCTCAGTCCACCCCTTGCCTCTTAATTAAATTCATTGCAACCAATACTTATCGATTATCTGCTCTGTAGCTCTCACTATAGTCAAAGCCCAATGCTGAGCAAGACACAATGCCTGTTCCTCTGGAATTCAGACACCAAAAGGAACTCAGAACACTGAAGGCTGTGAGTTGAGGCTCACAGAAACTAGGTGCTGTGAATAAGATTGCTAATAATTGTGTTCCGTTGGGAATCTACCTGTTACAGAGCTAACCCCCATGTAGAGGTGCTGAATGCAGTCTCCTCACACTAAGGCTGGACCTTAGCAGAGAGGCACTCAGACAGAAGTGTAAAGGACACAATGGTAGTACCAGAGCGTGAAGCCATCATTAGGGAGAGTGGTTCCTTCATTATAATATTTTCATATTTTATTGGTTCTTTGAGAATTTCATACAATGTATTTTGATTTTATTTACTCCGTCTCCCAACCCTTCCCAGATTCACACTCCCCTTCTTTGGCACCAAAATTTGTCTTTTTACCCCCTCATTAAGGCCAGTTTGTGCTGTCCAAATAGTCTTGGTTATGTGGTCTTTCCCTTGAGTGTAGTTGACTCATAAGGAGCTGCATTAAGAAAAAGCTAACCCTTCCTCTGCTAGCAGTTGACAGTTAACAATCCCTTGAGGACCCAGAGAGCGCCCCTGTCCTGTCCATCACGTGAGGGTACAACTGAAAGTCACCCTTTCAGTCAGGAAATGTGTCTCATCAAACAGAAAATCCGACTGCCTTTGATGTCCAGCCTCAAGCAGATGAGAAATACCTGCTTTTATAAGCCTGTTGATCTCAAACTCTTTAATAAGATAACATGGCTTGGACCAGAGCCCTTCCAAGCACTGTGGCCTTTTGGGACATGGTAGAAACTCTGGCAAGCAGAGCCTAGTGAGAAGTATTCAGGCGTCTCAAGGGATATTTTAGGTTATGGCCAACATGGCTGCTCTGATTTGCTCCCTAGTCCACAAAGTAATTTGTGTACATCATATCACAAAGTGCTAGTTCACTAGAGGACTAAACACAGGGCCCAGACCAAGATTATGAGCCATAAAGAATCCTTTTAATAAAGTAATTTTCTCACTTTCAATTATAATGATGAAAGGTTGGAAGATGTTAGGCTGTAGGAATTTGACCAGTGGAGCATGTGAACACCAGTGGGTCATGTGAATGCCAGAAGGTCATGTGACCAGTGGGTCATTTGAATACCCATCGGTCATGTGAACAACCATGGGTCATGTTGAACACCAGTGAGTCATGTAAACACCAGTGGGTCATGTGAACACCAGTGGGTTATGAGAATACCTGTGGGTCATGTGAAGAAGAATAAGTAGTGCCTGGGCTAATGTATAAAGCAGTGGTCGTAACTCTTTGAGCATACCGCTTTCTAACCTCTTATACCTTGGGAGGACGAAAGTTTCAGTGGGCTAAGACCAAGTTACTGACAGGCTGGCTTCCTTCTGGAGGCCAATGGAGCACCTAGCTCTGGCCTTTGCAAGCCGTTGGATGCTACCTGCCTTTTGTGGTCAGAGATCTTTACTTCAAAGCCATATTCTCCTGCAGCCACCCTCTCACTCTGCGTTCTGTTCTTCTCCTCTCCCCCACTCATGAAGACTTTTAGAGCCAACTTTATGCACTCTAATATTCAGAAAAGCATCACATTGTAAAGTCAGCTCAAAATCAGCTTTAATTCCATCTTTTTTTTTTTTCAAAAAACTTATTTTTTTTTATTAACTTGAGTATTTCTTATATACATTTCGAGTGTTATTCCCTTTCCCGGTTTCCGGGCAAACATCCCCCTCCCCCCTCCCCTTCCTTATGGGTGTTCCCCTCCCAACCCTCCCCCCATTGCCGCCCTCCCCCCATAGACTAGTTCACTGGGGGTTCAGTCTTAGCAGGACCCAGGGCTTCCCCTTCCACTGGTGCTCTTACTAGGATATTCATTGCTACCTATGGGGTCAGAGTCCAGGGTCAGTCCATGTATAGTCTTTAGGTAGTGGCTTAGTCCCTGGAAGCTCTGGTTGCTTGGCATTGTTGTACTTTTGGGGTCTCGAGCCCCTTCAAGCTCTTCCAGTTCTTTCTCTGATTCCTTCAATAGGGGACCTATTCTCAGTTCAGTGGTTTGCTGCTGGCATTCGCCTCTATATTTGCTGTATTCTGGCTGTGTCTCTCAGGAGCGATCTACATCCGGCTCCTGTCGGTCTGCACTTCTTTGCTTCATCCATCTTGTCTAATTGGGTGGCTGTATATGTATGGGCCACATGTGGGGCAGGCTCTGAATGAGTGTTCCTTCAGTCTCTGTTTTAATCTTTGCCTCTCCCTTCCCTGCCAAGGGTATTCTTTTTCCTCATTTAAAGAAGGAGTGAAGCATTCACATTTTGATCATCCGTCTTGAGTTTCGTTTGTTCTAGGGATCTAGGGTAATTCAAGCATTTGGGCTAATAGCCACTTATCAATGAGTGCATACCATGTATGTCTTTCTGTGATTGGGTTAGCTCACTCAGGATGATATTTTCCAGTTCCAACCATTTGCCTACGAATTTCATAAACTCGTTGTTTTTGATAGCTGAGTAATATTCCATTGTGTAGATGTACCACATTTTCTGTATCCATTCCTCTGTTGAAGGGCATCTGGGTTCTTTCCAGCTTCTGGCTATTATAAATAAGGCTGCGATGAACATAGTGGAGCACGTGTCTCTTTTATATGTTGAGGCATCTTTTGGGTATATGCCCAAGAGAGGTATAGCTGGATCCTCAGGCAGTTCAATGTCCAATTTTCTGAGGAACCTCCAGACTGATTTCCAGAATGGTTTTACCAGTCTGCAATCCCACCAACAATGGAGGAGTGTTCCTCTTTCTCCACATCCTCGCCAGCATCTGCTGTCACCTGTTTTTGATCTTAGCCAATCGCACTGGTGTGAGGTGAAATCTCAGGGTTGTTTTGATTTGCATTTCCCTTATGACTAAAGATGTTGAACATTTCTTTAGGTGTTTCTCAGCCATTCGGCATTCCTCAGCTGTGAATTCTTTGTTTAGCTCTGAACCCCATTTTTTAATAGGGTTATTTGTTTCCCTGCGGTCTAACTTCTTGAGTTCTTTGTATATTTTGGAAATAAGGCCTCTATCTGTTGTAGGATTGGTAAAGATCTTTTCCCAATCTGTTGGTTGCCGTTTTGTCCTAACCACAGTGTCCTTTGCCTTACAGAAGCTTTGCAGTTTTATGAGATCCCATTTGTCGATTCTTGATCTTAGAGCATAAGCCATTGGTGTTTTGTTCAGGAAATTTTTTCCAGTGCCCATGTGTTCCAGATGCTTCCCTAGTTTTTCTTCTATTAGTTTGAGTGTGTCTGGTTTGATGTGGAGGTCCTTGATCCACTTGGACTTAAGCTTTGTACAGGGTGATAAGGATGGATCGATCTGCATTCTTCTACATGTTGCCCTCCAGTTGAACCAGCACCATTTGCTGAAAATGCTATCTTTTTTCCATTGGATGGTTTTGGCTCCTTTGTCAAAAATCAAGTGACCATAGGTGTGTGGGTTCATTTCTGGGTCTTCAATTCTATTCCATTGGTCTATCTGTCTGTCTCTGTACCAATACCATGCAGTTTTTATCACTATTGCTCTGTAATACTGCTTGAGTTCAGGGATAGTGATTCCCCCTGAAGTCCTTTTATTGTTGAGGATAGCTTTAGCTATCCTGGGTTTTTTGTTATTCCAGATGAATTTGCAAATTGTTCTGTCTAACTCTTTGAAGAATTGGATTGGTATTTTGATGGGGATTGCATTGAATCTGTAGATTGCTTTTGGTAAAATGGCCATTTTTACCATATTAATCCTGCCAATCCATGAGCATGGGAGATCTTTCCATCTTCTGAGGTCTTCTTCAATTTCTTTCCTCAGTGTCTTGAAGTTCTTATTGTACAGATCTTTTACTTGCTTGGTTAAAGTCACACCGAGGTACTTTATATTATTTGGGTCTATTATGAAGGGTGTCGTTTCCCTAAGTTCTTTCTCGGCTTGTTTCTCTTTTGTATAGAGGAAGGCAACTGATTTATTTGAGTTAATTTTATACCCAG
The DNA here is from genome assembly GCF_021556685.1 of Rattus norvegicus. Lineage (NCBI taxonomy): Eukaryota > Metazoa > Chordata > Mammalia > Rodentia > Muridae > Rattus > Rattus norvegicus. The sequence goes on from NC_141534.1 coordinate 34,190,517, forward strand.
CCACTTTGCTGAAGTTGTTTATCAGCTTTAGTAGTTCTCTGGTGGAACTTTTGGGATCACTTAAATATACTATCATGTCATCTGCAAATAGTGATATTTTGACCTCTTCTTTTCCGATCTGTATCCCTTTGATCTCCTTTTGTTGTCTGATTGCTCTGGCTAGAACTTCAAGAACTATATTGAATAAGTAGGGAGAGAGTGGGCAGCCTTGTCTAGTCCCTGATTTTAGTGGGATTGCTTCAAGTTTCTCTCCATTTAGTTTAATGTTAGCAACTGGTTTGCTTAATTCCATCTTTAATTTAAATCCTCCTTGCATTATATCTACAGGCTGTGGAGTTTACGATGTGGACAGCTTTGGAGAAAAGCAAAAGTTTGCCTCCCATGACACGTAAAAATCTTCTGAACTTTCATGTATAGCACCTCAAACGCACACCCAGTCTAAAATCTTCATAGGTTCTGCTTCTGGGTATAGCATGGCGTCTTCTTACAGATCACCCACCTCCTGATACTAATAAAAAAATCTTAAGAAAAAAATCTCTTCAGATGTGTTCAAATACTTCAGCAGAATGCCTAAATAGCCAGAAATGACAATGCCATATCCTGGAGGACCTCACTCATGTCAGACTGACATTTTGTGCCATGTTATTCTTCTGATTCTGTCCTTTCAGAGGCACTGCAGGACCCAAAGGAGCAGAGCAGCAGGAAGCAGGCACTGAGCTTCAGAAGCATGAGCTGAGCTCTGATGTTTATAGCAAAGGGAAACTTAGGGCCAGAGAGAAGGTATGCTTGGAGGTGAGCCTCTATCCCTCAGTCATCCTTGACTTTAATCATCTCTAGGCAAAAGTAGTGTGGGGGAGGTGTGAGGGGACATAGCAGAGTTCCAGGTTCAGAAAGAGAAGTGTCTGCAGAAGCCCCTGGGTTGTGGAAAAAGCATTAGAACCAGACTCAGCACTGTCCTGCTGTTGCCTAGGTAAATGAAAGAATCTTGATATCAACTATTTTTTATGCATAGCAAGAAGAATTAAAAACTAGTTCCTAAACTTAGACTTGATTTATCTATTACATTATTTTAAACTATACACATGCGCACACACACACACACACACACACACACGCACGCACGCATGCATGCATGCACACGTATACACAGATACACAGAAAACAAACACACACATGTGTACACAAAACATACAAACACACCAGCATAAAAACATGAAGACACACAAATACACACATACAAGCATGCTGAACAGCAAAAGTATACACAGTCTCCATCACTGTTGTTGATGTAAGTTGCTACTGAAGGCTCAAGTGTTGAACTTTGGTGCTCAGATGGGATATTGAAAATTGACTGAACTGTGAGGGTCTCAATCATTACTGGCTGTCTTAGGGTTTGTATTCCTGCACAAAACATCATGACCAAGAAGCTAGTTGGAGAAGAAAGGGTTTATTCAGCTTACACTTCCACATTGCTGTTTATCACCAAAGGAAGTCAGGACAGGAACTCACACAGGGAAAGAACTTGGAGGCAGGAGCTGATACAGAGACCTGCTTACTAGATTGCTTCCCCTGGATTGCTCAGCTTGCTTTCTTATAGAACCCAGGACCTTCAGCCCCGGGATGGCACCACTCTCAATGGGATGGGCCTTCTCCACTTGATCACTAATTGAGCAAATGCCTTACAGCTGGAACTCATGGAGGCATTTCTCCAAGGGAGGCTCCTTTCTCTGTGATAACTCCAGCTATGCCACGTGGACACTCAAAACCAGCCAGTACAGTGGATTAACCCCACTGATGATAGAATGAGCTTCAGAACTTGTTGGAGAAAGTAGACCAATGCTCCTCACCCTTGGCGTGTATATTGTCTCTGTTCTTTCTCTAAGCATCCTTTTTTGTCTCTGTATCTCCATCCCATATCTACCATCAGTTGAGCCATTGTGTTTTTGCACAAGCTCTATGTGACATTCAGCTTCACCTTACACCTTCCCAAATGTGGTGCAACGAAGTGACAGTAGACCAACACTCTTGAAACAATGAGAGCGAATCAACCCTTCCTTCCCTGCACTGTTCATTTGAGATATTTTAACACTTGGAAAGAAGCTGACACACACCTCTCAACTTTAAAAAGTAAACCAAATAAAATATTTAAAGGCCATGAGTGAGTAAGAGAGCACTTGTCTACAATGTGCATGGTCTTGGGTTCTGTCTCCAACACCACAAAAATATTAATTAGGAGAAATGAGCATCTTGATATTCCTGCACTTTGGTCACTCTCAGCATTAAGTTGTTGATGCATTGTGATCATCCTCATAGGAGGCTAAAGCAAGGAACCAAAATTAGGAGATAGAATTGAGAGCAGAAACACATGCTCAGGAAACCCTGGCCCAAGACCCTATGCCCTGCAGAGCTGTTTCTTAAGATGCTTATACAGCTTGGAGAGGAGTCCAGTGTCCAGTCCACTGCTAGTGGAAGTTCTCCAGATATGGAAGTGACATCAGTCCTGGTGATTTCTCACCAAGGCTAAACTGCCAAAGGACCCCTCCCCCCAGACCTTTCTAGAACTGTTGACCAACTGGAACCTTGAAAGGTCAACAGGTGATGATAACTTCTGGTTGCTTAACACATTTAAGTTTGCAAGTCTAAAAAACATATGTAGCCTTAGATAATTAATATAGTACTGAGCCACATACATGTGTGGACACTGAAGAACACATGTGCACTGTCAACAGCAATGCTGGAGCTTGCATGTAGCTGGGTAGTACCGTGGATATCTAGCGGCAATGACCCTGGCTTTAATCACTAGTATTCATAAATGCTGACAATAACAATAATACCTCATGGTAATGTTGTCTTCAATAGCTTTAAACCTTAAAAAGAAAACAACTAGTGTATTATGATATGTAAATATAAATAAATACAACAAATAAAGAAACATTTATTATTAATCATTTTATTTGTTTACATTTCAAAAGATATTCATTTTCCTGGTTACCCCTCCACAAACCCCCATCCCATTCTTCCTCTCCCCCCTCCCCTTTGCCTTTATGAGGGTGCTCCTCCATCCACTCACCCACTCCTGCCTCACCTCTCTAGCATCCCCCTGTGCTGGGGCATCAAGCCTCCATAGTACCAAGGGCCTCTAAAACCCCACATGATCATCTCATTAGATATTTGAAAAGGCATTTGACAAAATATAACACCCCTTCATGTTAAAAGTATTGGAGAGATCAGGAATTTAAGGTCCATAGCTAAACATAGTAAAAGCAAACCAATAACCAACATCAAATTAAATGGAGAGAAACTTAAAGCAATCCCACTAAAATCAGGACAATACAAGGCTACCCACTTTCTCCCTATCTATTCAATAGCATGCTCAAAGTCCCAGCCAGAGCAATTAGGCCACAAAAGGGGATCAAAGGGCTACAAATTAGGAAGGAGCAAGTCAAGATATCACTATTTGTGAAAAACTAATAAAATATTACAAAATGCATTTGGGATTGGAAGAGTAACTTGCCTCAGGAAGCTGCCTGTATGATTTAGCTGCAGAACCTAGGTCTTGACCCCCAAATATCTATGAGAGCCAGAAGTCTCTAAGGAGCCTAAAGGACAAGATTATATATTTAGGCCTTAAATTCAAAGCCTAAATTGAAGTTACTGGACAGACTGAAGCAAAGAGGAGACTTGACACTCCCAGTTATAATTAGTCACAAGCTACATTCCCTTCTTTCCCCCAGAACACGTAAGTGCTGTGCCCACTGCCAACAGGAGAGAGACAGAGAGTGGAGAGCTCCTGTCAACACCATAAAAACAAGCTTACACAAAGCTTCTCCTGTTCCCAAATGAGGACTGAGTGTATTGGGCAGCAATCTCCCCTTCAGGACAACAATACGCATGAATTTCAGCACAAATCACATTGGTCAGAGAGGCTGTATTGAATTCAAACTACGCACTAGATGATTTTATTTCTGGAATACTCACAACTAAGCAGAAGTCACCTACATTGATAGAGATGAAGACAGTGGGTTTCTTCAGGAGGGCAAAGGGCACCCAAAATGCTAACAGTCCCACTCTAAGGAATCTAAGACAACCTTGTCCCCTCACCAGTGTGGTGCCTTCGTGAGCTCTGCTGTTGGGACCACGTATCACACTCTTCTGGGATATGTTTTCCAGGGTTTCTATGTATTTATGTAAAGCTATCAAGAGTGCACATAAGCAAACAAGTCAGAATATTCTGGAATATTCTAAAAACTCCTGAATTTTAAAGCAGCAGCACAGCTTACCTTGAAGACACAAGCAATAAGCAATGAGAGAGAAGACATCGCTCCTGCAGTTGTTAGCTTATGGTCTTCCAGAAGGCCTGCAATGGCACTAGAGAGCAACCAGGAAACTGTTCTTATCATGCTTGGCTGGGAGACTGCAACATGACAGAGTCCCACTGTGGACAAGAAATGACATCTCTTCCAGGGTCCACAGGTTTTGCTAATTGCTCCAGTCTGATTCTGTTCACATAGTCAGAGTGGCCGGGAAGGTAAACTGGGTTTCAAGTAATTCGGAGTAAACTGAGAGAGTTGAAGAAACCTTTCAGTCACTACAGTCCTCGGGGGCTAGTGTGGTGGTCACAGAAAGAAACTATGTTTTTGATCATTTGTCTTTGGAAAAGTGTATTTGGGTTGGACCCTGAGAGACATCCAGCAAGTTCAGTTTGTTCTGGATGGGAACCAAGATGATTCTGGGTCTGACAAGCATCATCAAATCCTTGGCTTTGACTCTGAAAACCACAAGGCAATATGTCCAACACTTGGCTGATGGCAGAATCACCTCAAAATGATTTTATCGGCTTCTAGGATAAATTCGTTGTTTGAGGTTCATTATGCACTGTTTTCATGAGTTAAATAGTTCTTAGTTTCTTAGTTGCTCTTAAAAGTTGGGTAACAACAGTTTTGGTCCTCTGAGAGGTTAATGGAATTGCTAATCAGGCAACTTTCCCCTCATGAACACATGGCCCTGTACGCCACAATAAACGCAAGGCCATTAGCTAACAGCCATTTCTTCCAACAAAAAAATAATGTGATGCACAACTCTTGGAGGAAATTGAGTCTATCAACGACAATGTTTCTTTTTAGTGCAGTTAACAGAAGTCATGATGAAACAGCAATTAGAGGATTTGTGGAATAGGAAAGTTAGGGGTACACAGGTGGGGAAGGCGAGGAGGGGTGGTGTCGGTGCCAGCACCGACACGGTACCGAGAATCGGGCGAAAGCCTACAGGAGGAAAGAAACACACACACACACACACACAGGTTATCGTGTCAAGCCAGGAGAGGAAGAGAGGAAGAGAGGGAGAGAGAGAGAGAGAGAGAGAGAGAGAGAGAGAGAGAGAGAGAGAGAGGAAGAGCGGAAGGAAGAGTGAGAGTGAGGAAAAAGAGTGAGAGTGAGGAAGAAGAGTGAGAGACTCCTGTAGCTTTATTCACCACTTATATACCCAAGTCTCCAGGTAGAAAATATCTGGGAAGCACAGTGGGAAACCCTGGCTCCTGACTACCTGGCTCCTGACTTCGTGACTTCGGTAACAAAAGACCGACTAGGAGACCTGAATTAATTAGGGAGAAATCCCAGAAGACCAGCCTAAATCTCAAGGATAAAGGCTGAGGAAGTAAAAGGCAGAAGTAAATTGACCACCACCCAGGTGTGGTCCAGGTGTGTCGGTTCCACATGCATCAGCCGGGCTCAGCAGAGGTCATGCAGTGGAGACACTGGGTGTTACTACTTGGTCTTTTCTTCCTGTGCCGTAAATACATGGGAGAGGCCTCTGTCCAACAATCCCATGACTTCTTAACTGTGGCCATGCAGTTACAAAGCGGCCAGGCCCAAATCCAATATGGCACTACAGGGTGGGGAGGTTTCTATTCACATCCATCAGTCTTTGTGATGTAAGACTGATGCTTTGGGTGTTTATTTTTAATATTCTCTTCTATGAATTGCACTGAGATTTTAATTCACTTCTGTCTGAGATGTCCCCCATTAAAAGGCAGTCACCTTTCTTCATGGATGCTTCTTCTTCAAACCCAAGTGGCAGGAAATTCTGGGAAATGAGCATTGTCCGTGTATGCCAGGTGGGAACTCTACCCTCTTCCTCTTGACTTTACTTCTGCCTCTGTTCCCCAAATAGTTGGAATTATAGACCTGTGTCTCCGGTCCAAGGCTGACATCAGCTATGATATCCTACTTCAACCACCTGAGCATGCTACCATGGTGACAGGGAGACATTTCTCCAAAGTTTATTGGCTTTCATTGTTGGTGAAAGTGAATTTTTAAAACAGAAATTTGCATCCTCCCAAAGAAAACCGGAAGGAAGAAAAGAAAGAAAGGAGGAAGGAAGGGAGGGAGGGAGGAAGGAAAGAAGAAAGGAAGGAAGGAAGGAAGGAAGGAAGGAAGGAAGGAAGGAAGCTAGGATAAAATCAGACATACAGATACATATAGCCAAAAGTTTCCTTTCAGCTAGAATAAAAGATTGACAGTGATTGCTAGATAGTACAATGACTGTAAGACATGGATTTTGAACGAAGTGCTGAGTCCATATGCCTAAAGAGAGTATTTAGACACTACCTGAGACCCTAGTATTAAAAAACTCTCTTAAACCAAGGGTTTTCAACCCCATTTGGCAAGTCCCATAACAGATATTTGCATTGCAATTTATAGTGGTAGTAAAATTACAGTTATGAAGTTGCAATGAAGTGTTTTATGGTTGGGGATCACCACAACATAAGAAACATATTGAAAGGTCCCAGCAATTAGGAAGGCTGGAAACCACTGATTTAAACAAAAGTGTAGAAATTGAAAATGGACATGCTCTCTTTATTTGAAGCACTCTCTGTCTCTGTCAATATCTCTCATTCATCCATCTATCTATCATCTACCTACATATACACATACACACACTATATATAGTTACATATATATATTTATATATGTGCATGTATGTGTATTACATATATATGTATATATGTGCATGTGTATTACATATATATGTAATGATGCACACACCTTTTTTACAATTTAAATTATAGGCTAATTTAATTTCCTTTGCTCTTTAAAGGGGAAATAAAAGAATCTATCTATTTGCTTTTCAAGTTAGTAATGGGAAATTAGTTCTAGTTCAATTATCTCAATAGCTGGCAGAAGCATATTTCCATTACATATTGTCTAAGTGAAGGAAGCTCACAAGAAGGCTGGATGGATGAGTGGATGGGAAAAAAAGAAACGCTAGGAGGCAGGGGGCAATGTCAGTGCAGGGGACAGTGGTTTCTTCTCCCAGAAGACTTGAGAGGGTAGAGCTTGTGGCATGTGAGGCGCTGCTGGAATTCAGCAGGGTGGAGCAGTGTAATGTGCTGGAGCACGATGCCACAGTAGAGATGCTCTTATGGTTTACTCCTGACATAAGTCAGGGCTCCATTCTCATGTCTTGTTTTCTCTACAACTTATCACTAAAACCCAGCATGGCACAAGAGGCACCGGGAGGGAAACACATGTACCATGGGGTTTGTGTTCTGTTGTCTAGTGCAGGACTATGTGTGCTGTTCTGGGACTGTGTGTTGACGATGACCATCTGGATTCCAACAGAATCAGGCCCAGCTCAAGGAATATGAGGGATAGAGCCAGTGAGGTAAACCATCTATAATCTATAATCTCTGTGCTGTGTTCTAAATCCCACAGCCTTCCAAGAGATCTAAGAACTTGACAACCAAAGATCATCCAATGTGCTATATAAGTGTTAACCATGATGTATAGATCAGCTACCCAGTGACTTGATCCCATCTAAGAAGCATCAATGTTTTTTCAAGACCAAATAACCCTGCTCCCTCATATAAAGCCATATCTTCTCTAAGTAGAGCGTCTAGAGTATACATACCTGCACACATACTCAGGGGCACTCGTGAGTATGCAAACACATTCTTCCTTAGCTTTTGCTTTATTGCTGTGATAAAACACCACGACAAAAAGAAACTTGGAGAGTAAACTATTTATTTGGATGACCGGGCAGGAACTCAAGTCAGGAAGAGATGCAAATACAAGGAAGAGTGCTGTTAACAGACCTGTCCTTCATGGCTTGCTCAACCCAGGAACAACTACCCAGAGTAGGACCACCCACAGAGGGTTAGGCCCTTCCATATCAGTCATCAATCAAGAAAGAGTTTCTGTAGCCAGTCTAATGGAGCTACTTTCTAATGGAAGTTCTTTCTTCCCAGATGACCCTCGCTCGTGTCAAGTTGATAAACCAGCAACAATAACAACAGCAACAAACTCACCTAACTAGCTCACAAGCTTATATCACTATTAAATAATCAGAGTCTATGCAGATAAGGGTAGAGGATTCACTTGGGATTGAGGGTGACACTTACATATAATATGTGGCCCTAAGACTCCCCTCTTCTGTCTTAGGAGAGCTCTGTCAGAGAAGATGCAGCCAGTAGGAAAAGGTTTGCCTCACAGCACTGAGACTCCATGTTCACATCTGTGCCAATACGTGACTGGGAAGAGAAACAAGCTTTAATAATCTTTACCCCTGGTTCTAAAATACCATTCGATATAAAAAGCCTTGTTAGTCTCGCTGAATTCTAAATGATTCTAAGAAGTAAACTGCTTCACAGTCCTCTTGCTTCACCTCTGTTCAGGCTCATTCCCATCGCCGCTGCACTGAGCGTAAGTTACAATTTTGAGAGCCACATTCAAGGCATACAAGGCACTGAGCCCCATCTTAGACAGAAACAATCGTAGCCCCCAAGACCACATCATAGCTGTGTGAACGGTTGATCAGCTGAGACCCAAGCAGCTAGACACATCCGTGAGGGATTTTCTTGACTGGATCATTTGAGGTAGGAAGACACACTGTAAATCTGGGCCACACCTTTGGTAGCAGCCTACAAAGAAGGAAGGTGGAAGGAAGAAGCTTTTGTTGTTTGCCAGCTTGCCTTTGCTTTCACTGGCACTCACCTCTTTGGGATTCCAGCATAGTCTGAAGATCAGCAGCTCTCTAGAAATCCGCTTGGACTCTAGTACTTGACCAAGAGCGCTGAGACATGCAGTCTAGTTGACTGAGCAACACTTGGATTCTCGGTTTTTCCATCAGGAGACAGCTGTTATTGCACCACAGCCTGTAAGTCAATCTAATAAATCTCCCCTTGATTATACATAATACAGTAGTAACACACACACACACACACATACACACACATATATACACATACATATACACACATACACACACATACACACACACATACACACACACACACACACACACACACACACATCCCATAAGAACCCATACTTTCCTACTTCTGTAGGCATATTCTATCATTTTATTAACTTCTGCCCTGGTTGAAGCAACACCATTGTCCTTGGGGTCCCTTTCCAGCTGGTGGTATTTATAACCATAGGGCCACTCCAGAAAATGTTCTGGATTTTGCCTATCAATTTATTCTAGGGTCCCATTTCCACCATGAAACCCCAAACTCCAATTTATTTCATTTGTCACACTATTACTAACTGGTTTTAAATATTGTTTAGCATTTTATGTTGTCTCAGAAGAAAACGAAAATGGCATACTAAGTTGGAGACTTGCTTAAATATTTAATTCAGTCAACACAATTCAGTCAACACAAGCTCCAAGCACTTGCCAACTCCAGGACTCAGTGCAGAGATTCAACCAGGAAGATGTAAGTGCCAAGCTACACAGGACTTCCAGGCTGAGACCTGGTAGAAGCTACAGACTGCTGGAAAATCTCATTTATGTCGAACCAAGGAGAATGTGGAATGTACCTTAGAAAGAGCTGTGCCTGAGGAAGCAAGGAAAGGTCTGGTAGAGAGTTGCCACCTCATATCAGGGTGGAAACTGAATCCTTGGCACCTGTAGTCACTGTGACGCTTTCATTTTTATGTTGTTTGAGACGAGAAGGAAATGGAGATCTGCCATGATGCTAGGTCTTTATATCGAAACTGGCTGAACACAGAGACAGCTGTTACATCTGGGAGCTCGTGCCCCTCAGCGTGCTGTTCAAGACCCGGCTTGCACATCTTTTCAGAGACACTTCAGACTGGGTGGTGTTCCTTGTATGAGCTGATGAGGAAAAGGCTGGCAACTTAGAGAGAAGATGGGCAAAGATAGTAACTCACAGAGAAGGAAACTGTAACAGTCAGTTAGCACCTTCCACCCAGGCATATGTAGGAAGTACAATGACCCCCAAGGACAACAAAGAACGAGGACTGCAGCCGCTGCTGTCCTCCGAACGGCTGCATCTCTTTTGAGATACATTCTTGAAAAGGCCTCGCGTTTGAAACCTTTGTTCCAGTAACTACATTTAAGCTATTTTTATTATAATTGTGGAACTGGGGCTCATGTAAAGAAGGCAGAAGGAGGCTTGTAGAATCCATTCCTTTCCTGCAACTCTACGTGGGTTCTGGGAACTGAACTCAGTTCTCCAGACTTGCAGATCAACTGTCTTTACTTACTGGGAAATCTCACTAGCTCTGTGTTTTACAGAATCTATTGTACCACAAGGGGATTAAGAAAACCATACCTGATTCAAAATATCTGCAAAATAATATTTTCAAAATAGTTTAGAGTAGCTAAGGCTTTTAAATACCCCTCCCCCCATTCTCACAGAAACATTCGTAATCTGTTTATCAGGTGACAGAGTATGGGAACCTATCTTGATTCTATATCTCGGTTTGGTGAATAATGTTTCAATGAACATGGACATCTGATAACACACTCCAGGCACAAGCTTACTTGTTTGTCTGATGTGTTCTCTTTGCTTCCTAACTGGGTCTCCATGGCCTCTGTGTTAAGATAATTCTCTGTGAGGAGCATGGAAACCAAACTGAGCCCTCATGAAGGCCTGGCTCCTACACTCAAGTGAGGTGCTTTTGAGGGGGCATTAAGATAATAGAGTGGAACACCATTATGCAGTCACTTTGTAAGCATATTACTTGAATTATTTTACAGTATACCCCAAATACATGCAGTCTGCTGCAGCTGGCTAAGCTTCGTTCTTAGTTCCCAGAGGTTCTGAGCCACTGCAGAAACTGACAGCATAGAAAGTTGAGCACTAACTTTAAATACATTTCAGGATGCCAAGGGGCCTGGCAGTGCATTTATTACTGAGCGAAGGCTCCAGGGCTTTTGACAGGTTGAAGGAATTAGGCCTTTGGTACACATAACCTTTACCAACCTTCTCCTAGGTGGTCATAGAGGGTAAATTGTTGAATGTGCCCCACATGTGACCATGGAGGGAAGTTGACCCAGCTGTGGATTGACTTTACTTACTTAAAACAAAAATAGAATTTGCCTTCATTTTGCCATTTTTCCAGATAAGCTCAAATGTTCCACATCAGTTAAAAGAGAATGACACAAACAGTCATATGGAGAAATTGCATTCCAAGGTTTTGAAACTAAGCCTGAATATATTTTGAGAGTTTACTTGTATTTGGGAAAAATACAAAAGGTAAGGGGCGTAAGAAAAGTCCAGAGAAAACAAGAATGAGCTAGTAAATGTATCTAAGAAAAGAAAATGGAAGGGAAAAAAATCCTGACTAAGTAATTTGTGTTGCTGTGAAATGAAGTTGATTTTATCATGTTTATTTTTGAGAAATTGAGCATAAATGTTATTCTGCAATCGTGCCTCAAGTTTTCAGACAAATGTCTGAATATGCAATCGGAGACTAATTTAGATAAACATAAATTATTAGAGTATTCAGACCAAAGGGACCAGATAGTTGTGAGTGCACACTACAGGATCCCAGGAGCTTGACGACATTTTCAGACAGCCGGTGCACAAGCTGGGTGCTACCCAAACGAGAAGAAACAGCGTGTTGTAGCAACTGCAAATAGGCTCTATTTCTGTAGACTCGTGTTTGGGTGCATAGCAAATGTTCTGGTTTTATAAATATGTGATTTTAGCATTCTGCATGATCATATGACTCACAACTTTCTTAGGAAAATAAATCTTGACCGAAATATGCGTAAGTCAATACCATACAGGGCAGGGCAGGCGTGCATACCATACAGGGCAGGGCAGGAGGCATGCCTTGCAGAATACATAATGGTTTTAACCACTGTTCCAAGTCTACCTTTTTCCCAACTGCTTATTCCAGTGACCAAGTATAAGCTCATTTGCATGTCTAGCATTTCTTGCCATGAATATTACCACTTCCTGTTCTGTTTGCACATAGAAACCAAACCACAGTCATGAAGGCCCTGTTCCCATGTTCAAGTGAGGTTTTATCACTTTTGTACTTCTTAAGAAGCGTGAAAAGGGAAGTGAGAGGCAAGGGTTAAATATGCTGTAAGAAAATAAGAACAGGGGGTTGGGGATTTAGCTCAGTGGTAGAGCGCTTGCCTAGCAAGCACAAGGCCCTGGGTTCGGTCCCCAACTCCGGAAAAAAAAAAAAAACCCGAAAAGAAAATAAGAACAGAGCAGATTGCTCAGTGTGTGGAGAGCTCTTCCCAACGGGATGTCAGGAGCTTCTAGGTCCGCTGAGGTCTGCTGCAGCTTTGGGGAAATCAAAATCAACAAAAACAAAAACAAAGTCTCAGGTCCCTCCCACCTCTCAGGTCCCTCCCACCTCTCAGGTCCCTCCCACCTCTCAGGTCCTTCCCACCTCTCCCTTCTGACTTCCTAACTTGTTTTCTTTCTTCTTCCCTGTCTAGCTTGCTCATTGCAATGTGCAGTCCTCTTTGAACTCTGGTCTCTTTTGTTGTCAATGCCGCTGCAGACTGCAGTCACAGATTATTTGCTGGTAAACCTCCCGAGACAGAGCCTGTTTGGGACGACTGTCTGTTGTACGAGAATCTCACTCACAAGATTTGTCTCCTGGAATCTCTGGAGTGATCTTGGACATTTGTGAAGCTTTCAACACACCACTTGCTGAATGGGATTTGGTAATCCTGAGTGTGGCATGAATGTAACCACTGGTGGAGCCGTTAGGTTCATGGGAGTGAAGTGGAGGACTGAGGTAGTGTAGGGAGGTGGTGGAGACCAATAGAGGTAGTTTGGAGTCAGACAATTGGAAGCTAAGGAATGCTGATGGTTTCTAGAGCTGGAACAAAACAAGCTGGATTGTCCTTGTGAACCTTCAAAGGAACCTTGATTTTAGCCTCTTGGGGTTATTATTGACTTCTGGCTTCTGAAAGTATTACCTGAGGTGGATGGAAAAGAAGCTGTGATCTAGGAACATCCAGATCTCACAATCCTCTGTTCAATATGCAGCTCAGGAGAATCTGCACGGGGGTCTTCAATTACTGGCTTCATGAAAGCAAATCTCAAAATATGCTCACAAAAAGAGAGATACCTGAATCCAGTTTTCTCTTAAAACCCTGGTTTTAGCATCTTCTGGGAAACCCCTGGTTGTTAGTGTCTTCCAGGGATCCATGATTCTTCTGTAAGGCATCTGAAAGTCTACCAATTTACTTTTCTGTACTAGCTGGTTTTGTGTGTCCACTTGACACAAGTGGGATTTATTACAGAGAAAAGAGCCTACCTTGAGGAAATGCCTCCATGAGATCCAGCTGTAAGGCATTTTCTCAATTAGTGATCCAGGGTGGTAGGACCCATTGTGGGTGGTGCCATCCTGGGCTACTAGTTCTGGGTTCTATAAAAAAGCAGACTGAGCAAGCCAGGAGAAGCCATCCGGTAAGCAATATTCCTCCATGGCTTCTGCATCAGCTCCTGCCTCCAAGTTCCTGCCCTGTGTGAGTTTCTGTCCTGACTTTCTTTGGTGATGAACAGCAATATGGAAGCATAGGCTGAATAAATCCCTTCCTTTCCATCATGATGTTTTGTGCAGGAATAGAAACCCTGACTAAGACATTTTCACTCCCAATTCCACATTGCTACCTGGATGAGATGGGGAAGCCACAGGCTCCTCTTAGGGTTGAATATTGCCTTCACCTGTATAGTCATACCTCTTACAAACCAGAACAAAGATGAGCCGCAGTGGGCTTAGCCTTGCTCTCTCCACCATTGGCAAAACATTTTAGAACACAATTTCCCTTTTTCTTGATGTTTTTGGTCATTATTATTGTTCAGAGCCAGCTGTAATTAAGAATAAAAAATGCATTGAAGATCTATGACCCTAATGGTAACACCTGCCTTCCCTCGGACCTTTAAAAGGTGCTTCCCAATGTGATGTCCATAGTGAATTTTGAGTGGTCCAGAGTTGGGAAGTGGGAATTTAATAATAATACCTGTGATTTCTGTTGATTTGAACAATAGAATTGGAAATGGGCATCCACTCACAGCAGCTGTGGTTACCTGAAAAAGACAAGCGCAAGACCGACCAGTCAAGTGACCTATAGATGGCGGAGGGGCTGTTGGCCCTAGAAAGTGAACCAGAGAGAGTAAGTCCTTTGGGATGTGGCTGAATAGGTTCCTTATTCCCCAGTGGATGACCATACATGTGACCATACAGGGACAGTAAGTGGACACAGAGGGGGCCTACTATCAATGAAGCAGAAGCATTGGAGGACATGAAGTTGGGAGAGGATAAGGTGGTGAGGAGTCTAGAGAGATGGAGGGAGGTAGTAGTCATAGACATGATCAGTATACATGTATAAATGGAGGGACGTTTCAGAGAATAAAAATTATTAATTTTTGAAAGCTGTAATGTCTTTCTACTCTCCAAGCCTGAGCCAAAATTCTGAATACTTTAACAATAACACTTTCCTAGCCTGGTCTATAGAGAAATCCTTGTTCTGACAACAAAGGACATTATGGGGGGATTTGTTTGGTAAGTTTGTGGTTTGCTGTGAGAGATTGGGTTGAGTAAGAGGCTGTTGGAACTTGTGCAGCTGTCTGTCACTCATTAAAGAATGACATGTTGGTCAGAATACATGAAACTCAAGACGGATGATGAAAATGTGAATGCTTCACTCCTTCTTTAAAAGGGGAACAAGAATACCCTTGGCAGGGAATAGAGAGGCAAAGATTAAAACAGACACAGAAGGAACACCCATTCTGAGCCTGCCCCACATGTGGCCCATACATATACAGCCATCCAATTAGACAAGATGGATGAAGCAAAGAAGTGCAGACCGACAGGAGCCGGATGTAGATCGATCCTGAGAGACACAGCCAGAATACAGCAAATACAGAGGCGAATGCCAGCAGCAAACCACTGAACTGCGAACGGGGCCCCCATTGAAGGAATCAGAGAAAGAACTGGAAGAGCTTGAAGGGGCTCGAGACCCCAAAAGTACAACAATGCCAAGCAACCAGAGCTTCCAGGGACTAAGCCACTACCTAAAGACTATACATGGACTGACCCTGGACTCTGACCTCATAGGTAGCAATGAATATCCTAGGAAGAGCACCAGTGGAAGGGGAAGCCCTGGGTCCTGCTAAGACTGAATCCCCAGTGAACGTGATTGTTGGGGGGAGGACAGTAATGGGGGGAAGATGGGGAGGGGAACACCCATAAGGAAGGGGAGGGGGAAGGGCTAGGGGGATGTTGGCCTGGAAACCAGGAAAGGGAATAACATTCGAAATGTAAATAAGAAATACTCAAGTTAATAAAAAAACAAAAAGAAAGAAAGAAAAGAATGACATGTTGGCAAAGGAGTTGAGCTTGTACCCACGTGATGGAAAGTCACAGCCGTTTGGGAACACTAAGTGGAAGTTACTGAAAATTGAACCTCTGGATAAGCAGCACATTGCCACGGCTAAGTGGCCATACGGTGAGAAATGCTGTCCACTCGGGCTGGGAATTAATAGCATGTCTGTTTTACTGCTTTCCTTTGTTAGTTCAATATTTAGCTCTTAGTTTTGTCCAATAACATGCTGCTTTAGAATAACAAGGTAACGGGGCTGGGGATTTAGCTCAGTGGTAGAGCGCTTACCTAGGAAGTGCAAGGCCCTGGGTTCGGTCCCCAGCTCCGAAAAAAAGAACCAAAAAAAAAAAAAAAAAAAAAAAAAACAAGGTAACAAGGCAGCAATTGTTTCTAGTTTGTCTTGTATTTTTCAGCAGGGGCTATGAATCTCAAAACCCATTTCTCTCTCTCTCTCTCTCTCTCTCTCTCTCTCTCTCTCTCTCTCTCTCTCTCTCTCTGACAGGTCTCTGGTAAAGTGGTGCCATTTTTCAGACCCATTAGAACTCTGGGCCTTAGTGAATGTTGCCATGAGGTCCTGACCCTACACTTCTCTCTCTAGCGTCCATGTTCCTTCCCTTTGCCTCTTGTCTGGCACATGGCAGAGTAGCTTACTTCATAGGAATTCACAGTTTTCTGCCCACAGACAGCAATTACACTCAGAGATAGCCAAGAACAGCCCAAAAAGTCCCTCAAGGGAAGCTCCCAGGGACAGATTTTGATCTCAGAGGTCAGCACCTGGCATAACTTGGTCCTCACCACTCGACTTCCTCTTTCAGTGCTGCCCCACTCTTTGAACACTCTTGACCTTCCTCCTTTCCGGTGATCTTCACCTTGTATTTCTGGGAAGGTCCTAGAACCTTCCAACCCTAACTCCGCCTATACAAGTGCTATAATGTAGGAAGCATTTTTTAAATTGTTGAATTAAATTACTCACACATGTAAATTTTCTTATTGGAAAATAACCAGAGGCCTTAGAATCCTATTCATTTCCCTCTACACTAACTCACAGGACACATGTATTTTTTTATTCTTTGTCGGTTTGCCTTGAACTGGGTACTGTTTACTTACGGTCGTATAGCATATAATTTCTACACATTATTTTTGCTAAACAATGTTTCATTTATATAATTTATTATGTAATCGATAGACAAACTACAGTATTCTATAATTATATTTTAGTTTTATTTTGATTTTTTAAATTTTTAGTATTAAGCATTCTGACTTTATACCATAGTTTGCTAGAAATTTATAAAACTTTAATTTTAATAAAACTCTAAAGTTTTATTTTCAATTAATTTAATAAAAATTTTAAGTTTTAAATTTCACAAAACTCAGAACTTGCTACATAACATTATATAAGTAAGTATTTAAAAGACCTAGAATTGGTTTCTCTCAAGGAGAGGAGAAGAAATGTCTGTGTGTCGGGGAGGGTCAGGGGGTTGCAACAACAAACATTTGGATGTCAAAGGCCAAATTTCAGGGTTAATTTATCTTCCTCCACCATTTAGGCCCTAAGGTTGAATTGTGTCATCAGCAGGAGGCAGTCCCTCCGGAGTCACAGAGTCACCTCACAGCTCTAAAGTAGTTTTAGAATTAAGACTTTTGTGGTGATTTTTACGGTAGGAAGCAGGCGACAACGTTTATCTCAGGGTTTATGTGAGTATGAAAGCTTTTTGCAGCTGTTCTTTTAAGAACAACAATCACAAATGACTAATTCTGTCATAAATTGAAAGTCACAATCTTTATGACTTTGAGCAATGTTGAATACCTGCATAGTTATAAACTTCGACTGCCTCAAAGATTTCATAAAATTCTGAAGCCTTTAATGTAATGAAATATACAGACCCTAAGGAATGGCTGTGGACTGCACAGTCCTGTCCAGGCCTGTACTGTGTATAAGGCTAAAGGTCAGCAGGATACCCTCGATGCTATTCTGTTCCCAGTCTTCCTTCCACTCGCTGAACCATGCACAGAAGTGGGAACCGCGCACGCATTACCAGAATCCAGTCTGGCTGCCAGGATTTCAAGATCAGAACTTGTAACACCACGGTAGGTCAGCCCGAGTAAGCAAATGCTACTGACAAGTCACTGGGATCCAGTTAGTCACCTTGTAGGGGCCTCTGGAGAGTCTCCTATTATCAGTCGTGTGCCACTGGACTTCGAAGGGCCAGGAAGTCAGAACTCCCGACCAGCGGCTGTCATGCTTTGTTTTCAAGAGTTGCTGACCCACACGGCTGTCCATCGAGGACCTCATTTCTCTGCGATGGAAGCTGAGTCTGGTTTTGCTGACACAGCTCTTGGTCATCACCAGAATTGTACTTGACACCTGGTGGGTGGCTGTTACAATTTACCTATGCAATTCTGTCAGCACCCTTGTAACATTATTTTCTCTTCTGTCCTTGTGTGGGTAGACATGTTACATGCTTTCCTATCCTTGGGAACATCTCCCTCCTGGAAAGAAGAAAGGACTCTCTGTAAGTTTCTTTTTAAAAGCAGTTCCAGGTTGCCAAGTAGCCAAGGGTAATTGTCAGGTTGTTGCTCAAACTGTACAGTGGAGCACATTGGAACTAGAACCTCACAAAGTCTGAATTCGCTGAACATCATCAGGGGGAACAGCAGTTTTGAGGGGGTTCTTGTGTTCAGGAGCCTTGATGTAGGCATCTGTTTTGTGGTTGGTGTTCCCAAGAGCTTGTGCCCCACTTGGCTCCTTAAATGCACGAGGCTATTTACTGCGTCTAGACTGTCTCTCCCCATTTTGTTGTGTTTAGAAAGTCAAAGTCCAGTACAAGGGATCTCTCCAAAACTCAGCATCAGGGACACCTTCTCTGCAAGCTTCAATCTTTCTTGTGTAGCCTGAACCTCCCTTACATGGTTTGTTCACAACTCTATGGTTTTCTGTCAGCCTCAGCTCTTCCTGGCCCAATGTTTTTCATTGTCTTTCCTTCTCACAATGAACCATGGAGTTCTTATATTTCTCAGCAGTCAACCCTGATGTTTCAGGGTAAACCAACTTCCATTTAGGTGCACTGCTCTCCAAGCAGCCCAGTAAAGCTTGTTTTTCCACACACAGAGGATGACTTTTCCTTCACCAACTGAACTCAGTGAATCCACATGAGAAAAGACTAACCTTCAGCACTCTGGAAGCAAAGCCAGGTAGTGCATGGTTACCTCGGCGGCACTAGAAAGTAAACTCAGGTGGGGCATTGTTTTCCTTGTTAAGGAAAACTTGATCACACAGAAACTAAGGCAAAATATTGGACTAAAGGCTCAAAATGAAGCAGTTGCCTAAGGCACCAAAAGTGAGAGATATCAGAAAACTCTAATCAAGATATACAAAACCCTAGTGATAGATTGTTACAGTAAAAAAAAAATCGATACAAAAATTTTGAAGAAATACTAAATTTCAAATGAAGGAAATCCTACATAAGCCACACCACATTACAGCTAGAGATGAAAAAGTATGTTTCTTTATGATTATCTCATGGGCTTTATTTTCACTAATGTTTTCCCACAATATCAGAACTAGCTGAAAAAAGTATTGAGAAATCAAAAGTAGGTGTATTAAAATTTTCTTTTAAAAATGATATCTCTTCAAAAATGTTATGAGTTGGCTGGGGAGATGGCTCACTGGATAAAGTAATTACCATGGAAGCAAAAGGAGCAGAGCTCAGCTTTTGAGAACACATGGGGGGGGTAGGATGGTGTGGGGGATACAGAGCAGGCTCGGTGCCTGACTGCAGTTCCACTGCTTGGGGGACAGAGTTGTGAGGTCACTGGGCAAGCTGGCTAACTAGAGTAGCTAGTCAGTGTGCTGCAGGTTCAACTGAGAGAGTCTGCCTCAAAGAGAAAAATTATCAGTGAAGACATATAAGCATGGATATGTGTGAACCCCCTCATACATATACATGTGAACAAACATGCAGAAACACAAGAACATTTCTCTCTCTCTCTCTCTCTCTCTCTCTCTCTCTCTCTCTCTCACACACACACACACACACACACACTCACACACACACATCATGTGAGTAGTGATATTTATTTACTGTACAGCTTTGTGTTACCTTGACAGAACCCAGAAAAGCTTAGGAAGAAAGTCTCAGTGGAGAATTGTCTACATTGGGTTGGCCTGGGCACGCCTGTAGATGATTATCTTATTTGAGTTTATTGGCACGCGAAGACCCAGCCCACTGTGGTCTGAGCCCCTCTCTTGACAGAGCCCTGAATAGTATGGGAGTGTGGAAATTGAGCTGGACACAAGCAATCGAGGAAGCATGCACATGTTCATTTTCTTTGCTCCGGAACGTGACCAGCTTCTTCTCCCGACGCTGTGACTTCCCTGCTATGATGAACTGTGGCTTGGAGCTGTGCGCTTAAACAAACCCTGTGCTCCTATAAGTTGGTTTTGCCAGGGTGTTAGCACAGCAGGTACTAGGACTTGGTGTGCTCCTGTCTCCCCTAGCAAAGCGAAGGTTCAGGATCATACCCCATGCTGAGGGGTCTAATGCTTTATTTATGACAGAGGCAGAACACATTGTCATGCTACTTTTCTGTTTCTCATGAGAGAAAACTCACCAACCACACTACACAGTTCTATGCACTTCTTTATCTCCTTTGCAAGACAGAGAATTTCTGTTTGATGACGCCGCTCCTCCAGTGACAACCTAAGATAGTCTCACCAACCTCAGTTTTACTCAACCTGACTTCTTTGAAACATTTGTTCATTAGATGTGTTTTGTCTTATTTCTGACATTTAGAAAAGAAAATCGCACTGAAGATTATGGTGAGTGAGTTGTGATGCTCTTTTAATTCTGTACCCAAAGCTTAGAGTTTCACTTACCTCTGCAGACTTGTTAAAAACCCCTCGCTCAGTGGAATGTAGAGCAGAACAAGACAAGGGAAATGTTCGCAAGCAAGTTCTTCTATGCTGTAGCAAGGGGAGTGTGCACTGAGCACAGCCGAGGTTAGACTATGTGCACAGCTGAGGTTAGACCATGTGCACACTCACTGTGGAGGGGGAAGTCGTGTCTCCTGTGTGAGCAGCTGGAGTGAGAGAGTCTGAACTTCCACATAGGAGTACACAGAGTAGCAAAGGGAGAGAAAGGAGAGGCAGGCAGGAAGGTGGGATGAGTCGCTGCTGCAGTGTGTTCTCACTAGATACGATCTCCCGAGTTATGTTCGTTCACACTAGTGCTTAAAGACATTTGGTATTGTCGTCATTCTGATGGCGTGAGGAAATGCCACCAAGTTCTAAATGTAAAGGTTTTTGTTTCAATATGCAATAAAGAATCCCACCTCGCATTCAAAACTTCTCCGTTATCTGAACTAACAGCCTGCTGTGTATGGATATGGTTCATTCCCCAAACCTGTGCTTCTAAGAAGCTTGTTCCCCTGCATGGCAGTAAGAAAGATGAGGGATCTTTAAGAGGGGGGCCTTAGTAAAAGGCAACTAGGTCTCAGAACATGCCATTTTCAAAAGGGACTGATGTTCTCTTGTGAGAGGGAATCAAGTCTCACGGTCCTGGATTAGTTCTCTGAAGAATGAGCTGTGATGTGGTTTACCTACCTTAAGTATTGGTCACATGTCTGTGATCCTCCCGCACACTCTGGGGGTTCCTAGTGTGATGTTCTGACCACACTGGCTGGATTTTTCAACCACTAGAATTTTGAGTCACATTATTTTCTTTATGAAGCGCCCAGCCTCACATGTTGCTGTTGCTATAACAACACAAAATGCACTAACAAGGGAACCACATTGTTAACTGTATGTGGCATATTTACAATGTCTTCATAAGCCCGGACGTAATACAGAAGACCATCCACATGCTTGCCTAAAGACCAACATCAGAGAGAGAACTCGAAACATTGTCAGGCTAGACAAAAAGATAAATTAGTGACTTGTAGTCAGGAGGGCTAACTGTCTAGAGCATCTTCTCAGGAGCCCTTACTGGCAGCTTGATTTACAAACTTGATGTGAGCACATTGCAAATTAAATCAACACACTTATGGAGTCCAGAAATTGCTGAGACTCTGTATAAAGAATATATCACATTAGCAATTTGGGGAAGACACAGGCATCAGGTGACTGTCTAAGCCTTCAAGTGTTTTACCTTCTGTCTTAGGTTTGTTTCATCGAGGTGAGGAGGCATGTTACATCTGTACAGCAGTGACACACACATCAAAGATCAGGTGCCGTTCAAATCTTCAAGCTCTAGAATCCCTACATCACTTTCTCTCTCAGTTCTTTCCGGACCCCAGCTTTTTTTTGTAGGATTGTGTCAAGTAGGAAGATGGTGGTGTGCTGTCAACACAACAGATGGCCTAGCTCCCTCATTGTCCAGAAACACACTCTCTGTTCCTTGGAAAATTTCCTGCCTTGAGATTCTGTGTGATAACAGGGTCAACGTGTGTTTGCCACCATATAACATGAAAAAGCACTGGTCTAGACTCTTGTATTAATCATCTCATGGCTTGTCATCCAGTCCTGAAGCTAGAACCGTGAAAGTTTTGTATTTTCTTGGGCAGTAAATTTGCTGTGGTAACAATACAAAAAAAAAATTAATCAATTTCTCTATTGGTCTGTGACCTGCGGAACATTTTCTTTAAGGCTAGCAACAGTTTCAGGCCAGTGCTCATCCCTATTGCTGAGCTATAAGCAATTTTCCTTGGCTTACTTGTTTCAAGTGTTTAACACCACTTTTCTTTAGATTTTCAACATCATGTGCATTCTTGTAGCAGACAAAATGGCTAGTTTTGCAGCCCATAGGCACATGCTGGGCCTGACCTGCTGGGTCTTGTTGCCTCAAGTATAGGCTTGGGACCTAAGATGGCATAGGGGTTTTCTCTCATTTTAATTATAGTAATTGCCATTAAAAGTAAGGCGTTTTGGCCTCCTAAGTACTTTGCCTTCACAGTGAGGCTCACTGTACCTCAAGATGTAAAAAAGGAGAGAACTTGGCCCCTTGGAAGGCCAGGATAATGAACACTGTGGTCTCATGGGAACCCAAGCTGCAAGGTCAGACAGAATGAGTGTGGAGGAGAAGGCAAGCCTGTGCTGTCGGAGTTCTCTCTACTGACCCTGTTTTCCTGGACAACAAACTACACAGGACTCTTCCTCACTACATTTGCCATGCAAGGGAAGGGAGGAATGTTAGCTAATTTATCTTCACTAATGTACCCACTTTTAAGCATCTAGACCCGAATCAAGCCTTCCTAGCTACTCAGTGACGGAGACTGGAGGCAGCTGAGCGTTCCACCTTTGAAGACCTAGGATCAAATTATTTCCAGGTATGGAGCAGAGGCTCCCATTCACACAAGCTCAGGTAGATGTGAGCTCTTGGAAAAGTCAGAAGGGAAAATCGGCTTTTGGTGAATAAAAAAATATGTTAAGAATAGAGTCGGGTTTCCAAATGAAGGAATTCCTGCAAAGCTTATGCAGAGTCCTCAGCAGGCTAAGGGGGCAGTTGTTGCTGCAGTGTGGTGAGCACCCCAGCACACAGACAGTCCCAGTCTAATTCAAGTTACTCACAGAAACCAATCTCAGCAGAAAGTGCGATAGTTTGTCACAGAGAAGAAGGCTTACCTCCTGGAACTTTGCTGTTTGTAATCCACAGGGCAACTGAAGCTACAATACTTGAATTCAGCACATTCTTTTGAGATCCAACTTTATTGATTCATTAAGGTCTAGATTAGTTATTTGAATGGTTATAATGGTTTTACCACACAATTCGATTGAATTTGTAAGTTCTTTTCTCTAAGGACTGAAATTATGCTGATGACATTTTTTTAAATATTATGATGGCTATGGATTGTCTTAGAAGTGTTTCATGAAAATCTTTTGCCTAAAACTTCCTCCTTAGACCCAGCACTTCCTCATCATACGTAACATTTCCTCCTAAGTACTTCCTTCTTATACCCAGCATTTCCTCATCAGACCCAGCACTTCCTCCTTATACCCACACTTCCTCATCATGCCTAACATTTCCTATTATGTAGTACTTCCTCCTTTGACCCAGCACTTCCTCATCAGACCCAGCATTTCCTCATCAGACCCAGCACTTCCTCCTTATATCTGGCACTTCCTCATCGTACCTAACATTTCTTATTATTTAGTATTTCCTTCCTTTACCCAGCATTTCCTCATCAGACCCAGCACTTCCTCATCATACCTAACATTTCCTCCTATTAGTACTTCCTTCTTATACGCAGCATTTCCTCATCAGACCCAGCACTTCCTCATCATACCTAACATTCCCTCCTATTAGTACTTCCTTCTTATACGCAGCATTTCCTCATCAGACCCAGCACTTCCTCCTTATTCCCAGCACTTCATTATTTTTCAATAGCTATGTTATTATAGGTACCCCTTCCAGTCAGTTAAATACAGTAGGATGGGAAGACTGTGCAGCCGGCCTGAGCTGGAGGTCAGGTCTGCTACCTGGGCTCAGCTTGACCACAAAGAAGACCAAGCTGCCAGCTCACAGGAAGCCTAGTTGAATGATTTCATCAGTATTTGTTAAATGACAAAGGATGTGCTGAACCTGAGGTACCAGTCCAGGTGGAACCTCAGAGAGTTCAAAGTTAGAGGCCGATAGAGACCCTGAAGTCTTCATAAGCTGCAGTTTGTGACCACAGGATTATGAGAATGCACAGTGACTACTGCAGCATGGGGAGGGGTGTGTGATTTAAGGAGAACGCGACAAATGGCCAAGGTCCTTTGGCAAAATGTACAGAAATAGAGAGGGCAGATTGAGAGTGTTGAGGTGTGACAGTATAGGGGATGCTGTAGGGGTCATTCCTGGTGGCTCACTGCACCCGCACCATTGAACAATGAAGAGTCTTCCTCTTGGAGTAGGTTAGACAATGAGCTCAATCCTAGATTCAACACTTCTCTCCTTTTTTCCTGTCTGTTACGAGCATCTGAGTTGTCTGTCCCTGTTGCCTGTTCACAACAAAAGCCCTTGCTCCAAGTTTGTTGAAAGGCACTGAAAACAGGGTATAGGAAAGGAGGAAGACATAATTTTCACAGGAACCTATGACAGTTTTACAGGAGAAGAAGTCATATGACTGACCGCAAGTGATCCAGAACAGCAATATGACTCCGTAGGGTTAAGAAAAAATAACATGTGTGGCACTCAGTTGCACAGGTAAATCCTTACTAGGCCACCGAGTGTGCCCTCGCTTTTATTTTGCAGGTGTAGGAGGCATAATCATTTGGGGAACTTTTACTTTGAATCTCCATGTGTATGTGAAGCTTCAGCCACTCCTCAGCCACAGGACCATGGGGGAATAAGTATCTCTTCCACGGTCTCTGTGGCTAACCTGGGAGGGCTCACAGATCTGCACATTCACAGGTTTCCCAACTTACTCTGAGGCAATGGACCATGCCAGGAAACTTGGTACAGCTGATTGGGCTCAGAAACCCTGGATCCTTCAGACCTGAGGACGGTAAGCATTTCACCCACTCATGGAGAAGACCATGATGGTCTGTCACGTAAGGGCCACACCAGAAGCTCCTCCGAGTGCAGACGAGGCATCCCTAACACCTGTCACTTCTGCTGTTCTGATTTTCCACGCCAATAGGAAGCATTTGCTCTTAGACCCCAACGCATCCCAAAATGTATGTAAGATCCCGTCCACAAGGAATAAAGGCTCAGCAATTGTTTCACCAAAGATTGTCTGGGAGCGTCTGTCATGTAAGAGCTGTAACACTCTTGGGAAAAGAGGTCTCTCCAGAAAATGTCAAGGCTGGAAGCTGCCTATACCTTGCCAACTAGCTGAGAGCTCCCTGACCCCATTTCAGTGGCACTTCCCCTCCCTGCCAGCCAGCTGGGTAGGAGCGTCTTGGTGCTCTGGAGTAGCAGCAGCTGTGGAAGAGAAAGTTCAACTCCTTACCGCCCCAGAACGGCCAGAGCCCTGCAGATGTCCAGATCGAGTCCTCTGTATACAGACCAGCGGCCGCAATTTGCAACATTGCTAACCTTCGGCAGGTTATGGGAATGCAGCTCCATCGAAAATAATGTCAATCCATATAATGAATTCGGGAAGCTCTCAGGAAAAAAAAAGAAAGAAAGGAAGGAAGGAAGGAAGGAAGGAAGGAAGGAAGGAAGGAAGGAAGGAAGGAAGGGAGAGAGGGAGAGAGATAGATAGAGAGAGAGAGAGAGAGAGAGAGAGAGAGAGAGAGAGAGAGAGAGAGCAAGCAAGCAAGCTGTCGGGGAGAGTGAAGGGGAAACAGGTTTGATGAAAACACATTGTGTAATGTATGAATTCTCAAAGAATACATTAAAATATATTTTTAAACTAGGAAGAAGAAAAGCAACGAGCAGGAAGTAGCTTGCGATCGAAGAGCTTCTTGGGTGGGGCTTACAGGAGGCACCGCCAGAAGAGCTGTGTCGGAGTAAGAAGAACGCAGGGACCATTGTCCTCGGAAGCACAGACAGCAGATGGGTGATCTGACTTCCAGTGACTTGGAACTGTCTGGGATCACACTGTTCAGATGGGACCCTTCTATTTATATAGCAAATAATCATATTATCAGTATGAATTTAATCCTCTAATTTATGTATTTAATCCTTTAATGGATTCCTTTGAGTTAATTTTTACACTCGGTGCACAGATTACCAGTCTTGTGGGGTTTGCCTTTTTTTTTTTTTTTTTTAAAAAAAAAACTTCCTGGAAGCTTTTATACACATTTTTTAAACCTCTGAAGCACTTTACTTTTGTTTTGATGAAATCAGATGCAGATCTAGGCACATATGCAGAAAATATGTGTGAAATATATCCAAGCCCTTACCATCACCAATTTGCCTGTGCACAGAATGCTCTGTGTAAGTCTGCCCCAGATGTGCAGTGGAGCTTGTCCATCTGTCCTTTATCTCTGTCAGGATGATTTCCACCTCTGTTCCCTCTGACTTCAGCACACTGGGCCAATGCCTCACCTTTTTAGTCCTCTGGTCCCTTCTAATGTATGCAACCTGTTATCATTTTTTCCTTTTCTCTACTCGGCTTTCTTTCAAACTGCTTCCTTGATGGTTTGTCACACTGGTTGTGGCTCCGGGGCCTGCTTATTCTGGAAGGCTCCTCCATCAGACACAGATCTATGGAGTGAATTTGCCCTTCTACAAACGTCAGACGTTCACACTCAATGACACCTTTTCTAATGCACTTTGGAATTTCAGATCTCATGTTTGCCTCAAGCAGGTGTGTGTGTGTGTGTGTGTGTGTGTGTGTGTGTGCATAGGTACACTGCATGTATGGTACTTTGCTCATGCATGTGTGTGTGTGTGTGTATGTGTGTGTGTGTGTGTGTGTGTGTGTGTGTGAGAGAGAGAGAGAGAGAGAGAGAGAGAGAGGTGGTATGTTATGCCCTATGTATATGTGTGGTGTGTATGTGTATATATGCTACAAGTGTGTCATGTTTTATATGTTTATGTACTGTGGGTGTTATAGTATGGGTGTGTTGTTGTATATCATGTAGTGTGTGTATGTAATCTTTGGTAAGTGGTATAGGGTTTGTGCATGTGTGGTGGAGTGTTTATATGTGGTATATGTATGCATGTGTCAGTATGTATGTATGCTTTGTGTGTGTGTGTGTGTGTGTGTGTGTGTGTGTGTGTGTGTTAATTCTCTCCGTAGTGGCACACAAATGCTGGTGGCAAATACTGCCCCTTTTTCCTCCTGAGAATTAAGTCTCTGTTAGCAGCTCAGCTCTTGACAAAGAATGGTGAGTGAGTATCCTGTTGGTCCTTGCATAGGAAGGGCTCTTGAGTCTGCTGCTCAGCAGGTCTGGGCCTTGTCTCTGTAGGACAGTTCATCTGAGTCCCACTTCCTCCCGGACTCTGCTGCATAGGAATGCGAAGTTCATTTTGCATGAAGTTATGATCTTTGGATTTTTTCCCTGACTTTACTGTCATTGTTCTCTGGGAACAGTTAGCAGAGAGTATAGTAAGGAAAAATACTGAAGCCCTATGTCCCATCCTGCTCAGACCCCTCAGCTCTTTGGCGATGATGTGTGCCCTGGATACTCTTCCGTCGGCATTAAGCTACTGGAGGTCATGACTGGGTAAACTCACTTTCCTCTTGAAATGAGCACTTTTAGAGAGAGAGCAAGAAGAGCTGCAAGCTCCAAGGAAGCCTGCCATCTGTGCCCTAAAGCTGGTTCACTGGGGGAAGTAATCATAGAAAATTAAAGGACTCTGAGATAGTTGCGGAAGTTTGCATTCACTGGAGACATCTCAGTTGTGAAATAGATAGACTTCCTGCTCACTTTGTAGACTGCACTTCCTTGACGAGCAGGTCCCTGCTGTTGCACACTCCTCTGTTCTTTGCACACTGTCATCGGACCCATTAGAAACAGTATTTAGAGGGAACCATATGGCTCTGTGCTGACTGCTGCAACTTCAATCACTTCAGACCAATCTGCCCACCTGTCACTTCTGCCATTGCGGTTTTCCTTTTGCTTTGTTGGCAGCCAACTGTTTGACTAGAGGACATGCTACTGTCAGCCATTATGAAGAAGGCCTCGGCCACATGAGGAAGATTCTGTCTGCAGAAGCGTGGGCTCTGTCCAGGTGAGGCAGGGTCTATATTTGTGAGTGGGGGATCTATAGACACCAGGGTGGGCTCTGTGTGTGAACTCCGGTTCTGGTCTGTGTTCTTGGTTTTTCCCAGACAGGCTTCTCAGTTTTTCTCAGAAGCTCCCCAGAGAGAAGTGTGGCCTGGCTTGGAAGTCAGGAGGAATACTACTTTCTGGCTTGCTCTGTGTGGCTTGCTTGGCCTATCCATGCTCTTATACCACCCAATCCGCACTGCCACTTTATGGAGATCTGGGCATGGGCCTTCGAGGTTTTGACTACGCTTCTCTAGATTTTAGCATAACTCTTAAAGAACACATACACAAAAACATTTTACCATTACCTTGTCCCTTTTTACAAGGTTTACTCACCAATAGCCCAAATCTTTATTTTTCTTTGCATGTGTAGTGTCCTTCACTGTCTCCCACTTACTGGGGCTCCAACTTTGTGGCCCATTTTACCCAATATGTCCCTTCACTTTGCCAGTCAGCTCCTGGGATGACTCTCTCAGGAATCCCTTCACTTTCCTGATCTTGGTGTTACCTCCGTTAGTCAGCACCCGGTTATTCATATTTTGTGAAAGCCAAATCTTTTACTGAGATTCGCCATATACCCCAAGTTCACTGAGTGAAGAAATCCAGGAAGCACAGTGGAAAACAGGCTTACACCCTCAGGAACAAAGAAAGAAGAACAAAAACAGGGACTGATTTAACAGGGTTACCATCCAGGTGTACCACCCAGGGCAAACAGAACAGAACAAAAGACTTCCAAATGCATCAGCAAGGCTCAGCAGGGGTTAAATACTGATGGGACCCAGGCATCTGTCCAACCAGGCACTTCCAGCAATGGGCTGGGCCCTCCTCCCACATCATCATTAATCAAGAAAATGACACACAGACTTGCCAAGGGACCAATCTGATGAAGACACTTTCTATCCTTCACTTCCTCTTGCCCAGTGAGCACAGTTTGTGTCAAGATGACAAAAGCCAACCGGCCCAGTGAGGTTAGAGAGATGTTGAGGACATTGGTTGAGGACATTTCTGAGATTTGGAATCCATCACCTCAGGGCTATTTATGGAGTTGTGTGTATGTTAACGTAGCATTAAGTGGCAAGAAGCTAGAAGTACTATTCACACTTGTTATTTTCCACGGCAGATGGACTGTTATGACCATGACTGTCATGAGGAGTCTGGACACAGCTACCCTGTCAGAAACTTCTTCAACTTTCCTTCTTCTATCAGCTGTGTGGCTTTACCCTTTGTCTTTCACAAAAATAAATTGTATTTTTTTCCCCTCTGTACATTTGCTAAGTCCGCTGTTTTTAAGCAACAACTCAGAAGCAAAGTACCTAGGGTAAGGCTTTCTTCAGATTCCAACCTAATGTGTTTTTTTACGACAGCTGCTACGGATGAATCTAATATTTATATGAGTATATTAGTAACTTAGGCTCCTGCCTGGGTTTCAGGTCTATGGCAGTAAAACAGACATGCTTTTAGGTCTGAGTGTGCATGGGTTTCTTGTGTCTTTGTTTCTCTTGTCGGGTAATTCTAATTCAGAAGCACTGAGTGCACACCGGAGTCGTGATCCCTTGTTGTGAGTTGTTCTGCGGTGCACTTCCCCTTTGAAATAGGACAGAAAGATCATTTGCAGCCTGTTTTAAATTGGTGGGTTTTTTTTTAACATAAAGGCATGATTCTAAGCTAGTTTAAATGGAATTCAAATTTATGTTTGAATATTGCAACTGCTTGCGACATTTGGAACACCCTCTTGCAATGTTTTATATTTTGGGTGCACCCTTTGTGTACGTGTGTGTGTGTGTGTGTGTGTGTGTGTGAGAGAGAGAGAGAGAGAGAGAGAGAGACAGAGACAGAGACAGAGACAGAGACAGAGACAGAGAGAAATAGAGAGAGACAGAGAAAGAGAGACAGAGAGAGAAAGACAGAGAGAGAGAGAGGGAGACTTTTCATGGCATCTTTAGTTCCTATTAAATGGCTTCTATAACACACACACACACACACACACACACACACACCTGTCTTCACAGACTATGTGTAAATAAGCTACAGAAAGCTGGGGGGAGTTAGAATACCACATGAGGCACAACCTTGCAGTTACCTCAGGCACTTGAGAAGCCACACTTTTAAAGTGGCCTTCACAGCCTGCTACCAGGTAATGACAGCCTTGAATATGAGCCTGTTGTGTGAACTTCTGGGGAAACGTGAAAGTCATGTCTGCCTCTGAGCCAGGACTGTGCTGACAAACCAAAGCCTGGTGCAAGCAAGCCTAGGTTGGTGAGTGAGATGTTATCGGGGCATACGTAAGGAGCATTGGATGGCCTAAGGGCAGCTTTATCTACTGAGGTTAAAACTCCCCCAGACTTTGCAGTGCCCACCAAGCTCCTGTTTTACTATAATCTTAAGTTAATGTGCTCCTGAGCAGAGGATGAAGCCATCCAGACACGGAAGTAAGCTGTGGATTCAGATATACTCTATTCAAACTCTTACCAGAAATTTCACAAGTATCAGACCCTGCTGGACTTGGTTTGGTGCAATTGGGCTGGCTCCTCATTTAAGCGCACAGGACTGAAGGGTGGTCAGTACACTGTGGACTTGCTGTGGACTTGTTTTGGTTAGTATTTGGAGGACCATCTTCACTATAGGCTATGGAATGCGAGTTTATTCTTTTCGGTGGGATGTGTGTAGGGAATGTCTTAGGAGTGTTGCTGGAGAAATGGTATGACACACTGGCTTGAGGGAAACCTTCAACAGCTTGACAATGGGAAGCTGGGGACTTTCATCAAAAATCTACAGAGATAAGTTCTGCGAAGAACCACAGAACTGTAGAAAACTAGAAAAGAGCCTGCGTACACTGAGCACTTCACTGTTGCCTACTCTGTTTTCCCACTCCCCACAGACAGAAGAGCTTTCTAATATCAGAACTGCCTCATGGAAGGCTGTGCCATGTCCTGTTGTCTCAAACAGCTGAGGGCAGGGGTGAGTTAGGTTTCTTTGGAGCATCGCTGGGAAGGGACACTCTGGTTTTGCTGCTGGCTTGGAGACTTTTTAAGCCTAATGAAGAGATTTGTGACAGCCATGTCTCCCTGCGCCCTGCGTAGATGAAGGAGGACAAGAGTTCTGACCATAACATGCTTTGGGTGGTAAAGCTCTTTTAACACCAGACCTCATAAATGCTCAAAACCTTGCAGCTGTTTTATTTGGTTCTTAAATTCTTACTCCCAACTCATAACTTAAAATCCTTTCTAGTAGGTCCACCATAAATTTTTATATTTTAAGTGATCTTGCTGGTATTTATCATGTGACTCTCCCTGTGTACCTGCACTCTCAGACCCTTCTTTATGATGATTGAGCCTGAATTCTTTGACTTACATTACTGTCCATCAATGTGGTGACCAGAGGTGCATGAGACCAGGAAGGAGTGGGGTTAGAGTCTCAGGTAGATACTTGACTCCTTCCCTGCACAAAAAGAGGGAGAAAGAGAAGATGGGAAAGAGGAAGAGAGAAAGAGAGACACAGAGAGATACAGAGAGAGAGAGAAAAAGGACAAAGAGACAGAGAGAGAGAAAAAGGACAAAGAGACAGAGAGAGGGAGACAGAGAATGACTGCTTTTAACTCACTGCTGAAGATTCCATCCTCTGCCAGGGGTCCCTCTGCACACTACTCTTTCCTCTGGATCTCTGATTTCTCCATGTCCTCCTTCCTTTAGAACAAGGTTCTATACAGTTGCTGCCCCTCCACCCTGCTCACACTGCTGACATACTTTCACTTGTCACTCTTCTGGTCATCCCCCACCCCAACCCTCCTACCCCTGTGAACACTGTGACTCACAATTCAGTGGGTTCCATAAGGCAGATAGGAAGAAGAAGCTTTGTGCCAGACTGGCCAGGATCACAAAGTTAGTAGCTGACTCAGTCTGTGAGTGATGGTGTCTCTTAATTTACCCCACTGTAATAGGACTCTAAAACAATAAAGGCTTATGTCAAGATTAACATGGGACAGAAGCTAGTTTGCAGAGGAAAACCAAGGTCCCTTGTCACCTTAGCATCCTTTATGGAGCAGAACAAGCATGAGACAGAGCTCATAAAATACATATGAGAGGAGAGGGGGCAGAGCTAGAAAAGATGCTACGTCCATGGGTAGATGGTTGGGGGCTCTTTCCTCAGCTTGCCGCTGACTTCCGACTTCTGTCTTCTGATTTCCAACTTCCAACTTCCAACTTCTGTTCTTGAGAGCTCTTTGTCCTCTCATGATAAGCTGTTGATCTCTGTTCCAGGCCTAACTTGAAAGGTTTGACCTTGTTTTTAAGCATCTCCTCCAGGAAGTTGCTGGGATTTTTTTTTTTTTAATTCGGAGCTGGGGACCAAACCCAGGGCCTTGTGCTTGCTAGGCAAGCGCTCTACCACTGAGCTAAATCCCCAACCCCATTGCTGGGATTTTTACCTAACCTGTAGTATATTTTCTCTTAATCACTAATAAAGCTGTCCTCAGGCTTCCTTTTGAGACTGTTTCTGAATTCTTTTATTAATCAGAGTAAGGACTGCCAAAAGAATCCTCAGTTTCCCCAGCAACACCACCTCTTCATTTTTAACACCTTTCTCTTTTCAGAAACCTAGTTTCTCACTGAAGTCAGAAGCGAGCTTGATCTCTCATTCACTTAGGAAACACGTGGGATGTCAAGAGTGCTTCTGCCTTGTGTACTTGTGTTTATTCTCTTATCACAAAGTACGCTGAGCTCACTGACAAAGGGCAGGGCATTAAGTTAAAATTAATAGGTAACAGCATGGAGATTGGAAGTCTGTGGTGTAGCTGGTGTGATTCATTGCTCTAGCCATGACCAGACTAAAGGTGTAGGCTAATCAGGCCAGCTGTGCACACCCCCAGATGCACTCTTACTAGGGACATGGTGGATGGCCCTTCAGTAGCTCAGAGCAGGCAGTGGACAGTGAAGGTTCTAGATTGCAAGACATGCTGTAGAGGTAGATCTATGCCTGGGTCAGGTGGTAGGTAGAACAGATACTTCTGGAGCATCATGTCCACCTCTTCTCACAAGTGAGTCTCTCACCCCAAATTCCAAGTTCACTTTCCATAGAGTGAAGGAAAGTCCCCAGATAGGAATAGCACTTTCCCCTGAACCTTCTACCTGGCTGGTTAACTGGTTGGAATATCAATGACCGTGGGGAGGTTGGAATTGTTGAAGGCCCAGATCCTAATCATAATTTATCTTGGACAATCTTTAACCTCCTCTTTAGCCAATCTCTGCTGTCCTCTGTGTCTGACCAAATATCCTTGTAACTAACAGGTAAAGAACCTCTGGATTGGCAGTATCCATGAAACCCAGGGTAAGTGCATCATTAAGCATCATCTGAGGCCCATAGGAGAGTTCCCTGCTTTGCTCCAACCCACCTATCTGATGTTTTCAATGATGTTTTTGAAAAGTAGCACAATTTATGATTTCCTTTGTTTATTCCTATAAAAATGTCATCAAACTGGTACTACATTTGAACATTACACTTGGGGAGACTTAAATCTGTGCTACCAGGTCATGGTCACTCATATTGACTTTAGAACAAGCTATTTTATTTGCCCTTGGAGGTGAGAATTATTTTTGCATTGACAAATACAAGCCCTGAGTAAACCAACAGCCCAAAACATACTTGGAAGTGCTCTTGGGTTTACTGCATAAACCCATTAATCACAGGGCAGTGTAACACAGGGGTCAATCAAACAGCTATTAATCATGGACTGAGAGCCAGGTCTTGTGCTTTGAAAATACACAGAAAAGAGAACTTGTCTCTAAGTGCAGTCAGCTGCTGGAGGCCAGGGTGCAGCAGCCAGCAACTCCCTCAGTTCTCATTTCCACAGCTGAGCATAAACTGAAAACTCTGATATGCGGAGTGTCTCTAAACAAAACTAAAGGTAACCACTGATGGTCAGTCTTCTCAGTCTCTGAACCCACCTCCACAAGATTTCCTGGACCCAAGATGCTTGAATCGGCCTTCTCACAAGCTTCTTTGGTTCCAACATGCTTCTTCTGACCAAGAATTTGCTGGGAATGGAGAGTATAAGTTTGAATGAACACAAAACATGTCACAGGCTAAGGTCCCGAGACAACAAGGTCCTGAGAGGCTTGCAGAAGACATGATAGGATAGTAGATGACAGGTTGTAAGTAGAGGAGAAATAATATTGGAGATGAAGTCAGGATGGATCCAGCCAGGCTCTTACTGTTAGAGAGGTGGGCGGTTTGAATAAGAATGACATCATGCACTCATGTTCTGAATGCTTGGTCATTAGAATGTACACTACTTGACAGGTATTAAGAAGTATGGCTTTATTGGAGGAAGTGTGTCACCAAGACTGAGCTTTGAGTTTCCAGAAGCCCAAGTGGTCCCCAATTTCTCTCTTCCTGCTGCCTGGTAATCTGAATGTAGATCTCTCTAGCTCCATGTCTGCCTATATACCATCATGCTTCCCATTGTGATGACAATGGACTAAACCTCTGAATGAAAGCAAGCCTCAATTAAATGCTTTTTTAAAAGTCAGTTGCCTTGTTCATGGTGTCTCTTCACCAAAATTGAACATTGAATAAGACAGAGGGGGTTAGAGTGACCACAAGTTACCTTAGTTGAAGCTCTATGCAGCCAGCGTGCTCAAGGGCAACCTTTGGGAAATGTCAAGGCTGATGTAAAACCTGAAGTAGGTGATCCAGGTGAAACTGGGATGGGCAGAAGGAGAGGTTCTCAGTCAGGGCAAGTATAAACTCAAAGGAAAAGAGAGACATTATCAGTCCCAAAAAGTTTGGTTTCTATAGCAACTCTCTGGCCACTTTCTTTCCAGATCAACAATAAATGCACACGAAAGACTCCCATCCATATGTGTCCTTGTAAGTCCAGGGCTTCCTGGGCTATCCAAGTAGAGCTTCATGTGGCTGGCTCATCCTCTTTTTCCTGAGGTGTGCAGGGAGACCTAAATTCAAAGTGTCCCTGAGTCTGGACACTGCTCCTAAGACAAGCAGCAGGTGACAACAGTAGCCTTGACCTGTGTCATTATACATCCAAGTTCTCCCTGATGCCTGATAATCTAAACTTCTGTTTCCCAACCTGACAGCGATGGAGGCTAAAAGAAGTTCATACCAGCAGTCTGTCTTTGTGATTCTCATTCTAAGAAATAATAAAGGAAATAGGGAAAATACATTTTAATAAAAAGCAGAGGAGAGGGTGATATGAAGAAGTAAAGAGAGAAGGAGTTGTGGAGGGAGGAGGAGAAAAAGAGACAGAGAGATTGCCAAGTCATTTGGGCTGTTTTTTTTCCACAAAGATATAAATTCTGCCTTTTTCTTTTAGCTCACGCTTCTTGCTTAGCAAGTATTTTTATTAATGGGCAAAAATCCAGAATTAAACAGTAACATGATTATGGCTTCCTGCCAAACTGCACCTCACACTTGGCTTAGTACTCACTGTCCATGTGGATGAGCAAGGAGCCCAGGAAGGGAAGAGGGACAAGACTTCCCATGTTCTAACATGGGTGGCAACTGTCTCACACTGATCATTATTTGCTCCAGAATATGTTTAAAGTTGAGGTTTAAAAGAAAGAAGCAAAAATATTGAGCATATGCGAAATTGCATGGGTGAGGGGTTCTAAACTGGGGCAGCTAGCAGTAAACCCCTGCATGGGAGACTCTTTAGGGAGCAGGCTTAGCCCACCTTGCTTAGCGAGGGCCTGGTGAGATAGCTTCAAGGCTGGCACAGAGCTGTGAGTAGAGGTGGATACAGATGACACTAGTGTCTTCCTGGGACAATGGTCTGACCCAGGAGAGAAGGGTGATCTTTGAACTCAAGGATCAGGTAACCCAGAATAGGAAGGGGTTTCCTCAGGCAATGGCAGCAAGTAGCCTCGGGCATGGAGTGGGCCTGTCCTCGGAGAAGAACCCCTAGCCCAATATACAAGACAGAGATCAGAAATCTCATCACAACAATGCCATTGGGGCTGCTAGGAGCATGGCCTGTAGGCAGAGAATGTTTCTGCTCATGTCTATGCATGGAGAAATTGTGTTATTTGATTTCATTTTAAAGTAACTTTGCTGATCAACATGAGAAGTATTGGGTTTTATTATGGCATTCCTATATGCATGCCATTCCAAATTGGATCCCTAGCCTCACTGTCCTCTGATGCCCCTCTCTGGCAGGTTCACTTCCTTCCCCAGATCTGTTTTCTGACCATGTGTGCTCCAATGTCTACTCACTCCCTGTGATGGTTTGTATATGTTTGGCCCAGGGAATTGCACTGTTAGAAGGTATAGCCTTCTTGGAGTAGGCATGTCACTGTGGACTTGGGCTTTAAGATCCTCATCCTAGCTGCCTGGAAGCCAATATTCTGCTAGCAGCCTTCAGATGAGAATGTAGAACTCTCAGCTCCGCTTGCACTATGCCTGTCTCAATTAAATGTTGTCCTTATAAGAGTTGCCTCGGTCATGGTATCTGTTCACAGCAGTAAAACCCTAAGACACACCCATTCCCTTTCTGCCCTCTCATGATCCCTTGCTAATTTCATGGCTTATCTTAGAGGACAGCATAGCCAGATACTCAGTTAGCAGAGAACCAGCTGAGCATAAGAATACAGGAACCAAGGTGATCTAGGGAGCCAGGAAGATGGGTTCACATAAGGAACAGGTTCAGACAAGGTTGATCCAGTTCACTAGCCCAGGCATCAGCATGGATGCCTCCAGGGGCCTTTTAGATGAGGTCCCTCACAACCCCCTTGGTCTTAAGGAACTTCTCTCAGTGTGGAGTTAAAAGTGCCTGTATCTTGACTGTATCAGCCAGGGTGAGCATTGCTAAGCAGGGGCTTGGTAAAACAGGTGGGAAGCTGAAGCAGCTCCTGATGCACTCTGCACTCTGCATTCCACACTGCCAGAGCCTGCCTGTTACAAACTGAACTTGGAAAATGTTCCACATCTATTCTGTGCTGGACAGACACATCCTGAACTCTGGTGAGGATCATGGGTGGGTGAGGAAAGGCAGCTGAGGTGAAATGGCGATTTGTTGTGAAGGCTCCGGCTGGGGAAAGCATGCTGGAAGGTAGTGCAGCCAGCACAGCACAGCACTGCTACACAGCTCAGTTCAGCACAGCACAGCACAGCACAACACAACTCAGTACAGCACAGCACAGCACTGCACTGCACAGCACAGCACAGCACACACAGCACAGTACAGCACAGCACAGCACAGCACACACAGCACAGTACAGCACAGCACACACAGCACAGCACAGCACAACTCAGTACAGCACAGCACAGCACAGCACACACAGCACAGCACACACAGCACAGCACAGCACAGCTCAGCACTGCACAGCACAGCACAGCACAGCACACACAGCACAGCACACACAGCACAGCACACACAGCACAGCACACACAGCACAGCACAGCACACACAGCACAGCACAGCACAGCATAGCACAGCACAGCACAGCACAGTACACACAGCACAGCACACACAGCACACACAGCACAGCACAGCACAACACACACAGCACAGCACACACAGCACAGCACAGCACAGCACACACAGCACAGCACAGCACAGCACACACAGCACACACAGCACAGCACAGCTCAGCACAGCACACCACAGCACACACAGCACAGCACACACAGCACAGCACACCACAGCACACACAGCACAGCACACACAGCACACACAGCACAGCACACCACAGCACGCAAAGCACAGCACACACAGCACAGCACAGCTCAGCACAGCACAGCACAGCACAGCACAGCACACACAGCACAGCACAGCACAGTACAGCACAGCACAGCACAACACAACTCAGCACAGCACAGCACAGCACACACAGCACAGCACAGCACAGCTCAGCACAGAACAGCTCAGCACAGCACAGCACAGCACACACAGCACAGCACAGCACAGCACAGCACACACAGCACAGCACACACAGCACAGCACACACAGCACAGCACAGCTCAGCACAGCACACCACAGCACGCACAGCACAGCACACACAGCACAGCACAGCACAGCTCAGCACTGCACAGCACAGCACAGCACACACAGCACAGCACACATAGCACAGCACAGCACACCACACACCACAGCACAGCACAGCACAGCACAGCACAGCACAGCACAGCACAGCACACACCACAGCACAGCACAGCACAGCATAGCAAAATCTCCAGGTATCCAGGGAGGGTCCCTCATTTAGCAGAGAATCTAGGGCTATCCTTCCCTGTGATCCCACCCTCTTCCACCCCAGCCCATGGTATATGTGTCCTTTGTCCCCCTTTGTCTCACGAACACTGGAAGATGCCTGGTGTGCACAGAGAAGGAGACATAGCCTCCCACTGTCTGGGCAGGTAGACATAGGAATCCGCTGTGAAGGGGTTCTTACTGAACATCCACCCCAGACTCTGGAACAGCTGACCACAGGCAGTGAAAAAGAGTTGCTGGTAGCTGGTGTCTTGGTGATGATGACAGCACCAGGAAGGCATGGCCACATGGTCTGCTACTGCAAACCAGCTTTGCACTGGAATCAGTTTCTGATGTGAGTATGAAGACATATCTGAGACCATAAATTAGATTCTAGGAATCTCTAAAATGAAAGCCAGTCCAGACCAGGAAATGGTTGTGCTGGGGAGCTGGAAGGATTGGGCTCCTTGTTTTTCTATCTTCGGATTCAATAAGGAAATAAGGCCCAATATTATTACGGCAAAGGGTCTTGGCCCTCATGTGCTTCAGAGTTGAGCCCCAGGCGACTGGGACAAACATGGTTTGGAAGTTCTATAGTGGAAGCGGTGGTACAGGCAGGCACTGTTCCTATCTGGCTCCTAATCCCAAGGAATTGAATTTCCTGAGAAAGCTCTAAAGAACAAGAGGCAAGGGTGTGACACACAGAGGCAGACACACGTCAGCCAAAAAACACTGCCTGAGAGAGGAAGGGAGGTAGCGGCTGGGAATCATTCCTTCTTCAGCTTGCAAAAGGCCATCGAGATAATTAAATAACACCGTGTCAATAAATCCCTGCTGTCCCTGTATCTCCCTGGCATCACCATGGTGAGGAGAGGGAGAGGATGGCACAAGGTTCCGCTGCTGTTGCTGCCCTGATAATGAATGTGGTTACGGATCTAAACCCAACTGCACCACCTCTGGAGAAAAGCAGCCAGGCACAACAGCAATAAATAAACAAAAGTTAAGCGGGGAAGTGAGAGCCACCAACTCAGCCCCTTGACAGCACGGAGATAATGTGACAAACACAGGCCAACTAATACCACCCAGTTTTCCCAGACTCAGTCACTCAAGATTTCACAGCGTGTGTATGAATATGTATATATGAATGTGTGACACGTGTATACATGTTTGCTTGTGTTTCTGCAGGAATTTTCTCCTTTGTTTCTTTGGTCTGCATGGCTATCAATGTTAGCATTAATTTATGCGACCAGTCCTCTCATATGAGCTACTACTGGGGGGGCATACCCAATAAGGTACTTGGTGGAGTACCTCTTGTGTAGTGTAGGGTTGATTTCATCTCAGGAACGGAGATAAAATGTCTGAGGCAGAAGCCTTAGGTGTGGGAGGCAGTTACTGGAGAGTGGACAGATCGCGCCGCCTTGCTGTGTATGCTTCATGCTGTAAAGCTAACACAGGGTTGTTCTCCTGCAGACAGTACCATAATAGCTGTGGTAACTGGCCTTTGTACTGGTGTGACTGAGTTCTGAAAAAGCAAACCCCAAGAGAGGAGAGATTGGTTCTAGCTCATGGCTTTAGAGATTTCTACCCATGATCATTGGCACTTACATTCTTGGCCCCTAAGGTGACACAGAGGGTCATGGCAGAGAGGGGTTTTCCATGTCATACCATCTAGGAAGTAGAAAGATGGGGTCCACAGATGGGGGCCATAAGAGTGCCTAATTTGGGGTTGGGGATTTAGCTCAGTGGTAGAGCTCTCAAGTGCAAGGCCCTGGGTTTGGTCCTCAGCTCTGGGGTGGGGGGCAGTTCCTAATTTAAAAAAGCAAATACCTGCCCTTCAGAACACACCCATTGTAAGCCACTTCCTTCGTCCTGCCTGCCTCCTAAGAGCACACTCAACTATGAACTCATCAATGGATTATAACGTTGATAAACCAACAGTCACCTCCCAAGCCAGTCTCTTCCCAAGCTCCATTAACTAGAAACCAGTTACCCAATACACAAGCAGGACAATGGATCACTGTCTTGGCTTTCTGGAGCTATCATAACAGAGCACACAGCAGGGCTGACAGGCCATTGGTGAAATCCCACACAGTTCTGAAGGCTGGAAGTGCAAAGTAAAGGAGGTTCTCTTCCTGAGTGTAAACAGTACCTGCTCTCTATAGCCCAGTTATTCTTTACTCTGTGTCTTCTCTGATCTCTCTATGTAGAGCCAGCAGCTATGTTGTGTTAAAGCCCATATCCTCTCTGTTAGCGATACACTCACCTAATATCTCCATCTCCACAGGCTGTCATGTTCTGAAGGATGAGGGGTTGTGGATTCAACATGAGAAACCAGGAGTCAGAATTCATCCAATACTCAGGACACATCCTGCCAGCCACTTGTTTCTTAAGCATAGTGGTCCAGGTCTTGACATTTGGACCACAGTAATGGACATGCAAACACCCTGCCTAGTCAAGGCTTTGTTGAGTTTTATCCAGCCCCCAAATCTCTGATGCCATAGGAGGGCATCTGTGCAGCTGTGTGGTATCCCAGGAACCTACCTTGCTTTAAAGGTAGAACAACAAAAATGGGTGAATCACTGTGTTGGCGGAGGGGAGGCCAGATGATGCAAGACATTGAAAGTCCCTGGACACGCTGAGAGGGGTGGGCAATGTAGGTGTGGGCAACTCAGGGTGGGGAGCGAAATGGGTGGGCAGTGCGGGCTGGGAAGTGTGGGAGTAGGCAGTGTGGGGGTGGGTAGTGCAGAGGGTGGACTATGAGGGGTCAACAGGGGAGGAGTGAGATGTGAGTGTTCAGAGCTATGGCTTGGGGAGGTGTAGGAACCTGGTCCAAGAATGGACATGTGCAAGGAGAATTCTGAGTGTATAGTGTTTTGAGTATAGGAAATTATCAAGAAAACAAGGTAGGAGTCTAGAGACCTCCGTTTCTTCAAAACATAGAATTGTCCTTTGAATGCATTTTCTTTCTCTCCCCAGGTGTAGTAGATAGAAACGAGTTTACTTCAGATTATCTATTACAGATGGCTATTGTCATTTATTTATATGCCTCTAAGGAAAAACACGCTTTTGCCACATGCCATGTGGCTTGTTCATGTGACTCCCCTTAACCCCCAGAATATGAACTATGTGATGCTCTGAATAAAGTTGGTTATCACATGAGACTTTGGTGGCTCTTATGGGCTCCATTCTCCTAGGTCGCACCACCTCTAGTGTGGGAAGGGAGTGGTGTAGCTAAGAGATGTAGGCTGAGGGTCTGCAGAACAGAAGCAGAGGACGACCCACTCTACAGAACCTGAGTGAAGGAAGGAGGTAACACTCGTTCATGGGTAGAATGAGCAGGTAGTCTGCTTGTCCAGAGCAGGAGAGGCTAACTGACTTACAGAAGGTCAACAATGTTCTCTGGGAGAAGAGGGAGTTTGGATAAGAATCAGACTAGAGACTACAAATCATAGCAACTTCCATGGGGGAAACTGAGGGATGAGGTCTAGGTCCCAGTGTGCCCTGGGTGAAGGTAAAGGATTCTCCCTTCTCCTGCTGAGCCACAGCTTTGAGCAGCAGTGCCCCAGGCCCTCTTGGCCAGGCAGCATGCTGAGGATTTGCTCTCCTCAGTGGCTCCCTGCAGGCAGCTCAGCCTGACTATGTCTCTTGCCCTAGGACACCCCCAGCCCCACGCAGCAGGAGGCTCCCTGCAGGCACACTATACTGATCTTCCCTTGGGAAATAAAAGTGTTCCATACAGTGTCCCACAGAGTGATTGACTCTTCACCCCAAAGGGCCAGATGAGCTGACACCTTGAATGAGGAGTCAAGGAAATCTCCTTTAGCCCTCACTTTTCCACTTAACAATATCACCAGAGGTGACTTAATTAACTTCTTTGAGTACCCTGGTGATCTTTGAGAGTGTTGAAGCAATAGTCCTCTTTCAAGGTCATCAGAGGGAAGGACACTCTATTAGTGGAATTAATTACATCAGCATATTCAAATAGCTAATGTATGTGCATATGGTTATCTCAGACACCCATAAAAAGCACAGTCTACAACCCACCATGGCCCTTCAGAAGGGACTCAGGAAACAGCTTCATTAGGGAAGTTCTTTACTGTACCGTGACTGAGTACCAGAGCCCACTAGAGCTGTTTGGAGATAGTCTCACTGAAGCCATGTGGAAGCCAGGATTTCTGCTCTTTCTAATAATGACCAGCATTGACCCTGGTGTTCCCCCATTGCTGACCTGGAGTCTCCCCGCTGTGATGAGAAGAATAGTACAGAAATGAGCGAGAGGAAGCCAGCATGTTCCAACCCTGTAATTAGCTATGTAGAGGATCCAGGAGGATGAAGGGAAAGCCCTTTGCAAGCTGCATGAAGCAGTCATAGGAATGGTAAACACTGGAAGGAGCAATTAGAATGTGCCAGAAGGAAACTTCATACTGGAGATGCTAATTAAAGCTAGAGTCAAAATTCAAGACATGATCTCCCAAATATAGGTGAAATACATATGAAATTTATAACAATTTCCAGAACATAAATGGCAAATAAGCCAAAGGGTAGGCTCATTTGGGATGTAGGGATAAATGAAGCTTGTGGACTGAGACTAAGCCAGTCATTCTTGAAGCAACTACGGATTAATACCATACCTGGGAACTCATTGTAGGGAACTAGCTAACCCAGTTACAGACTTTATATGGGAAAAAACACCTAAACCTTATGTCAAGCACCTTGAAGATTTTATACAGAGAGGTCTTATCCGTGTTGATACTAAAGGGTTAAAGCAGATCAGTAAAGCAGGATTCATATCTCATGGGAAGCGATGAGGGAAAATCAAGTTCAATATCCTTAAAAGATCAAGAGGCTGAAACCTCCATGAGTAGTCCAAAACCTCCCCATAAACGCAGTCAAGCTGTCTAGAAGATGTTTGCAAGCTCCAGAGTCAACAAGAGGGAATTTTCTCCAAGGCAGAGCTGGTAAAGTTTCCAGCAAAACACTACTGGAACCTCACACGCAGAGGCAGAGGCAATGGGGAGGGGGGTTGTCAAATTAAATTACACAGAGACCTTGCAACCTCATCAAATTAACCAAATATCAATTAAATTCTAATAGAAATGAACAGCTATAAAGCTCCTGGAAGGGCTGAGAAGATGCTCAGTGAGTCTTACTCTAGGTACACAAGCACAAGAACCGGAGGAGCTTTGACCCTGGCACCCACATAAAAGCTGCTGGGGGTGTCAGTCCCTGTGTATTCCCAGAACACAGAAACAGA
This sequence comes from Rattus norvegicus, assembly GCF_021556685.1. NCBI lineage: Eukaryota > Metazoa > Chordata > Mammalia > Rodentia > Muridae > Rattus > Rattus norvegicus. The sequence goes on from NC_141534.1 coordinate 34,234,215, forward strand.
CACAAGGTTGGCTTATCCACAGCAGTCAAAATGACAGGCTCTGCCTCAATAGTGAAATGGAGAAATGCCTACCTCATGTTGCTACACACATGCACAAGCATGCAGTTATCCAGGTGAACATGCAACATGTACATGCCATATGCACACACACACATATCATATACAGCACTCCCCCTACACATCATAATATGAATATTTTTTAACAACATCTAACAATAAAATGCCTACAAGCCAGCATAAAAGAGATTCTAAATGAAAGAGCCTAATTTAGAATGCCTAAATTTAGTACGTCTAATTCAGGCTGAGGTGATGACTTTTACCTACATCAAAACCACAGTCTAAAGAAAAAGGAATTAGACCTCTCTGATAGACCTCACCTCCCTACTGTCCTTCCTGACCATAAACCAGTACCCAAGCTGGTGAGAGGAAGGCAACCAGTGTTTGGTATAGCAGAAGCCAACAGAGACACAGTTCTCTTCCAAGGTTGCCAACCCATCCTCCTAGCTCAGAGGCTGCCATCTTCCCTATAGACCATAGCTCTGAAGCCAGATTCTGTGTCCTCACAGGGACAGCATTTTCAGAAGAGAAGAGGAAAATAGCAAATGGGCACACACTAAGTAGGTGAGCTCAGTTTTCAGGAGTGTGTGTGTGTGTGTGTGTGTGTGTGTGTACATGTGTGTGTGTATGTGTGTGCATGTGTGTGCATGTGTGTGTATATATTGTGTATGTATATTATTTGTGTGTATGTGTGTGTACATTGTGTGGGAACATTCTATATGGATTGTGTGTACACAGCATGTTATATCATGTGTGTGTATCATGTGTGCATGTGTGTTTCTGTGTGTACTTAGTATGTGTGCATCATGTGTGTATTGTGTGAGTGTATACATCATGTATGTACATCACGCATGTGTGATGTGTGTATATATATTGTATGTGTACATTATCTATGTGTATGTGTATACATTGTATATGAATATCCTATGTGGATTGTATATCATGTGTGTGAATCATGTATGCATGTGTGTTTATATGTGTGCATTATGTGTACATATGTGTTTGTGTATGTACATAGTACATGGTTATCATGTGTGTGCACCATGTGTATATTGTGTGGGTGTATACATCATGTTTGTACATCATGTGTGTGTGTGTGTGTGTGTGTGTGTGTGTGCGCGCACGCGCGCGCGTGTGTATTTGCACAGTCAGGCAACTGTAAAATGAGCCCATGAAGTGAACAGACGCCCCCAGCAACCATTACATCAGATATTGAGAGACTGGCAAATCTAAGTATTTTTCTTTCAATTCTCTTTGATGAGAATTAGAGTTACATATAGTAACTCTATTAATAGAAAATGGTAGCTTTTCCCTGTAATATTCTGAATCCCATAGCAGACAGATGTCAGCTAGAGTGAGCTATTGCACTATGTGGGGTGGAGTAGCTCAATCCAACCTGGTTGGTACCACAGTCCTCTGGGGCACGGGAGTCATCAGTATTTGTAGACAAATGGTGTTGTCTCCTTAAACAGGGATGTACAATGTGACAGGCACTATGACTGTCTAATCATGTATTTCTTCTCTAGTATCCTTCACAGTTGACATATCTCTTAGAATACACACACACACACACACACACACACACACACACACACACACACACCACCTATTTTTTTTCAGAAAACTGATAAAATAATTTATGTTAAATGAGGTTACCCAGACTCCATGTCCACTCCTATGCAGATAGATGTCACCTACTTTTTGTCCATCTGTAGCTATGTAGATAGACAGGAGAAACTATGCCAGGAAGCTAAAAGGAAGCCCAAGGGAGGGGAACAATTACTTTTATTGGGGAAATTAACCTAAGAGAAAGCTCAGTATGGCAAAATCTGAAAACTCATAATTGATTGTATTAGTGCCTGGCCATGTCTGAGAAATTCTCGGTTCCCAATTACATTCCATTAGAATTGCTGCTTAAATTCACTTGGGGATTCACAAAGGTATTCAGGTAGGGAAGAGAGCCCCAAGAAGAGGTAAGAATGAAAATCTAGTGCAGATTGACTTTTCAGCCTAGATCAGACTTTAGGGAGTCTACTGCTAGGCAGTTTCTTGTAGGTATCTTTAAACACTAGACTTTTGAAAAGGGTCTCCAGGTAACAGTGATTCCCATAATGATTCCAATTCCTGCTACACAATAAAGCTTAAAGTGTGGCTGCATAGAAACTCTTTTACAAAGTACATGTGACTATGAGAAAAGGTTCTCTAGCTAAAAGGTCTAGAATCTAGTGTGCCCTCTGACCAGTAGCATAGGAGTCCAGGCCATAAAGTACATATGTCATCTCCCCTAAGGATGGGTAATAGTCTAGGGAGGGCAGAGTCTGGGATAGTCATTCTGGGACATTTGGGTGAGGTTTGCTTTCACAGGTAGCAAAGAGGTCATTAATAAGATTCACTTCCAGACTTCTGGATGGAATATGGGTATTTTAGTTCGGTTTCCATTTCTGTGAAGAGATACCATGGCCAAGGCAACCCTTACAAAGAAAAACATTTAACTAGAGCTACCTTACAGTTTCAGAGTCCATTATCATCATGACAGGAAGCATGGCAGTAGCCAGGCAGACACTGTGTTGGAGAAGGAGCTGAGAGTTCTACGTCTTAATCCAAAGGCAGCCAGGAGAGACTTCTGCAGGTAGCCAGGAGGAGGGTCTCTTCTGTACTGGGTGGAATTTGAGCACTAGGAGCTCAAAGCCCACCCCACAGTGACACACTTCTTCCAACAAGGCCATACCCACTCCAACAAGGCCACACCTCCTTATAGTGCCACTTCCTATGGGCCAAGCATACTCAAAATATCACAGTGGGTATATGATTTTTATCTCTTGCACTGAGGAGACACTCCTGGGTGATGGACATTCCTGGTTCTCTGAGTGCTTCGTGAGTACAGGGACCTCTGTGTCCTTGCCAATCAGTGATGATGTGGAAATGTGGCACCCTGGTTTCGAATATCTCTATTCCTCCTTCTACTAAGTTTGCTTCATTTTGGCATCTTTCCCTCACCTCCCATTAGTTTTTATTATGTATGAAACAAGTAAAAATGTAAATACTCAGAAAAAGAAAACACCCCAAATAATCTTACCAGGTAGTCAGACATCACAAAAGTACTTACTATATTAGTATTCTGTTGTCAGATACACACAAGGAAGCCCAAGGGATGGAAGAGTAGGTAAGAGTGCTTCCAAGCCTGTCGCCAAATGGGGAAGATGACCAGAGTACAAACCCAGGTCTGTATGGTAAAAAGAGAGAACTGAGGCCAAGAGGGTATTTTCTGACCTCTATGTTCACTATAATACATGTGCAACAACCCCTACATACATAAATATAAACAAATGTATAAAAACATTCTTGATAGACTCACATATCAGCATAGACTTGATTTTTGCAGCTGCCGCCAGGCCTTGAGCATACACTGCCTCCTTGGCCTATTGGAGTCTGTTTCCACCCTAATCGTTATCTGTGAGGACAGAGTTCTTGGAGCATGCCTCTTCAGGTGGAATGACCAAGACTGGATCTAAGATGGCTGCCAAAGTGACATCAGACTCCTCTGACGTCATCCATTTCATCCCATCTTTCTGCCAGCAGAGGCCAGGGCCTCCAGTGACAGTTGTCATGACAACAGTCATGAAGATACATGAAAGGAATGAGGGGTGTTTGTGCCCAGAAGTGAAATGCATATCCCTCCCTCCGTTCTCCCTATCACCCCACAATACCTTTCTAGGTTGAAAGTCATCTCCAGGTCTGTTCCCTGCTTTTTCCCCACTTGGGGCTAATGACAAAAGTTATCTTCATTAGACAACCATCGCTCAGTCTTGCCATTGTTCCTAAAATTCCAAGGAGGTAAGGGGACAACGCAAGTTAGTGTCCAAACTTGAGACTAATGAGACTAGTGAGATGGCTCAGTGGATAAAGCCCTAGCCTTGAAAGCATGAGGACCTGAGTTTAAGTCACCAAATCCTCAGATCTGATGTAAAAGCCAGACAGGGTTGCTTCAATCCCTGCAGAGAGAAGGGAGGTGCACACAGGTTTGTCCTTGTCTTTACAGGAAATGATATTCATATACACAGCTGCAAATTAGGGGAAGGCTAGCATGAATTACCAAGACTGTCGTTTGTATAATGCTCATGCACCCTGTGCATGACTCCCATAGCCTCATAGATTTGAATGCTTAGTCATCAGGGAGTGGCACTACTTGAGAAGGATGCGGAGGAGTGTCCTTGTTGAAGGAAGTGTGCCACTGGGGGTAGCTTTGCGGTTTCAAAAGCCCAAGCCAGGCCCAATGTGTCTCTTTACCTGTGGCCTGCAGATCACTCAGATACTTCTCTATCAGCACGTCTGCCTGTGTGTTACATGTCCCCTGCCCTTGACAATAGTAGACTAAACCTCGGAAGCTGTGAGCAAGGCCCAACTAAATGCTTTGCTTTGTAAGAGTTGCCTTGGTCACGGGGTCTCTTCACAGCAATAGAATGGTGACTAATACATATGCTCTCCCCTGAATCCTCACAAAGATGTAGAAATAAACTTAAAAACTGGTAACAGATTCATAAAATATTAAAATGATGAGGGACTTTTGGAGCATATCCAGTTTAGCACTCAGACACAATTTTATTGGATTTCCTCAGATCACAAACCAAATGTCCCTATACGTTGCCTTGGTTCTGGGTAACACCACACACGCATAGTTTATGTTGTCCTGACATGTCAGCCTGCAGAGGCACTGACACTAATCTGCCTCCTAGCACATGTCCTGTGACATCATCTCCAATGCAAGGCCTCATCCCCTGACTCCCGAGGAGGGCGGAACGGGAAAAGCAGGCCTTCTAGAGGGTCAATCTGGTTCCTGGGACACTATAGTGTCACATGATGCTTTTCCTCAAGCAGATGAAAGGAATTAGGGAGGCACCACTTCTTCTTCGGAATTCAAGGTTTATTTGAAGCCAAGTTTCTCTGTCTCTGGAGCGTTTCCCCCTCTGGCGTGAAGGCTGACAACCTGCTATGCCAGATTTGTTTCTTTTCCTCCTTTAATATATTTTTCAGTTTCATCTTTTCAGAGAAGGAAGCGCACATGCTAACCATGGAAATTTCTGTGGCATGCAGGAACCCCTAGGGAGTGTTTATCAAAGGACCTGGAAGGTTTGGGGGGGTAGCACTGACTAAGCCTCAGGCTAGAAGTCAGAATGCAGGAGGAGGGAGGAGAACTTGAAAACAGACACTCATATTCTGTGTGGGTGACAAAAGGGAGAACTTTTATGAAAGGGGCTATTAAAATTCAGAGATGCCAGATGCCTCCAGCAAGTTTCCTAGGGGAATCGAGTGTGAGGCCTTTCATTTCGGAGCGCTAAACAACAGAGACTTCCATTTCCAATTTTAGTAGAAAAATGTAGGTTTCCTGCATTCCTTCATACAAAAAGGGGGATACTTATGAAGACGTATTGCTACATGTATGTGTGCAACTTCCAATATGTTTTCCAATAGGAAATAAAGGTTTATGAAATCAGCATCCTGTTTTAAGTTTTAAAATTCTCCATAAAAATCTGTGTATAAATGGCAAAAACAAAAATCTCTTTTTAAAAATTCTGTCAAACCTCGAAAACATGAACAAGTGTTTTCCACTAGGGCAGTACAACATGGCGAACCTGGTCTGTGGTGCTGATGTGCCTCATTAAGGAGTTCCCTGTGGGGGATTGGTGTTGTTACAGGAAGAATGAATTCATCCATATTTAGATCTGGTAGGAGTGGTTTTAGGGAGGTGATGCTTTTGCCTTGATACACACACTAAGATGATGATTTCGGAGTGTGTATGTGTGTTTGTGTGCATGTGCACCTGTATATATCTATATATTTACATATATATGCACACACATTAACTCTTTGGACATGAATGATAACTTCTCAAATACCGTCGTGATTATCATTTTGACCACTATACAGCTACCACCACCATCATCATCACACCCATCACCTTAAACAGTCATCAACCTCACATTATGCTCATTCATTAACACTATTACCGCCATAATCAATATCTATCACTGTTGTCATGGCTGCTATCACCATTTTCACGAGCATTATCACCATCCATCACCTCTGTCACCTCCATTATCAGCAGCAGCATTACTTTTATCACCCGAACTCAGTCCAGGAGAAAATCCTACTTTCTGCAATATCTCAGTTCTTCAGGTTAGAAGGAAAGTCTTGGCCCAGTGAGGAGCCCATTTCTTAGCTATTATAATGCTTTCCACATAATTCTGGAAATAGATGTGGGATCTGAAAGTGAATGTTTGGTGCCTTCTGTGTTGGGTTAGCTCTGTGGCTTAAAGTGTTTTTTCTGAGTCTCCTCTTCAGTGAGCGATGCTGTGAGAATGTCAGATGAGGAACAAATTAAGTAGTAAGTGTGACAAACTTTCCAGCTGGTTCCTAATTTCATCATAGTGGACGGCCAGGTTTGACACCTGTAAGCACAATAGCAGTTACAGACCTAGGAGTGTAGTAAGCACAGAACGCCCCTGGGCCCTATGAATAGACCTAAGGCTTGACAGAATACAGACACTGCTGAATTGAGAGTCCAGAGAGTGAAGAGTGGCAGCTGCACTGAAGAAGACTTGAACTCATGGTAACAACACTACTCCCCTGGACTAAAGACAGCCAGAAACTCATATGCAGGCATCGTTATAAACAAAGGATCCACCAATCCAATCAAGTGGAAGTCAAATCAACCATTGTTGGAAGACCTTTGTTGTTAAGTTAACTGAAATAAAATTGTCTACGATAATGTCATCTCAAAATCCTTAAGAGTCACTTCTGCAAAGTCTTGAAGCCATTCCATGTGCTGCATTTTACAGGTCAATCCATGATTAACATGCCATTACTACTACAGCACCTTTACCGGTAACTCTATGACTAACACACCATCACTGCTGGAACATCATCTCTTCACACAGACCTTGGCATTAAACTCTGTGCACTTCAAAACACTGAGCCATTCTTTCCATTCAGCCCAATGTTGCCAGATCAGTTATGGCAACAGCCAACAACTCTCTACTTGGACTTAAGACCTGTTCAACAAGAGGGAAATCTGCGTAGAAATCTAGCCAGCTACTCAATAGTGAAGTCATGGTTATCAGGGGAACCTACAGCAATCTAAACATTTACTCTTACACCTGAAGATGGCTCTTGCCTTCCATCGTCGTCAAGGAGATTTCTCTTTGCAGCAGATACATACTGCAAAAGAAACCACAATCCAATCCAAATGGATACATCTACAGATTACTCCCAACACAAGAACACTGAGGAAGCATGAGGCATATTGGAAGAGCTAGAGGATGAGGGAATTTCCTATGAAATTGTGTCTCTGAAGAATGTCCAAAGCACACCCATAAAGTATCACCAACATGACTATCTAAACATGAACTGAATGGGGGTGACACCAAAGGGCATGCCACAAGTGGATGAGGGCAATACCAAGAGCCTTCAACACTATACAAAGAACTACAGGCAACTGAGGAAAGCTCAGAGCAGGAGAGATGGGTCTTCTCCAGGGAAGAGAACACCAATTTGTTGCAGTAAAAATAAAAAAGGGGACATCTGTATCTGGCCGGTTCCTGTCAGCATGCACTTCTTAGCTTCATCAATCTTATCTAGTTTTGGAGGCTGTATATATATATATATATATATATATATATATATATATATATATATATATACATATATATGTCACATATGGGGCAGGCTCTGAATGACTGTTCCTTCAGTCTCTGGTCTAAACTTTGCCCCCATATCCCCTCTTATGAATGTTTTTGTTCGCCCTTTTAATAAGGAGTGAAGCATCCACACTTCGATCATCCTTCTTCTTGAGCTTTATGTGGTCTGTAGATTGTATCTTGGGTAATGGTGGGGGGGGGGAGGACAACATCTTTATAGAAGAAGGGGAGGGGGAGGGGATAGGGGGCTTATGGATAGGAAACCAGGAAAGAGAATAACATTTGAAATGTAAATAAAAAATATATGTCCAATAAAATTAAAACAAATAAAAAAGGGGCATGACCGCCCACCTAGACAAGATTTCATCATGCAGCAAGGCAGGTCCAGGAAAGTCATTGGATGAGAAGGAAGGGTAGGCAGGGGAAAAGTCTAAGAAGGAAGGAGGAGGAGGAGCAAGGGAATCAAGATGGAGACGATGGAGCAGGATGATCCAGATCCAGGTGAACTAGGTCAATCTTATCTTGCCTAGGTGGCTGGTTTATATCTTTATTAATTGACAGTGAACTTATTGTGTGGATGTATTGTGGATTGAGAATATAACATATAAATCTTATTGTTGGGTTACAGTTTGTTGAGTCTTGATGTTACCGGGTAACTGGGACCAGAGTTCCCCGCTGGTCAGGACAGGACAGGGTGACTAGAAAGGGAGCAGAGAGACTGCTGGGGCCAGAAGATAGCTAGGCTAATGTGTCACTGAAGCCATCCGCCACTGAGATAAATTAATGTTAGTTCTTTATGGCTCGGTGATGCCAGGGAGTGACCACCAGAGTCCGAGAGTACCAGTGGAGCAGTGACACATGGGAACGGGTCATGTCCCTTTGCCCTTTTATATTTTTACCGCAATACCTATCAGCTGTCTAGTGCCAAACGGTTAGCCCTGAAAAATGTACATACAAGTAACACTATACGGACTGAGCAGATTGTGTTTAAAAATGTTTGCATATGCATATATGGATGCAATGACAATTGGAGGGAAAAAGAAAGAGAGCAGGAAGGGATATATGAGAGGGTTTACAGGGAACAAAATATTTTAATTAAATTATAATATCAAACAGTTAAACAAACAAAATTTACAGCCTCCCGTGTCCTTCAGTACTTTCTAATGACATTAGTTCCAAATACTGAGGTGGAAGAAAGACTAGGGCTTTAGTATAGGTTGCATGTAGGCAGAAATAAGTCCATAGCATATGGAAATAAAGTGAGAAATAGTGTCGTCTTTCGGTTTTCTTACAGAGATCTCAAATAAGGCAAGTGAAGAGGAGAAATGTAATGGGCCTACAGACGATTCTCAGTATTCTTAAACTCATTATTCAATAACGAGAACAAAGCAAGCAAGTTATCTGAACCTAAGCCAACCATAACAATTCTAATATAAATGTAAACCACCACAATCATAAACAATAGGAATTCCCTGCTGAGATATTTCCAAAGATGATGAACTATGAAATGAGGCAGAGCTGATTAAGATCGACCCTTCCTTCGGTGACCTTTTTATCTGGAAACAAGGAAACATATCATAACTAAGTTTGCCAGTATCTGCCTGCTCAGAAGTTTCTACATCCTCTGAAGAAACCAAGCTAATTAGACGTGAAATATCAACTGGAGAGCAATTACAGCCTGACAGGAAAGTACCCCAGCAGGGCAGCACATTTTAGAAATTTATACTTTTAAGCAGATCTCCAGTTTGTGTCTGTACTGTGGATTCAGAAGCAGCAGTGTAAGCCGGTGGCAAGGAGTGTGGAGTCCCGCCATCCACTCTTGTGTTTATTTGCTGTGGTGTCAGTACAAATGAGGGTCTCGTTCTCATCCTTTGCCACACTCCTGTCCAGAGAAAAAGCATGTTTTGGTTGGTTGTAGCAATTTGGCAGTCTTATTTCCAAGCACAGAAACCCAAAATTCTGGTGAGTTAATTAATCCACAAGCTCCAGTCATTATCTGGTGCCCATCTCTACGAACAGCTAAGGTACTCCAAAATCATCTTTCCTTTGCAGCCCAGCTTAGAACAGGGACTGAGGTTAGTTAGGACGTGGGTACAGTCTGTTTATGTGAGAATAGAGAACACACGACCTGCACCAGGTAACCTGGGAGATCATGCAGGCCCCACCGACACAGGGTGGGTGGGCATGATCCAGAGGACAGAATGATGCAGCACCCACTCTTGCATTCTGTGGGTCGTGTGAGAAAGTTACACCGGCTTCGCAAAACCAAACAAGCCAGGGAAGCCAATAACCGTGTAGAGCGATTCTCCAGCAAGAAGGTGGCTGGCCCCTGTCTCGATCCCTGACCTTAACTAGGAAGCATTAATATTTCCAGGTCATTGTGCTCACTGAATCACAGATATAATGCACCTGCCAACAAAGCGAGCTGTCACTTCCTCATGATCTACACTGCTTTTATTTTACTGAAAATGGAGAGAAGGCTCTTGGAGTCCTTAACTCGGGCTGTCTTCAGGATTTGTCTCTCTTGCTTAACTGAAATTTATCGCCACCACAGGGTGTAGATATGGCGGGGAAAACGTCAAAACACTGTTTTACAGTTTCCCGTTTTGGTAGCTCATTAAGCTGGGAGAGTATGCCTAGTTACAATGGAGCCTGTGTGTGTGAATGTCTCACTCATCCCTTGCACGCTCAAAGAGACCAAGTGACCATAATGCAAACAGTTGGAAGCTCCAAAAGAGTGGCTGGACAGGGCTTGTCCAGGCTTCCAGAGCAGTTTTCAGATTCTGAATTGTTGCCATGTGTCTGACTTGAGGAGTGATGTTAGCTTGACATGTTTGTGAGTTCAAGCACTCATAATGACAATTTCCTTTGCTCTTTTCTATAAAAACTATCATCATCATCATCATCATCATCATCATCACCATCATCATCATCATTTACAAGTGTGAGTAGCAGTGAGGATTGAGGCAATGGCCTCACTCATGCTAGACAAGTATTCTCCCACAAAGCTATAGCCTCAATTAAAAATCAATTTAGACAGAACCACTGTCTATCCTTGAACTGTGGCTTAGTCAGTCCTTGAATTTGCCATTCTCTCTGTCCCAGCCTGCATGGAAGCTGGAGTTAAGGCCTTGATAGATCTGGAGTTGTATAGAATCTTTGACCAGAATTATCTATACTTCCACTTCTTTTCAGAATCCAAACTTCTGAAAACAATCTCTGGAGCACAGACTTCAAACATCTGAGATATACATTAGTTATATATATATATGTGTGTGTGTGTGTGTGTGTGTGTGTATATGTATATATATATATGTATATATATATATATATATATATATTACATGCACACACACACACACACACACACACACACACAGAATTTCCCAGATTTATGGTACCCATGAGCTAGACTTTGGTCATTTAATTTTTAAGTGTCTCCAGATAACTAGAAGCTGGATCAAAACATGGGAATTGTAATTGTTTACCAATAGAAAAAGAGTGTGGTCTGCACAGACGATGGTTGGCTCAGATTGACACTGATATTCAAACCAGAGCTCCTGCCTCTTATACTAAAGTGCTCCCCCATCACGTACAGCTCTTTTGGAGTCTCCATCGTATCTCTGGGCTCCTGGCACCTCATCTGCCTTCACATTAGCTTCTCCTGGATACACAACCCCCATCCCCATCTGTTCCTCTTACATTATTTTCTTAGGTCTTTATTTGTTCAAACTAAAATCTTCCTGATGGACAGATTGGGTTGGATCTTGTTTTATGATATTTGGCTGTTACAGGGCTGATGTTGTTCCAGGACCTCCCACATAGCCTAATGTCTAGTTCTGGCATGGGTCCTGGAAGCAAGCATATACTGTAGTAAGATACAGCATTGTGGTTCCCAAGTTTGGGTCAGTAATGAGAGCTCAAGGAAACATTCCACCGGTGGAGCATGGACCAGGGGTGGTGTAAGAAACATATGAGGTTGAATGGCAAGGGAGCAATGGGTACTCTCCAGCAGACACGGAGGCAGAATTCCTGCATCTTAAAAAGGAACTTCTTCTCCTGTAACTGCTGCTATGAGGCAGCTCCAGTGCAGAGCCTGGCTTGCTCACTGTGCTCAGACATGGAGGGCGCTGAGACTTCACATGAACTTACCCTCCCTTCACATGAACTTACCCTCCCTTCACATGAACTCACCCCTCCCTTCACATGAACTTACCCCTCCCTTCACATGAGCTCACCCCTCACTTTTCATGAGCTCACTCTCCTTCTCATGGACTCAGACTTCCCCTCCCTTCACATGAACTCACCCTTCACTTCACATGAGCTCACTCTCCCTTCACATGAGCTCACCCTCCCTTCACATGAGCTCACTCTCCCTTCACATGAGCTCACTCTCCCTTCACATGAGCTCACTCTCCCTTCACATGAACTCACCCTTCCCTTCACATGAACTCACCCTCCCTTCACATGAGCTCACTCTCCCTTCACATGAACTCACCTTCCTTTCACATGAGCTCACTGTTCTTATCACATGAGCTCACTTTTCCTTCACGTGAGCTCACTCTTCTTTCACATGTGTTCACTGTTCCCTTCACATGAGCTCACCCTCTCCTCATATGCAGCCATTCCTTTGTTCACATAAGGTCATCTCTCACACTGCCCTAGAAGTGGGACAACTATCCTCTTCCTAAGGCTCCTACTCCCCCAGTTTCTTCACCTCCCCTGTTGTGCCTCCAGTACAGGTTCTCTGTGGGATGCAGTGGTCCTCTGGGCTTCTGGACATGACTCTTCCTAACAAGAGCTCAGAGGGATCACTGTACCATGCATGTTCTTTACCATGTAATTCGTCTTCAAGCTGAGTTGTCACAAAGATGACTCATTTATCAACCTTTTTCTTCATAGCAGGGAACCACCCATCACCCCTTGTAGAAGAGCCCATATGGGCTACCAAAATGAAACTGTTCACCCTCAGGCCTTCTGTAGAGAAAATGTATGGATTTCTGCTATACTTGTCAGTGGGTGCCATGAGCTGGCATTTCACAGAGGTATTACCAGAGTGATCTGGAAGCACCCAGCAGAGAGCCTGCTTAGTACACAGAGTATAAGAGACACTTTCAGAGTAGAAAGTCTTAGTGTTCAGTTTCAACTAACAATCTGCCAGAACCCTAGATCTTCTCACATTTAACATTTTTAGCCAATGAAAACATCACCCAAGGCCAACACCGATGTGCCAAGTATTATCATTAGGGCTTTAATTAAGATATCAGAATATAAATCTCAGCATCTTCTCTATCTACTGGGCGGCTGAACTCGTTGACTGAACCCCCTGATGTGATGTTCAAGCTCTGTAGGGTGAGGAAATAGAAGATGTATGCACTGGCAATAATTTTGCATCAATCACCTCATTAGTTTATTAAAAATTAGATGCACGTTTGAGCAAATGTACCTGCGTGTCTGTGGAGGGGAGAAGAGGGCATAAGATACCCCAGTGCTGGAATCACAAGCAATTGTGAGCTCCCCCCGATGTGGTGCTGGGAACTGAGTTCAGAGCCTTTGGAAGAGCACTGAGCCATCTCTCTAGCCCTTTATCCCTGTGGTCTGAGGAGAAAGCTGTGTCTGCACCTACCCTCACAATGCCACATTCTTTGAAAAGCCACTCAAAGGGAAACTTCTGAAAACTCTAGATAAAAGGTAACTGCAAAGCTACATGTAACAATCAGAGCCTAAAGGACTGGGAAGGGCACAAGGTGAGTGCCTGGTCCACCTTGTCACATGACTGGGAATACTCTCACACTAGTGAGAGTGCTCATCAGCAGTGCTCCCCTGCTCCAAAGGATCGATGGAGGAAAGCCTCAGATCTTCCCAGGTGGCTTGGTGATGAGAAGGCAAGGAGTTCATGTGTTCTGGTGGTTCTGCTTTACTAAAAGGATGGACAGGAAGGAGTGAGGAAGAGTATACATTGGAGGACTTTTAATCTGCACAACTGTACATGGCTCCCATTCATTTCTGTGAGAAGGCAAAATGGTAGAACCACTTTGGGAATGGTCAAGTAGGTCCCCAAACTACTATACACATGTGCCCTGAAGCCAAAGGCTCAAGTTTTTGTTACATGTTTCCCCAGTGTGGAAACTTATTTATATAGGCAGGAATCTGTGTCCTAATGTTTATAACAGGATTGGTTAGAATAGTCAAGATCTATTTAATCTATCTATCTATCTACCTATCTACCTCTCTACCTCTCTACCTATCTATCTATCTATCTATCTATCTATCTATCTATCTATCTATCTATCTATCTATCCATCCATCTATCCATCCATCATCTATCTATCGCTTTCTATATCATATCATTATATATCATATATATGTGGTGTGTGTGCGTGTGTGTGTGTGTGTGTAGAGTCTACATCAGTTGATGAATACATGAAGAAGTGTCATGCACTCATGCAGCAAGATATTGTTTGGTCTCCAAAAGCATGAAACCCAGTTACATGCTACAACGTGCATAACTGCTGTAAATAACACAATCAATGAAAGCAGCTGCCCAGAAAGGCACATGTGTTACATGATCACAGTCATGTGAAAGTCCACAGTATAAAAGTCTGCAGTGACAAGACACTGGTAAATATCAACTATAGGGGTGTGTGTGTGATGACTAATCTTGACTTTCAACTTGACAGGACTGGAAGCATTTAGGAGGCATGCCTCAAGGCATAGGTGTGAGGATTACTTAGATTAGCTTAACCTCTGGGCATGTTTGGGAGGGATTAGCTTGATCAGGTTTATTAAGGACCCAATTCACAGGAGATCTTATGCCTCTGGCTGCATAAAAGGGAGCTGAGCACCAGTGATGATCACTCTCTGCTCCTCAGGACAGTGTGACCAGCTGCCTCAATAGTTTCCCATATGATGGATATACCCTTATGGGAGCCAAAAGAATTTTTCTCACTTACATTGTTTGTACCCCTTGGTTCTGTCACAACAACCATACGAATAACTAAGGCAGGAAGAGAGGAAGTGGAGACAGAGGGATAATAGGAAATGTTACAGGATTTCTATCGAGGTGGTAGGAATGTTCTAGAACTGACTGTGGTAATTCTTACATATACCCAGGGATATATAAAAGTACTGAGCTGTGTGCTTTGAACTGTATCTTATACAGTATGTGGGTTGAAACCCAATCAAATGACTTAACCACTCATGGTCCTAGCCATGGCTTTCTCTCTTCACCATCCTGAGCAATGCTGTGCCAAGTGGAGAGAAGGAGACTGAGTTCTTTTCTCATGCAATTCTTTTTATCTCTTTGTTTTCTGAGAGCAGCCTCCCACCATGTGAGCAGAAACCCAGCTTTCTACTTGTACATTAGAAGCAGAAGCCACTAGAGCCTTAGGGCTCTTTATAGAATTACAGCTTAAGTCAATCACAGGACTGAGGCAGCAGAAGCCAAAATTAAAACATGGATATTGTTGACTCAGAGGGTGCCAATGGGGTAACCCTTCCAGGGCAATCAGTCAGAGCTCATGGAAAGTCATAGATCCTTGCAGCTTCCACTAGAGAACTCAGTGGGCAGAGCTCAGGACATCAGTCCTACACAGTCCCTCTGCTCTTAGCCGCAACTGTCTTGTGTCTCAGTCAGAAAATGCAGGCTGCTTCTATCATTCCCTGGGCTTGTCTGAAGATCCATAGGCTCAAGCTTTGGATCTTGCTGGTCTCTGGAGGCAGAGCCTAACCCCATTGACCACAATGAAATGTCTGTTCCTCCATCACCATCCCAGAATAATCTAACAGTCATGCTTCCAGGAGGATCTGCCAACTTGCCGAAAGCCAGACAAGGCCCATTGTGGGGTGTGTGTGTGTGTGTGTGTGTGTGTGTGTGTGTGTGTGTGTATCACAATATATGATATGTATGGTGATTTAAATTTGTCCTTTAAATCTCAGCCAGAAAAGCAGACAGAAAACTTACCTGCCTGTAAGTGACACTGACAATGGCCACCTCTCCCTGGAGTACCCTGCCCATTGAAATGGGGAGTGAGGTGACAGGTCTCTTTGAGACCCAATGTCACATTTTGAGGAATGGATATTCTACATTCTGACTTACTGATGTGTAAGGGGGAAGGTCTATTGGTATTCCTGAGATAGAAATACCGTGATACAGTGTGCAAGCGCACACATAAATACACACCCCTCCCCACACACACAGGGGGGAAGGAGAGGTGAGGGAAGTGGGGGAGGGACAATCTGGCAGAGTTTATAGTTCTCAATGTATCTTCCTGTTATTGTCCTTCAAACTATTGAGTACCTCAGGAGAGTAATGCCATCCCCACCCCATGGAGGATCCCTATATGTGTCTCAGTGCCCCACAGGAAAGACAAAGCAAGAATTAATGCAAGTCTTCAGGCTCCAGTGCTTATGTCCCGGGGTCCACATCGTCATCCCCTGGAATCTGAACAAATGCACAGACCACCAGAGGGAGATCTCTTTCTGTTTGGTAAAAGTGGCAAAGTGATGTCATCGCCAACCTAGAAAATGGGGCCCCAGCCGGGGAAGTCTGAAGGGAGTCGGACAACCTAAGCTAACCAAGCTTGAACCAATCATAGGGACAGTGGTTCTTGTTTGTTTGTTTGATTGGTTGATTTTTGGTTTTGCGGTGTTTTTTCTTGTAGATTAGCTCACAGCCCCTGCTAATGGGCACTGCCCTTGATTCAAGTCTCATTTTACAATCATTCTCCCACAACAAAGCAGCAGTCCAGAAAGATTTACAGTACTGGGGAGCTCAGAGAGCTGAAGTTCAAAGTCACCTACTTCTTCGGTGGGAGATGCACACGGAATAAAGCAGGGAGGCAGACAGCCCCATCCACAGTAAGACCGGCTGAACCGTGTTTCAGTAGCTTGAAGTATTGCCCGCTATTTGGCTCATTCCTCTTCTGCACAATAAAACAAGCCAGAGCGTAGATCTACTGCGGATGAAAATTATTAAATGCCTTAGAAGGTTTGCAGAGGCAAATCGGGCTCACCACAGAGAATATTTCGCTCCCTATTTCATTCTGAAATGCCTAGATGTCTCCCAAGAGACCACGTCAAGGAAAAGATTTATCCACCACACTGCATCTGCTAATTTCATGAGCGTTCTGATCTCATCTGCACTGCTTAATATAGAGATTCTTTGAACCTGAACAGAAATGTGGAATTTATTGGACGCCATTTTCTGTCCCATATGTCAGAAAATGTATAGCCATACAACTGCCAGTTCCGTGTGTGTGTGTATGTGTGTGTGTGTGTGTGTGTGTGTGTGTGTGTGTGTGTGTGAATGCACAAATACATATTCAGTTCAGATGTACTGAAACAAATGTGTACTTGGCTCCTCCTTATAGCATAAAATCTTTCAATTTTCCTCCTGATTTATTTCCTCTTATTTAGGACAGAGAAAGGCTGCGCTTAAAATGCCAGCGTTTTGTGCAGAAAAGGCACTAATTAATAGTACATCATAATTTTTAAGTTCCAAGAAAATAGTAAAGATACATGAGTGTTTTGATATTGGGGATGGTGTGGGGAAAACCGTCACCAGTGGCTTTGACATGCTGGTAAATAAGCCCTGTGCTTTCTTGACTTCCTTCACAGAGGAACAATTGGAGGAGAGCCTTAGCCTAGGGGGTTGGGGGTGGGGAGCCTGAGCCAGGGGAAGGGGTAGGGAGGAGGGGGGAGGGGAGAGAGCCTGAGCAGTGGGGTGGGGGTGGGGGAGCCTGAGCCAGGGAAGGGGCAACAGCAGGTGTGCCCAGCCAGTCACAACACAGGAGCAGTTGCAAAGATGTAACACTGCTTTGCATGTCAAGTCAGAAAGACATCCCCATTATTGCCTGAACTTTTCAGATATCCCAAGAAGGGAGAGAAGGGAGGAGAAAGGGGGAGGGAGGAGGCATGGAAGAGGGTGAAAATAAGTCAGTTCATCTAATTTACCATGACTCAAGTAATTCAGAAAAGCTACTCTCTCTCTCTCTCTCTCTCTCTCTCTCTCTCTCTCTCTCTCTCTCTTCTTGTGGACACTGGCCAAAGTCTGAGGATGTTCACCATGATGCTCTGGCTCTTTCTCACTGGCTCTTTGAAGCTCATCTCCCCTCTTCTCCCATGAGGCTGTCCTTCCACCATGCACCTGGGTGCTGACTCCCATGCAGAACCTACATAGACCCCAACTAAAGGCACAGCCATGACTCCACCTCTTTTCCATCTCTCTCATCCTGGAAGCTGCCAAAACAAGTTAGCTTGCCCTGGTGTTTTCCCCTCAAATTCAAATAAAATAGAGCTTCTGTATGCATCAATTTTATAATTCATTTATTAAAGAGATTATGAAGTCAAACAAGGAAAAACCATTTCCTCGGCAACAGACATAGTAACACCATGAGCAAAGGCACTGGGTCATGGAAGTTCAGTGAGCAGCAAGAAGGCCAGCACGGAGCTTTCTTGACTGTCCCTGGCTTAGAAGGAGCACGAAGTGGCCCTGGGTCTCTGAAGGCAGTGGTTCAAGATGGCTCTGTTTGGCTCAATTGTTTCCCATTGAGAAAGACAGGAGACTTCAAAGAAGACTAAGTGGTTAAGACCTCTGCCTGTTCTTCCAGAGGACACAGGTTCAAAGCAGCTCACAATCATCTGTAGATATAGTTCTGAGGAATTAGGCATCTTCCTCTGCCCATCCCTGGGAACCAGGTATGCATATTTATGCACAGACATAAAGTGTAGGAAAAACACCCTAAACATAAAATGTTTAAAAGAGAAAAGATATAAAATAAGATAATTCCACACAATCTGTCACTAGCTGAATAATTTTGAGTCGAAAAACAGACGGACAGAAACTGGGCATGCAATCTCGAAGCCAGAATGTCACCAGCTCGTCCTTGTACTGGAACACCTTCCCTTAGCTTGACCTGGTGGCAGAAGAAGCCAGTCCTGACCTCTGGCCAAGGTGAACTTGTCCTCTACCCAGGAGGGATTAGGAGTCATTGGGGTTGATAAAAATGGACCCAGCAGGAACTAGGAATGTTGCTTTTCAGTCTTTATTCCTACAAATCCAATCTCTAAATGTACCTTGCCAATATGTGATATATTTTAAAGTCTAGAATCTACTATCTTAATGAGTTATCTATAAAATAAATTTGAAGGAAAGACATCTGTGTAATTAAGTCAAATGTCCCCCATGAGCCTTCCAAAATGACTCTGTTCCCTTCTGGGAATCTAGTTTGAAAACACAGAAATAATCTCCCCTGACCAGAAAATCCCCGGCAGCTGCTTATGATCCGGGGTGAAGGAGGCTGGAGGAGAAGACTGGGCTTCTGTAAGGGACATCATACCCTCTGGGTTGGTGTAGAAGCTTCCCAGGACTCACCATGGCCTTTGCTTTGACTCTTGCACTGTGGGCCGGAGTAACAGTTTTAAAAGATGGCGGTCTGGTATAACCCTGACAATATGGAAGACAGCCCAACAGAGGAGACCGTAAGGTGATTGTGTGGGTAGGAGGAGGGAAGGAAGAGGGGAAAGTGGGAGAGAGGGAGGGGGAGGAAGGGAAGGAGAAGAGGCGGTCAAGGAGACAGGAGAGGGAAGAGAAGGGAAGGGGAAGGGAGAGGGAAAGAAAGGGGCTCTGTTTGGACTTCCTTCTCACAACACTGCAAAGCATCTCCAGGGTTTTCTAATCTACAGGTAAGTTCAGTCACCAGTCCCTGGACCATGCTGGCCAAGTCATTTTGCACAGTGGTAGCCTGTACTGCATTTTAAAAGACTCCAAAGTGGACAAGAGTACTTGATGTCACATAAACACCCTCAGGAGGTTCAAGACAGGCAGAACTGTCGCAGCTCGACCATCCTCCTCGAGTGTTAAGAGAGGGCTGAGGAAGGGATTGGGGGAGAGTGTCAAGTAGAACGCATTTCCTGAGGGCCAACAGCAGGCACCATGTCTGCATTTCGGGTATAGTGCTTGTTGGCAGCTGGTAGTGGAGTTCCTCCTTCTCTTCATCAGAATGAGGGGATGGGCAGCCATGTGCTTGTCTCCTCCATATGTCCTCTGGACTCCTAAGTCAGAAAACCATTTGTAGCAGGTGTGTTTCTTTCCAACTCTTCAAGCTGACAGTTAGTTAGGCTCCTCCTAGTTGGACTTGAGAAGGACCATAAAGAATCTAAGTCCTCTGTGAGGTTTGTCCAGAGCCTGTGCCAGTACTGGCACTCCAGAATACATTTGTCATGTCCATCCTATTCCTTTCTGATGACTTGGCCAGTCAACCCATGGCTATAGACAGAAGGGCATGCTGAAGGCTGTGTTTAGTCTATGGGTGGGTTCCTCATGTATCCTGGCTGTTAGGAGTTGCATTTATAACTATGGATACACAGATAGTCTATATGGAAGCTGGCCTTGTGTGGGCCAGGTCTCTTCTTCTCACTTAGTGCACATGAACAGTCAATAAATAGCACTTGTCCCTGTACGTGGCTTTGCTGAGAACAGCTGGGAAAGACAAAAGTGACATTCATCACCAAAAGTGTGAGACTGCTCAGCAGTGGGACTTCCTGGCCAAACTCTTACAGCAAATAAGGAAGCATTCCCTGAGCATTGTGTTCTCAGACAGTAGGACCCCAGGACAGATGTCCCATGGTACCAGGTCTGCAAAGAGCTGAGTCCTTCAGAACTGTGTCCTGTATACCTTGTTGTTAACTTTCCTATAGCTGCTAAGAGAAACCATGTCAAACTCAGCAACCTGAAATAGTAAGTGTCTATTGTCTCACAGAGCCGATTTATGGTGCTGAGCAAGGCTAACCCCTTCCATAAAGTCTATAGTGAAAATTCATTCCCTGAATTATCAGACTGTGGTTCCTGCCCATTGGCATTCTTTGGCTTCTTGGCCACACTTCCCCATCTGACTCTGTGGTCACATTCCTACCTCCTCCCTCTGTGTTGGGTCTTGCTGTGCCTCTCTTACACAAGGACACTTGTATTTGTAGCCTGCCAGAGTAATGTCCTAGTCTTTGGATCAGTCACACTTCAAATGTCAACATGACCTTAAGATGTTCCAGGGTGTCTGTCATTAGCTGTAATAACATGACTGGCTGGTTTGAAGAGCAAGCTTCCATTTTCCATAGTTCTGGGGGATGAGGGTTGTGGGTGGAGATACAGGACCAGTGAGGACCTTTCCTATTCCATGGGCACATATTTCTGGCTATGTCCATTCAAGGCCATGAAAGGTCCTGGCAATTCAGACTCTTTATAAAGGCATTGATCGAACTCATCAGGGCTCCCTTCACAATGTAGATCCTGTCACAGATTCTGTTGGGGCTTGGTCTGGTGCTCTTGGGTATTCAATAGTCATGAGAGACCAGGAGCATGCACCCAAGTGAAATGCTCCCCCAGGACAGACTACTGGATCAGAAATAACCAGGGAAGTCTCAAATAGCAAATACTTGTCTAAGGCATCTGGGAAGTAGACATTCTAACAAATAGAAATACAGACTAAGGGTAATACCCCACTAATTGCACAAATCTAACTAAGTAAATCACAGTCTGAGTCTCATTCACTTGGAAACTTGACGGGAATAGGAGTGCCTTATTAATTTACAGATTCTACCCCCAAAGGCTGTATTATGTTGAGGGTTAAGGGCCACTTGTGAACATTGAGTGTGGGGATGAATCCCATCACAGGAAACCGAAGACTGCAAGGGGCAGATTAGAGCTGCCAGGATCCACAAGCACTTCAACACAGCCATGACACCTCTGTCTTGTGATGTTGGAGAAACCAAATTACAAACTAGCCCATAGTTGGGAGGGGGGATGGAAATTGCAGCCAATCTACAGAGGACACAAGGATTGTGGTCTATCAGTGCATTGGGTCCATTTACTCTGGTTTCCTCACTTGAGTTGGGGACTTTTGGTCACTCTTACCCCCAAATGGTCGCTCATCCCTTCTTTAGGAATCTCATATATTCTGTGCCAGTCTCAGAACCAGCCCCAAGTCAGTCTGGCATGACTTGAACCAGAGAGTGTGTGGGTGTGGCTCCTTTCCACATAGAAATTATGGTCTCCATCATGCTACCATCTGCCACAGTATATCTGGCAAGAAGTTGACAACTGCAGTCACGTTTGCAGAGGGGAGGTGTAGACATCACACTCCAACTTGGCTAATGTGATTGGGAGCTGTAGCTGGGATCTCAGGACTTACTTCCTTAAAGTGGGCACTTCCTGCCTGGGTCTTGTACGGACTGGCCTTTAGACCCAAGTCTTAATTCATGTTACCCAAGGCTCAACACTCTACTCTTTGGTACTTAACTCCCATTTGCTTCTTCAGTCCCATTTAAGAAACATCTTTACAACATGTAGATTTCTATGTTCAAGGAACCTGGGTACCACAGACACAAAAGAGCTGAGGGGAGATGAAGGTCATGCCCCAGACCAACCTTCTTAGTCCATGCTATTATTCTTTCACAGCTTACCGAGCTATAGAATGTTGCACTACAGTGGCTTGAGAATGAGACGAAATGATAAATGAAGAATGTTTGGAATACTGTGACCACCTCGGATCACTGACTGTCAAAGCAAGTCTAAAGAGCACTCTGAATGCTCAGACACTCCTGAGATATCAACACTGATTTAAGTGTTTTCAGACCATCTTCTCAATCTCTCTCTCTCTCTCTCTCTCTCTCTCTCTCTCTCGTGTGTGTGTGTATATGTGTGTGTGTGTGTGTGTGTGTGTGTGTGTGTGTGTGTGTGTGTGTGTGTAAGTGTTGGCATCTATAGTTCCTCTGTCCCAGTCTTTTAATTTATAATTCACTGATACTGACAAATGTCCCAAAAACCATAGCACATAGTTGGGCTTCAGGGGTAATGAATTTCCTACAGACATGACCCAGCCTGCTGTATGTGTGTATTAGAAAGCTTCTCTAGTAGAACGCTGTAGAGTTAGGGCTCTCTCACTTGTTACCAAGAAAAAAGCAGGGAGCCAGTAAACCTAAAGCTGTTGGCAGGAAAACACAAATGCCAGAATAAGTACCAGTCAGCCCGCTGTGCTGCCATGGTCTGTGACCTACGAATGGAAATGCTAAAGCTCCAACCCCTTCGTTTGAAAGTAGGGTCATCAAATATTTAGTTAAGTTACTGGATTGGGGTGTGTCTTTAACCCTGTGTACATGGTGTCCTTATAAATGGTCTGGCTGTTTAATGCCATCTGGTTGGTGGCACTGGATGATGGCAATCCCAGGACATGGATTTATTTGGCTTGCAAAGAGCCCTCCCCAAATGGTAGGCTAGGATGATGCTAAAAGAATGGAGTACAGTTGTGTTTCATGTTTCATTGTCTCTAAGAGAAAAAAACTTGTTCCAGCATAGGTCATCATTTGGGCCTTTTTTGTTTCAGTTAATTTAGAATGTTCAAACGGTGTTCACCTAATCCTAGCCCCTCTTCCCATGAAATACATTTGAGTTTAGTGTCCAAGTTTGTTTGCCTTTTATCTCTATTTCTCCTGTCACCTAACTTTAATGTGGTCATTTCCTCAGCATTAAATGCTTTAATGGAAGAATGGGGTGGAGGTGATGCCAGTGCAGTGTATTCATGTGTGAAATTCCAAAATAAAATAAATTACATCTAAAAACTCATATAATAGGCTGTAAATCACTCCAAGGCATTTGTAAAACCTTCAGCTCTTCCCAGCTAGACCTAAAATCTATTAGATATTTCACTTAATGATGTGGGTAGAAATCTGAAAACTGCTTCCAATAAAGTCATTTTCCCTCCACATGGTACCCTTTAGACTTCTTTCTTCTTTTCTGTTTTCAAAATGTGCCTTAGCATCCTCTAAAATCTCTCCCAGATGAACAGATACATCCTTGGTAAGAAGCACAAGTCAAAACTGCCCACAAATTTGCTGGCTTCATTGTAGGGATGCAGCATGTTGGGATGGGCAGTGTTCATGCTTTGTAGAGGGCTGCAGAACTACGGGCCACAAGCACTGACCCTTCAACAGCAACGGGAGACTCCTTTCGTGTATCCGAAGTATGAGCTCAGCAAATCACCATCTCTGGCATTTAAGGCAAAGTCCTCATGGTCCTAGGTTGATTGGAAGCAGGTGCATTTTCCTCTATGCATGATGCTGAATGTGTGTGTGTGTGTGTGTGTGTGTGTGTGTGTGTGTGTGTGTGTGTGTGTGTGTGTGTGTTTATAGTAATGCCAATGACTGTTCTGATGAAACAGTAAACCTCCTGCTGAGAAATAGCCCTGCTAATTTTCTTTATACCACCCTTGCTTCCTAAAAGCGTTGTGGAATCTCTGACCTTGAACACACCAGAGCTGTTTCAATTTGTTACGCATCAGCTAGATGCAAAGTCTAGATGAGACCATTCAAAGGCTTGTCGAGATTATCCGCAGCAGTTAATGACCTGGACACATTCACTGGCACATTTAATCAGGTAAACATCTACATGCATATTTTAAGTTGAGAGCTAAACCCAGCAATTTTGGGCAAGGCATTTAAGTTATCTGGATTCCCGCTTTCTCATCTGTGGGAGGAGGAAGCTAGGTCAGTCACGTGGCCTCCAGGGTCTTCTCATGCTTTCCATGCTTCAGGCATCACAGTCTTTAACATCAAGGAGTACTTACCCTGAAAACATGAGTACAAATAACTGCTGGAAAGTGATACCTCAGGTAGAGATTTCTTCTTACATAGATTTCCAAGAAAGCTTCAGAGATACAATTTTAATATACAGTTACTTGGTAACTATACAAAGTTTTATCATGTATGCCCAAGGATAAGTGATCTTTATGTATCAAGACATGTATCCCCAGACCCCAGTCCATGGCCAGTTAACATCATTCTTTGAAAGTTATGGTAAAAATGGTTATAAAATAATTGATTTAATTACTTCCAGGCAGCTAGGATAAGGGTTTTAAAGCTCACACCCACCTACTTCAACAAGGCCATACCCACTCCAACAAGGTCACACCTTCTAACAGTGCACTCCCCAGGCCGAGCATGCACAAACCATCACATCTTAGCTTTTTGCAATTCATTCTTTCTGACCTCATGGTCGACTGGAAGCTGAATGCCTGCCTGGAGCTCCCTCACACCCACATCTCTTTAGCACTTTGTATCATATTTGACCATCGTGCAGTTCTCTGGACACCTTGTTGTTCCTGCCCTTCTTCCTTGACCTTTAACATTTCTTGTGACTCCTCCCTGCCTTTGCCTCAGCAGGTGCCCTGTGAGACAGACAGACCAGCACCATGGACTCTCAGCATCCACCCAACCTGAAAGTCACAAAGCAGGGCAGCTGTAGGGTTCCGTGTAAACACTGGGGTCTCTTGATGAGGTCAAGGGTATGCTTTGTGCTCCTTTACTTGCTCTTTTGTGTAAGTCCCTTTTCGTCATTACAGCGAAATTAACCCCTGGAAACAACGTAAACAGAGGTAGGATTTCTTTTGGTTCATAGTTGCACAGGGTTTGCCTATCGTTGCCAGATCCATTGTTCTTGTGTTAGGGGTAAGGCACAGCACCATTGCAGGAGGTCTGCCCCACAGCTGAGCCATGCTCAGAAAACAGAGACAGACGTGGACCAAGGTACTCTGAAGACTACTTCCTATGGTTTCCTGCCCTGACTAGGTACCATTTCTAAATGTTTCAGAACTTCCCTCAAATATTAAGTATTATGATCAGCCAGTGGCCAAGTATTCAAAAAACAAGCATAGGGAGGATCTCTCTCTGTCTCTCTCTGTGTCTCTGTCTCTGTGTCTCTGTGTCTCTGTCTCTCTGTGTGTCTCTGTTTCTATATCTCTGTCTCTCTCTGTCTCTGTCTGTCTGTCTGTCTGTCTCTGTCTCTGTCTCTGTCTCTGTCTCTCTCTCTCTCTCTCTGTTGGTCTCTCTGGTTCCCGCCATCCTGAGGTACTTGTAGGCTATAGGTTCTTTGGTCACCTAACTCAAACAGTATTAGAACCATACCTGTGTCCTGACTCTTCTCCACAGTGACCTTAGTGAAATATACCGGAGACTGCTTTGATAGGAGGAGGCTCCACAGGCAAGGGAAGTCAGCATGGTTGAGGCTGAGTCACACTGAGAATTGTACGGTTACCAGTTTCTTTTAATTGGATTGTTTGATGTTATTTAACATTTTTATGTTCATGAGTAAATACCGGAATTTCTAAGTAGTGGAATTTCCCATCACGAATGCCATCTTGTCAGCTCTAGACACATGGTGGGGAAGCTGTGCACACCTAGTGTGCAGAAACACCTTGCATGTAAGTGCATCTTAGATTCCAACTCTGCTGGAGCATCCAGTGTCTGCTGGGATGCAGGCTCAGCTGTGGATCAAGTACAAGTATGCAGACAATGCCAAGATTAACATTATTAATACAAAGGATTTGCAGAATCAAAACCAGATTCTCAAGGCTTTGTGACTTAATGATCCAAGTGGGGCTTCTTAATGACATAAGCATGCTAAGGAAAGTGAGCGTGACATTCCCCAGCCTGACACAAGGGAGATTCCAGTGTGCAGAGGGAATCGTCCACATAGGCACCCGGCAGCCAGTATCATGTCTACATCCCAGATCCTTAGAGCTTGGCACAAAGTCAATAGAATTCATTGATGTGAACACAGGGTGCTGCCGTGGAAGCCAAGGTGGTCATCCCCGTGTGCCTGGACACCAACAGGCTCCATCCCATAGGTTCTTCTACATTGGAAGTGGCATGCTTACAAATAAAATGTGATGGATAGTTGGTGGCTTTTGGAAGAGTAATGCATTTATATACTGGGACACTTCATACATCCTGTCGACTGCAGTCTTGCTTCCAAGTTATGAATGGCAGATTTCTTTGGAAGCAGAAGGAACAGGCAATGTCTCCTGAGAACCACAAGGACACTGTGAGGGTGGACTGGGTCGAAGTCATCCAGGGGGTTAGATTTGTAATAAGGCTACCAACTTTGTTGGTAATTACTATTTCTGCCACATTAGTTTGCATAAAACATGCAAATAAGTCTTAAGACTTTATTGGATACCAACTTTATAAACAGCGTACACATTTTTCACTTACAAACTGCAGGAATCCCCTTTATTTAGTACTAAGGATACATTCTAAATCAAGACTGTGTGAGTTAAATTTAAACACTAATTCTATTTTCCCACTGAAGATATCGATTTCATTACAGAATAAATTAACTCAAATTTACTTTCTCTTTTCTTATTTCTGACTACATATTGCCTTCCAAATTAACCAACTCCTCAGATTTAGGTAGATTCTAAGTTTGTTACACAAAGTGGAGGTATTTTAAATGATTTTACTAATCTGAAAATATTTGAAGATATTAAAATTTTAAAAATTTAAAAAGCCACTCACCCAGAAGTCAGACATTAATATGAGGGTGAAGTAGTCCCAAGGAGAAGTGTGGAATATAAACGGGAGAGTTCATTTTGGCAGTGTGGCTGGGAGTTTAACGGCATGTCTAATTGTAAAGAACATTGCTAAACAGAACCTTCTGATATAAACCACTAGTGCTTTAAGAGAACACAATCACGTAATTAATCTCCCCCAGAGAAGCTCACTGTCCCACTGAGGCAGAGTTCTTCACAGACTGGTGTGTCTTTCCAGTGATCCGAATTCTCTCAAGATCCAATGATGCTCAGCCATCACACGCCCACAAAAACAAAACCCAGAGAGTCCCACTGCCTGGGGCAGAGAAGCATGCACAGTCCCACTTCTCTTGGTAAGCGCAACCTTGGGCATCTCCTCATTTCACACACATTTCCATTCCAGACCTGACAGTGATGTCAGAGGTGTGCGGGATCTTTGTGGGCGTGATCACTGAGTGAGAGAACAGCCGCTTCCTCAGTGCAATTGTCTGGGAACATGGAGGCTTGATGCTTACATGCTTATACATTTGCCTACCAGTCAGACATTCATTGTTATTAAGTGACAGATTGTGTGTCTGATCTTGTAAACATTTGTCGTTTTCTGGAATTTTTCGATTAATTATTTCCCACAGAAAATTTGCGCACAATCATTTAGAAGGAGAGTTGTCCCAGGAAATGCACTGCCCAGCACTGACATTGGCAGGTACACATGACTGGACTCTTACAAGGACAACATACTCCCGTATCTCTTCTCCAATGTATTTTTTGTCCCAATTTGGTGCCAAGTCTAATCTATTTCTCATGAAGTCTCCCTCTTGGTCAAGTTGTCCAGTCTCTGACTTAGGCAGAGTTACCCACACTTATCCATGAATGACACAAAGAGAGTCTTACTATGTAGTTCTCCATGTATCTGATTATTTCGAAGGGGCCTATGACTCAGTATTTCCTGGAGTTGGTGATGGAGGTACTATGTGTTGGTGTGTTGTGCATATCTGTATGTGAGTGTATTTATTAAGCATGTGTATGGGTGTGTATGTGGTGTGTGTTTGTGTGTGTGTGAGTGTGTGTGTGGTGTACACTTATGTGTGTACGTATCTATTTATGTGTGTGTGCATGTATATGGTCTATATGTGTGTTTATATGTGTGTATGTGTGTGGTGTGTATATGTGTGCGGTGTGTATATGTGTGTATGTACTTGTGTATATGAGTGTGTATATGGTGTGTATACCTGTGTGTATGTGTTTGTGTGTGTGAGTGTATGTGTGTGTTTACATGTGTGTGTACATGTGTATACCTCTGTGTATGTGTGTGGTATGTATGTACATGTGTGTCTGTGTATGGATATGTCTGTGTGTATTAGTGTATGTGTACCTACATGTGCATAGTGTATGTGTACAGGTATATACATGTGTGACTGTATTTGTGTGTACATGTGTGTGAGAGTATTGTGTGGCATGTGTACATGTGTGTGTACCTCTGTGCATATGTATGTGTCAGTGTGTATGTGTGTATATAGATGTCTATGTGCCTTTGATATTTTGGGTCATTTTCCTGAGGAGTTTTCTGTCTCCTGTCATTTGCTACAATGAGGTAATTTTAGGGGAGTTTGTAAGGAGTGAGGCACAATGATTCTTGCTTTCTCCAGAGGATTAAAATCCTCATCAAGCACATTTTACAAAAACATCTGCCCACTTTGCTCTTCTGCCTTCGGCCACGGCAGGAACAAACCTGCTGGTGCCTTTCCAACCTTGGAACCGTGGACAGCACATTTGTGTTATTTGCTGACGACTGTTTGAAGGACATTGCTCTGCCAGCTTGAAGAGTGGAGATATCAAACTGTATTTAAATGTTGTGTTTACAGCTGTTGGCCATCCTGTTCTTCTAGCCTGTGAGCACATGACCCCTCCCCCACTTTCTTCCTAAAATGATAGGGATATAGAAATCAAAATTTGTCTTCTAGAATTTTCAGACTTACTTTCACTCTCAAATACCTTCCTATGTAGTTTTTTTCCATTTAAGCACATCTGAACATTTTGCTTTAAGGTGAATCTATACTAATTACTAATCTAATTACTGTACAAATTTCTGATCATCAATAGGACTGTCAAATTGGCAATATGTGAAGAATGATCTTAGCAAGACCATCACAGAAACATATCAAGATTGCCCAAGATATTTTATACATTCACAGACCTCTAGAGTAACTGCCTTGCAAGTTACTATTTCAACATGTGGATTGAGAGAAGAGACATATTCAGATGATGGTGTAAAGAAATTCTCTTTCAACATACACAGGAAAGCGTCTGAAATGAACTGGTCACAAGAATTTTCGTTTTGTGCACACTCTTAAGGGTCCACACTTCAAATAGGAGAAAATGTGTAACTTAAAGGAAAACATTCAGGAGCTTGTTTTAATGTTGCTTAGAGCAAAGAGTGAGCATTGTGAAGGTTAACGCTATGGGGACTAGACACAGGGTAGCAAGTGGGACAGCTACCTGGAATGTCTGGAGCTTTGTGTTCTCTGAGGTCTCTGAAGGGCCAGAAGGAAGGCCAGATGTCTCCTTCTAAAAAAAAAAAAACTGGGAGACTCCATGAATATTCACCAACAATGAAGTTGGTGCACAGAGAAGTGGAGAAGGGCTGGATGGGGCTCCAATACACTCCCAGTCTGCATCTCTCGCTTCAGCTACAGTCTAGCTAGACAAGCATTTTAAAATAGCCTGTGATGATACATCTATCTATAAATACTTCATCAACTCCCTGGTTTGCCCAAGATGTCACTGGTTTCCAGCAAACAGTGTTACCATTTTTACCTCTAGGGAAAGCATGAATGTATTCCGAATTTCTTAAATCCATTGCTGGCTCTGTTTTGATCGGCTTGGCATTTAGATGAATTTCAATCACCTCTAGAACCTGGAGCTTAAGAGAAAAAAAAACAAGATGAACTTTAATGTTTCAAATGTATCATTTTAGAATATTTCCTGAAATAAATGGATACATTTGTTCAACCGTGACTTAAGTTAACTAAATAAGTTGCAAGGTGAGAAAAATTTTAAGATGCAAATTAACAGCATAGAAAAAAATAAGTAGAAATTGAGCTCTCAGAATAGGTTAGTAAAGTTTGAAGAAGTTCTAAATATTCTGGTTATGAAAGTAAAGAAGCTTCAGGAAATATTTCTTCCTTTAAAGGTTTTGCAATGCTGAGGCCTGAACCTGAGATGTCACAGAGTCTGGGCAAGCACTCTACCACAGAGCAGTTTTCAGTCTTCCTTCTACTACTTATTTTGGACAAGCTCTCTCAAAATTCCCTTGGCTGGTTTGGAACTAACTCCCTATTCTTCCCCAGATGACCTTGAGCCTGTGTTACAGCCTCCTGAGTACTGGGATAACTGGCCACAAAATACTTTTAATCAAGACAAACAACCCTTAGAAAAATTAGACTGATTTGAACAGTTGAGTAAAAGCCTAATTGCATAACCATTCTCTTATTTATCAGTGAAACATTCTTTCGGATGTTCTAGCTTGTACTGGCTAGTTTTATGATAGCTTGACCCAAGTTATTTAAGAGGAAGAAACCTTAAGAAACTGCCTTCATAGGATTAGGCTATAGACAACCTTTAGGGCCTTGTCTTCAGTGATTGATGTGGGACAGCCAAGCCCATTGTGGGTGGTGCCATTTCTGGACTAGTGGTTCTGGGTGCTATTAAAAAAAATGCAGACTGAAGAAACCAGTAGAAGCCAGCCAATAAGCAGCACTCCTCCATGGCCTCTACATCAGCTCCCACCTCCGGGTTTCTGACCTGCTTGAGTTCCTGCCCTCCCTGCTTTTGGATGAGAAGTTGTTATCCTCTTCAGATTGCTTTTGGTCATGTTCATCATAGCAACAATGAGATATAGCTTATGCAAGATGTAATTATTTCCATTAAAATCCCAGCTAATTTATTGTCCTGAATTTCTTAAACCCCTTTAATAGATGAACCATATTTCAAAATGTATGTAAATATTTTGTTAAAGCATACCATATTGTAATAATATTATAATGCCCGATGCTTTTTACAGCTGCAGTTTTAATAATTAATGCCTTGTAAGGAACATATCCCATGAGCTGTGTGGAATGCTTAGTGACAATCATGGCACAGGACTGCCAGGAGGATTAGATAGAGCAGCACACCGAGGTGATTTTGGCTTTACTTGCCCGTCAAGAGATAGTGAGCGAGAGTGAGAGTGAGGTGTGTAAGATTTTATCCAGGTTTGTTCGGTGTTGGTGAGTCGAACTGTAGGATGAGGAGTCTAGAGGATGAGGAGCTGCAGATTGGTGGTAGAGTTCTTGTGCATCATGTGACACCCAGCTTCCAGCTCAGAAATATACCAACCAACCAATCAAATAGCACCAACATAGAAAATTAAAAAAACGAAACAGAACAGAACAAAGCTCTTGCAATTACTGTATGCATTAGGAACAAGAGAAGAAACCTAGAATTTGTGATTCCTGTTAGATTTGAGCAGATGAATATATACTTGCTCTGCAATGCCCCTGTGCAGGAGGCACAGACAGGAGATCATCGCATCCTAGGAAGCCCGGCAAACTAACACAGTGAGAGCCTGCCCCAGTACATAAGGTGGAGAACAGTCAAGAAGGACACCAGAAACCAACCTCAGGCCTTCACATTGTGCACACATGTATGCACATGAACCCACACACATGCATACACACATACATGTGAATATACACACACATGTCCACATGCAGCATACTCACAAACATGTTAAAAAAAATCTCAGTTGTAAAACCTAATAGTGATTGCAACTTGCTTCCATTGCTACTGCTGTTGCTGCTCATGGTGGTGGTAGTGGTGTGTGTGTGTGTGTGTGTGTGTGTGTGTGTGTGTGTCTGTGTCTGTGTCTGTGTCTGTGTGTGTGTTGCATGATGTATGGTCTATGTTTGTGTATATGTGATATGTGTGTGTGTGTGGTGTGAATGCATCGTGTGTGTGCATGCATGTGTGGTGTGTATATGTATGTGTTCATGTATGTGTGCATGCATGTGTAGTGTGTATATGTACATGTATGTGTGCATGCATGTGTGTACCTTTGTGTCTGCATCTGTGTATGTTGTGTGGCAATTACTTTAGGCATTTGATACTTAGACTTATTTAGTGTCTTCTAAGTTTGTATCTCAATTTCAGAAGACTAAGTGCTTAAAAATGAAACTTTAGTTAAAGTACATTTGGGCCGTTTAGGTGATGACTATTCTTCCAAAGAGGAACCCTTTTGCTTCATGAGAGCGGGCAGAGAAACAATCATTGGGTGGACCGGTCATTCTCCAAAGTCTTAATTAGCCACACAGGAGCCTGCAGGCCTCACTGTATATTGAGCACACAGTACCAGTGCCAGTCAACCAGAGTGCCAGCCTTTTCAGATGAATGAAATTAAGGACACCAGTGACTGACAGGAGCTCCTCCAGCTGTTGGGCTTTGCAATTTGGATTAATGTATACATGTGACCCTTGCTGGCAACCAGGCTGCTGGGCAGATGAGATTAAGATCAAGGAAGGCATGGTAATGTCTTCCCCGCCTTAGTGGTCTCATCCTATTGATGTGGCTTAAACTCCCTCACCATCCCACAGTGTACACCTTTCATGAAGATAACCCCCGCCCCAACATCAGTGCCACAGGGCAGGACCATCACGTCAGAGCTCCAGCCTTGCTCTCACCTGAAGTTTGGAACCACTGCTGTTGCCTAAAGCTCTTGGCCACACAGAGTCTGGAGAAGCAGTTGCAGGAGAACCGTGTACACTGACAAGGCTGCACTGGACACCAGGCTTCTGTGGCTCTCCTGCACCATGGGAGGTATGCACTGCTGGCAGAAAGCGTTGCTGTGCTGTATCCAGAGACCAAAGAAGTCTCAGGGATCAGCCCAGAAGCAGATAACTTGATCTGTTTAACATGGTATTGTCAATAAAATGACACAGGATGAAGCCGGATTTAAAAAAAAAAGGATTTAATTCTGATTCTAATCCTGATCTGCACAAACACAGGAGGATTTTGCCCTTTTCTCTTATTCTTTCTCTAACTTGAGACTGAACACATAACAGTAGTAGAAGACTGAAAGGAAGCATCATTCAAAATGAATGAGGAAAAACACGGAAAACCTTAATAGAGATCATAACCCAAGAAACTGTCCAGAATTTAAGCAGTAGCACTAACAGATAATAAATATCTACAGTTGGCTTCAGCTCAAAACTTTTCCAGAAAATGGTGGTTAAAGAACTCTGCAAACAGTTTTTATGAAACCCTTTGTTTTTCGTGATCATTTGACTCTTTGTAGAGAGCTTGTTGGAATCCCCCACCCCCTCCTCCACGGATAGTATGGCTCCCTTTGAGTTATTGGTTAGGCAGCATGTTGCCATCACGCTCTGTTTCCTGCTATAACTAGATAGTAAGACCTTATTGTTAAAAACATGGTGTGTCCTTGTTCGAGAATATTCCAAAATAAAGCTGGAGCAGCACTGAAGTCTTGCTTCCTACTGATTATCTTTCATAGTGCAGGCTGCTGGTGAAAAAAAGTAAAGATTAGTATTGTCCGACACTAAGACCTGGATGCTACAATCACAACCTGCCAAGCAAAATGGGCCCACTCAGTGTAATAGCAGCATGAAGCTTGTGGGGATAACCAACTGCTTTTGGATGGGTTTGAGGTCTGTTATACAGAAGAAACTTCATTCTTGATATTGTCAACATTGTCAACAGTTGGTGGCTCAAGAGGCTGTAGGCTCTCAGTGAGAATCTAGTACTGTTGTTTTGCTATATGGGCATGTTATTGAACTCACTTTTAAACTTCTGGCTTTAAACTCAGAGATCTATGCTGCTGTCAACCTTGGCCAGAGAAACTCCTCTCTGTAGTGGACCCAAAATAGTAACCGGTTCAAGGGTTAAGAAGTGATTGTTCAGTGCTCAGCCTCCAGTGAGATTCAACACACACACACACACACACACGGCTCAGAGAGCACTGTGATGGGAAAGAGCAGAAAAGATATGAGAGCGGGAGGATGCTGAGGAGTGCTGAAAAATCCTGTCTGTGCATGACACAGACACTGCATTAATGATCTCACTGTATCTAAGGTCACCTGCAGGAGCTCAAGCCAACAAGACGGGGCTGCAAATAAAGCAAATAAATGAAGGTGGTAGGGGAGTGTACTGCAGTGTGTGTGTACAGGAAGGTGGTAGGGGAGTGTACTGCAGTGTGTGTGTACAGGAAGGTGGTAGGGGAGTGTACTGCAGTGTGTGTGTACAGGAAGGTGGTAGGGGAGTGTACTGGAGTGTGTGTACAGGAAGGTGGTAGGAGAGTGTACTGCAGTGTGTGTACAGGAAGGTGGTAGGGGAGTGTACTGCAGTGTGTGTACAGGAAGGTAGTAGGGGAGTGTACTGCAGTGTGTGTACAGGAAGGTGGTAGGAGAGTGTACTGCAGTGTGTGTACAGGAAGATGGTAGGAGAGTGTACTGCAGTGTGTGTGTACAGGAAGGTGGTAGGGGAGTGTACTGGAGTGTGTGTACAGGAAGGTGGTAGGGGAGTGTACTGCAGTGTGTGTACAGGAAGGTGGTAGGGGAGTGTACTGCAGTGTGTGTGTACAGGAAGATGGTATGGAACGTACTGGACTGTGTGTACAGGAAGGTGGTAGAAGGGTCAAACAGTCAACAGAAGATGTTCCTAAAAACCAGGTTGATGAGAGTGAGAGTCAGTCACCTGCAGGTATAATGGTAAATGTTTAGAGTATTTATAGTTAAAAACACGAGAGGCTATATTGATACAGGAAAGTGGCAGTAGTTGGTTTTCTTTTCAGGTCTGTGGCTTCTCTAACTGCAGGTAGCTGGCGAGGTTTATAGTACCAGACATGGATTCTCTTTACTGTCTTAAGTCCAATTAGACAGCTGTTGATTACCACTAAGGCATAAGAGTCATCATCGCACTGCTGGGGACATCTTGTTGTACTGGCCATAGCTGTGTCTCTCAGGCTGTACAGCTTTTGATGCTCTCTCTCTCTCTCTCTCTCTCTCTCTCTCTCTCTCTCTCTCTCTCCACTCCCCCTTGGCAGCTTGGCACATGTGATGTTATGAGAACCAGTTCTCAGAGAGAGTGTTTCCAGGTTGGTCCCAGATTAATTCCTTCAAGTCCTATGTCCAAAGTATGTGGTGTCTTCAGCAAAAAGGTGGAACAGGCAGCTAAGTGCAATCAGTGGCTAATATTATTTTGAGGGTCTCCTATAGCCTCCTACCTACAAGGATGATTTCTTAAACTTGGCATGGGGGGTTTTGTTAGCCTATGGATCCATGGGGAAAAGTGTATCATCCCATGTAGTATAACTCAATTTAAATACATATGTATGTACACATATATAATATATAAGTTAAGCAAGCATATAGAATAGTCTCATTGTGGCTTTCTTGAACATTACAGTGGCATTTACCTCTGCTTTCTCTTGAGTTGTGCTCTCCACATGGCTTTCCCTCCAGAACACCTGTGTCCAACTGTCTGCCTCTTCGGAGTTCATCTCCCCATAACACATGGTCCCCTTTGAATTTCCTGTCTCTGCAGCTACTCTGGGTTATATAGTACATCAAAGGACTCAGAGCTAGGATCCACAAACATGAGATAACATGAGACATTTGTGTTTTTAGGTGTGGTACCCCATTTGGTATAATATTCGTCTGTTCCATGTATTTAACCTGAATACTTCATGACTTCCCATCTTACACACTTGACTAGAATTCCACTGTGTACACATATATGCACACTTATTATTATAAATGTACAAAGCCTTGTTCCTGAGTGGAAATGTCAGCAGAGACCTCCAAAGCCCACAGAAACTCAGTCCCATGCTAACAAACAACTTTACTTCTTAGCAATGCTTAGGGCATTGAGAAATTTTGTATTCTCAGGAAAAGAAGACACTATTAATCTAAAAGAATAAGAAAAACACACAGTGGCATGGAATTTGACAGTTCTCATTGTGAGCTAAGTACATTAACCAATAAATATAATAAAGTTACCCTGGTGATAGTTACCCTAGTGATATAATCATAGAGTTCTCAGGTCTTTAAGAAAGTTGACTTTAGTGTTTGTTGCACATAGCTGCTTGTGTTAAATAATAAAAGAGTATTTGATTATTAATAAACTCTTATGACTCACAAGAAAACAAAGATAGTAAACACAGTTAACCATAAAACTAACTACACTATTGTAAGAGAAGATCTCAGAGCCAGATTTGTAGTCCCAAGGCTGTGAAAGTTGCCCGATAACATCTGGACACTTACCCTTAAGCACTATGTTCAGCACGGCCTCATGGTACACACTTTTCCTGGATGTTGACTTAGGATTTGGTTGATGGCATAGCAGCAGAAGTGAGAGCATAATAATCCCTACCCTTCTGATGCCTCAAGTCTACATTACCACTAGAAGTGTGTCTACAGTGGCTTTTGACTCTCACGCTTTGCTTAGGATAGGACATGTTGAGCAGATCTATGCTAGAGATAGGCGGTGTGCAGCAGAGCCATCCCCAGAAGTCTCAGCAGAACCCTGAAGCACACACAAACAGAGAGACTTAGTGATAACTGTTGCTCTAACATCTTAAGAGTGGGAAATGCATACTGTGCAGCGGCCGCTAACTGCTACAGGTCCAGAGAGCCAATGCTCATGCCTCGCTTTCCATTAGCGTCCACAATGGGTATCCCACATCCACCGACTCTTCCTAGAGATGAACACAACAAAGCAACTCAGTATGGTGCTTAGACCAAATAGACAACACTTGGAGCCTGTCTTATGAAATGCTGTCTCCTTAGTGGAAATACTTTCAACCCAAACTATTGAAATATTGATATTTAATATATATCATGATCATAAATATGTAATTCTGTACATAATCCACCATGATGAAACCCACAACAAAATCAATGAATTTAGAAGTTTTGATCTTTTGATATAATAATTTTTTGATGAAGAAGAACTTGATCCTTGGTTTCCTATACCTCTTTACACAAGTAACTCTATCCCTACTAGACTTTCCCCCATGTCCCCTGTGGATGATTGCTTACCTGCATCTCTCTACTGCATCCCCACATGGTGTATTCTAGCAATTCCTTGCTTCTATACTGTGACTCTCTCTATCCTAGCGAGCCCTGTCTGTTGGTGTGCATCATTGCTGTCTTTAGCTACTTGTCTTTTGAACTTTGTGCCCTTTAACTCTTCTGTGAAAGTCTGGCCTCACAACAGTGCCTAGTGAGGCTTCTTGACTGTTGAACCACAAACACATCTTCTTACCAACTCTTGCCCAGTTTGCAAGTAGAGAAATCTCTCAGAGGACACTGCCTGGTGCTCAAAGGTGAGAGAACATGATACTCAGCTGAAATCTTGGACTCTGCCTCAGATCCCTAACGGAGCAAGTCTAGTCACAACAGACACCTTTCCTGGAGAGCTAAAGCATGAATAAGCTTCAACGGCAATCTTACTGTTTTGTGAAAAAAGGCTTATCAAAATGATTCTACACATATGTTCTTGTAGAGGTCAAACGAAGCATTTTGTCTAAAAACAGTGTGCTGAGACTATCGTCCCATGATGCACAGCGTTCTGTGATGCACTCCTGCCCACGATACACTGCTTTCCAAAGGCCTGGGTGCAGCTGCCATCCTGTGCATCACAACTCCTCACAATGATACTCAGGTAACAGTCATAGGACCTCAGCGAGGGACCCAGAAATTCTGTTTGAGGAAAGAAGTGACATGATTTTTTTCCCTTTTCATGAAGAGAACACCTCACTTTCAAAACAAGGAATTTGTCTACTTGGTTTTGTTTTTAAATCTAAATATAACACAACTTCCAGGAATGATGAATGAATGAATGAATGAGTGAATGAGTGAATGAGTGAATGAGTGAATGAAAGAAATTATGACCTTAAACTGACATTGTAGGAATTAATCAAAAGGAACTCAATACTTCTTAGTATTCAGCATTAAGCTGGCAGAATTTTCTATTTTTAAAACTCTGCTGTTCATAGACTATTAGATCTGGATTTCACAGAAATTAGCATGAAATACTCAAAAGAGGAATCCAATGTTATCACATTATTTATTATTGGAAACGACGGACCAGAGTTCTTGAAACGGCTTTTTCATTTTGTGAAGATTATTCTAGGCCACATCTCTATCTAGAGGATTAACCTGCTTTTACAATATTAGGCCTGTGAGAATTTAATATAAGCCCCTTCGTTCACTGTCATTTTCTGATGACTTGCACTGACTGGCTTGTCAAGTCTAGCTCCTGAGAGTCAGCACTGTTGCCTGGATGAGTTTTATTCGTATTTTCAAGGACACTATGTTGGCTGAGCCTGTGACCTTGGCCTGGGTCCCACGTCCTTTACTGTTACAATACAACCCACTGCAGCCCAAATTAGTATATGAAGTCTTCAGCTAATACATAGATTGATCAGTCGACCAATTGATCTATCATTTTTCTATCAATCATTTATCTATCATCTATCTATATCTATAATCTATCATTTATGTATCTGTTTATGTATCATCTATCTATATCTATCGTCTATCATCTATCTATCTATATTTCTATCTATCATCTATCTTTCTACCTATCTATCCCTTCATTACATACCCAAGGAGCCATGTCCAGAAAGCAACAACTCGGCAGCTCGAGTATAGGCTAGGAGAGCAGAAAAGCCAAGAGCATTCTTCTGTACATGTCCTTTTATATGGCCCACTGTGGG
The DNA here is from genome assembly GCF_021556685.1 of Rattus norvegicus. NCBI lineage: Eukaryota > Metazoa > Chordata > Mammalia > Rodentia > Muridae > Rattus > Rattus norvegicus. The sequence continues at coordinate 34,273,094 of NC_141534.1, forward strand.
ACCACGAAAGGCACCTGGGTTCCCTGTTGAGGAGACTTGAAACCCCGGTGACCCTTGAGGGACGGTAGGCATTTGGCTAATTCCCAGGAAACCAGGCCGGTCACTAGCAGCAGTCATCCATAGACTTGTGGCCATCAGTCACGGAAGGGCAATGCCCCAAACCCCTCCACAGGTCACATAGGCTCAAGACAGATCTCCATTATAATGAGGTACCTAAAGGCCTGGAGGCTTAGCCAATTACCCTTCCTTCCCAGATACTCCTCCTTGAAAAAACGTATTTAATCTCAGGCCCACCCTGAGAAATAGGGTACGGTTTTACTCATCTACCTTCTGCCATTACAATAAGGCCCTTGAAACCATGGACTGCCTCTTTTAGTTTGTCTTTTTTTTCCCCCAGAACTGAGCTAAATCCCCAACCCCGGACTGCCTCTTTTCTATTGGGATCTACCATGGGGAGCCACAGAGAAGGCCTTCACCTACAGAGGTGACACCTAATCTCCCCAAGAAGGCCTCTCTGTGCTCTCAGCAGTGGCCGCCACCAAGTTCAAGCCTATCACAGTCAAGCCAAAGACTCTTCCTACAGGAAGACTCTTCCAGCCAGAGCCTCCCCCTTTCCCCTTCCACCCTGGGCTAGATTCAGCCCTGTCTGCCCCAACTCCATTCTCAGCTCTTCTAAGCCATCCTAGTGGTGCCTGGATGCCCAAGAGCCTGAGGACCAGATGGCCCTGGCCTCCTTGCAGGCCTGGGGACCCCCGAGCCAGCTCTGGCTGTGTTCAGTGCTCAGACTTTGCTTCCCCACCCCCAGAGCTATGTCCCACAGTTTCCCACAGCCTGACACCCACCCAGTGGTGGCATGGGGTGAGCTTGGGTCAACTTCCCAACTTCAGTCCTGCTTCCCGGAGCGGCCCAAGTGCTATGGCAGAGTTGACTCGGGACTTCAGTAACCCTACAAATGGCGCCAGTTATAATCTACAGACCACTACTGAAAACCACTTTGCACATTCAGGGTGGGTCTTCTCACACAATTTAAGGACAACATGACGAAGACCATGTATTACTGAGACTCTCTTCCCAAGTGCTTCTGCACTGCGAAGTTGACTTGAGAGCTAGCTGTCACAATGAGTCAAAGAGTAAAGATATCTGGGAGAAAATACCCTCTAGTCTACTGAGCTGCCTGAGTTGTGCAGGGAGCTCCAGAGAAGCAGTGTCCATGAGTCTTCACTATGGCTGGGGTGGGCTTTGCAGTTCCTCAGCTGCCTGTAGGTCATCGAGATCCTGTAAACAGGTCCTCATCTACACAGCGGTAAGCAACTCGATAAACCTGCTGATTCACCGAGGTTAATTGGGTGCAGTCATTTCCTCAGTCTGTCACTGATGTCCCCTGTGAAGTGTAAAAGGTATGGCGGTGGAACTGTTGGTTACAGGAGACCTCTGAGTGTTCATGGGTGGGGCACACAGATTGGATGCAGACTGCCTTCTGAGTCCTTGGCATGAGGGTTTTTGATGTAGCTTCTCCTGGACTTAGTTTCTTTTCTGTAGGCTGAAAAATATTTTGCTGCCTTTGCAGTTTTTCCACATTTTTTACAATATTTACTTTACTCGTTTGGGCAAAGATGAAGCAAAATATATCAAAGCAAAATGGTGATACAGCATGTGTTTCTTGCTGGGCTCCATTGCCCAAGAGAGGCCAGAAGGCAAGGCATGGTGATGGGAGTCCGTGAAATGGTAATCCTATTGGCTTAAAGTTTTATCCTTTGAGCTCCCTTTCTTCCTCATTCCACCCACCCTGTGATAATCCCAGCTTCTTTCTTTTTCTTTTTTCTTTTTTCTCTTTTCTTTTTGTGAGACTGTAGAAAAATGTTCCCCGTGGAGAAAGGGATTTTCCCCCTGGGGACTCCCAGCGTCTTGCTGAGATCACAGAATCCCTCTTCCTCCAGTCTGCTCATCCAGTTGGTCCCCCATGTGCATATGGGGCTTATTCAGCACCTCGCTCACCTGTGAGCAGATGTAGCCTTGTCTGTTACAAAGAACACCTCTTCTTTTATTTCCTGGCATGTGATTTGTATCCAGTCAGTTGTATCTGCCCACTGAGCTTGCTTTCACTTCCTTTCTCAAGTCTTTATTTTCTCAACGAGTTCCTCTGGTTTGCTTCGCTCTAGTTACAACACACATAGCTACCCACCATAGTCATTATGGGATACACTGCGAGGGGTGGAGCCAGGAACCAAGTACCCTGCCCAGGTCCCTGCAGTGAACTCTGTGGGAGCAATGGCTGATCCTTGATGTCCTCTGATTTCACAACAAACTAGTCTGTAGTCAGTGTGAACAACCTCCAAAGCCCCAAAATATGCCCTCCGCTATCTGCCTCTTCATTCCTAGACAGCATCACCACACTCCTTGCAGCAGCCTTCCCGATTTATGAGTCAAACCTCCGGAGCAATCTTGTGTCCCGTCCCCCCTTCTTCTGTGGCCGGTGTTGGAGCAGACACTCTCCATATCAATGTGTGTGGCTGCACCTTTGCCTGAGCGGTTAGGTCAGGCACCTTTTGTTAATACCTGTTTGTTAGAGGCCTCCTGAGACTCTGGGTGTTTACATTTGCTGTTATAGAGCCTTCAAGCACATCAATGTTTATATCTGCTTCTGAGGGTCACCCTTAGCACCCGCATCTGAACCTAGTGATTGAGCAGCAGCGTCAGTGGTCCTCTTGAGACCTTGCCTCTTGCAAGGTGTTGCCAGCTCCTTCAAAGCACTCATCTCAGCCCAGCAATCTTTGGCAGAAACCCTTGCTGGTTCTCTGCAAGCTGTTCCTCCCTTTATCCCTTTGTCCCAGAATTACAAAGCTCAAGGATTTTTAATCTCCTGGTTTTATGACATCATTTTGTAAATGGAACTGGCCTCGGGGAACTTAGGTGTCTGCTGAGTTCCACACCACACAGGGTAAATTGTGTTTCCTAATTTCTTCCTCCCAATAATTTATAAACAGTAGTTTAGCACGGTAATGAAGTAGACCTAGCACAATGGCACCTGAAGAGGACTGTGTGGGAGAGGGGAACAATGGTTCACAAGAAGCAGCCACTGGATCTTTATTTTTTTTATTTTTTTATTTTTTTATTAACTTGAGTATTTCTTATATACATTTTGAGTGCCATTCCCTTTCCCGGTTTCCGGGCAAACATCCCCCTAATCCCTCCTCCTCCCCTCCTTTATGGGTGTTCCCCTCCCCATCCTCCCCCCATCGCCACCCTCCCCCCAACAATCTAGCAGGACCCAGGGCTTCCCCTTCCACTGGTGCTCTTACTAGGATATTCATTGCTACCTATGAGGTCAGAGTCCAGGGTCAGTCCATGTATAGTCTTTAGGTAGTGGCTTAGTCCCTGGAAGCTCTGGTTGCTTGGCATTGTTGTACATATGGGGTCTCGAGCCCCTTCAAGCTCTTCCAGTTCTTTCTCTGATTCCTTCAACGGGGGTCCTATTCTCAGTTCAGTGGTTTGCTGCTGGCATTCGCCTCTGTATTTGCTGTATTCTGACTGTGCCTCTCAGGAGCGATCTACATCCAGCTCCTGTCAGCCTGCACTTCTTTGCTTCATCCATCTTGTCTTATAGGATGGTTGTATATGTATGGGCCACATGTGGGGCAGGCTCTGAATGGGTGTTCCTTCTGTCTCTGTTTTAATCTTTGCCTCTCTATTCCCTGCCAAGGGTATTCTTATTCCCCTTTTAAAGAAGGAGTGAAGCATTCACATTTTGATTATCCGTCTTGAGTTTCATTTGTTCTAGGCATCTAGGGTAATTCAAGCATTTGGGCTAATAGCCACTTATCAATGAGTGCATACCATGTGTGTTTTTCTGCGATTGGTTACCTCACTCAGGATGATATTTTCCAGTTCCAACCATTTGCCTACGAATTTCATAAAGTCATTGTTTTTGATAGCTGAGTAATATTCCATTGTGTAGATGTACCACATTTTCTGTATCCATTCCTCTGTTGAAGGGCATCTGGGTTCTTTCCAGCTTCTGGCTATTATAAATAAGGCTGCGATGAACATAGTGGAGCACGTGTCTTTTTTATTTGTTGGGGCATCTTTTGGGTATATGCCCAAGAGAGGTATAGCTGGGTCCTCAGGTTGTTCAATGTCCAATTTTCTGAGGAACCTCCAGACTGATTTCCAGAATGGTTGTACCAGTCTGCAATCCCACCAACAATGGAGGAGTGTTCCTCTTTCTCCACATCCTCGCCAGCATCTGCTGTCACCTGAGTTTTTGATCTTAGCCATTCTCACTGGTGTGAGGTGAAATCTCAGGGTTGTTTTGATTTGCATTTCCCTTATGACTAAAGATGTTGAACATTTCTTTAGGTGTTTCTCAGCCATTCGGCATTCCTCAGCTGTGAATTCTTTGTTTAGCTCTGAACCCCATTTTTAAATAGAGTTATCTGTCTCCCTGCAGTCTAACTTCTTGAGTTCTTTGTATATTTTGGATATAAGCCCTCTATCAGTTGTAGGATTGGTAAAGATCTTTTCCCAATCTGCTGGTTGTCGTTTTGTCCTAACCACAGTGTCTTTTGCCTTACAGAAGTGTTGCAGTTTTATGAGATCCCATTTGTCGATTCTTGATCTTAGAGCATAAGCCATTGGTATTTTGTTCAGGAAATTTTTTCCAGTGCCCATGTGTTCCAGATGCTTCCCTAGTTTTTCTTCTATTAGTTTGAGTGTATCTGGTTTGATGTTGAGGTCCTTGATCCACTTGAACTTAAGCTTTGTACAGGGTGATAAGCATGGATCGATCTGCATTCTTCTACATGTTGACCTCCAGTTGAACCAGCACCATTTGCTGAAAATGCTGTCTTTTTTCCATTCGATGGTTTTGGCTCCTTTGTCAAAAATCAAGTGCCCATAGGTGTGTGGGTTCATTTCTGGGTCTTTAATTCTGTTCCATTGGTCTATCTGTCTGTCTCTGTACCAATACCATGCAGTATTTTATCACTATTGCTCTGTAATACTGCTTGAGTTCAGGGATAGTGATTCCCCTTGAAGTCTTTAATTGTTGAGGATAGCTTTAGCTATCCTGGGTTTTTTGTTATTCCAGATGAATTTGCAAATTGTTCTGTCTAACTCTTTGAAGAATTGGATTGGTATTTTGATGGGGATTGCATTGAATCTGTAGATCGCTTTTGGTAAAATGGCCATTTTTACTATATTAATCCTGCCAATCCACGAGCATGGGAGATCTTTCCATCTTCTGAGGTCTTCTTCAATTTCTTTCTTCAGAGTCTTGAAGTTCTTATTGTACAGATCTTTTACTTGCTTGGTTAAAGTCACACCGAGGTACTTTATATTATTTGGGTCTATTATGAAGGGTGTCGTTTCCCTAATTTCTTTCTCGGCTTGTTTCTCTTTTGTGTAGAGGAAGGCTACTGATTTATTTGAGTTAATTTTATACCCAGCCACTTTGCTGAAGTTGTTTATCAGCTTTAGTAGTTCTCTGGTGGAACTTTTGGGATCACTTAAATATACTATCATATCATCTGCAAATAGTGATATTTTGACTTCTTCTTTTCCGATCTGTATCCCCTTGACCTCCTTTTGTTGTCTGATTGCTTTGGCTAGAACTTCAAGAACTATATTGACTAAGTAGGGAGAGAGTGGGCAGCCTTGTCTAGTCCCTGATTTTAGTGGGAATGCTTCAAATTTCTCTCCATTTAGTTTAATGTTAGCAACTGGTTTGCTGTATATGGCTTTTACTATGTTTAGGTATGGTCCTTGAATTCCTATTCTTTCCAGGACTTTTATCATGAAGGGGTGTTGAATTTTGTCAAATGCTTTCTTAGCATCTAATGAAATGATCATGTGGTTTTGTTCTTTCAGTTTGTTTATATAATGGATCATGTTGATGGTTTTCCGTATATTAAACCATCCCTGCATGCCTGGGATGTAGCCTACTTGATCATGGTGGATGATTGTTTTGATGTGTTCTTGGATTCTGTTTGCCAGAATTTTATTGAGTATTTTTGCGTCGATATTCATAAGGGCAATTGGTCTGAAGTTCTCTTTCTTTGTTGGGTCTTTGTGTGGTTTAGGTATAAGAGTAATTGTGGCTTCGTAGAAGGTATTCGGTAGTGATCCATCTGTTTCAATTTTGTGGAATAGTTTGGATAATATTGGTATGAGGTCTTCTATGAAGGTCTGATTAAATTCTGCACTAAACCCGTCTGGACCTGGGCTCTTTTTGGTTGGGAGACCTTTAATGACTGCTTCTATTTCCTTAGGAGTTATGGGGTTGTTTAACTGGTTTATCTGTTCCTGATTTAACTTCGGTACCTGGTATCTGTCTAGGAAATTGTCCATTTCCTGCAGATTTTCAAGTTTTGTTGAATATAGGCTTTTATAGTAAGATCTGATGATTTTTTGAATTTCCTCTGAATCTGTTGTTATGTCTCCCTTTTCATTTCTGATTTAGTTAATTTGGACACATTCTCTGTGTCCTCTCGTTAGTCTGGCTAAGGGTTTATCTATCTTGTTGATTTTCTCAAAGAACCAACTTTTGGTTCTGTTGATTCTTTCTATGGTCCTTTTTGTTTCTACTTGGTTGGTTTCAGCTCTGAGTTTGATTATTTCCTGCCTTCTACTCCTCCTGGGTGTATTTGCTTCTTTTTGTTCTAGAGCTTTTAGATGTGCTGTCAAGCTGCTGACATATGCTCTTTCCTGTTTTTTTCTGCAGGCACTCAGCGCTATGAGTTTTCCTCTTAGCACAGCTTTCATTGTGTCCCATAAGTTTGGGTCTGTTGTACCTTCATTTTCATTAAATTCTAAAAAGTCTTTAATTTCTTTCTTTATTTCTTCCTTGACCAGGTTATCATTGAGTAGAGCACTGTTCAATTTCCACGTATATGTGGGCATTCTTCCCTTATTATTATTGAAGACCAGTTTTAGGCCGTGGTGGTCTGATAGCACTCATGGGATTATTTCTATCTTTCTGTACCTGTTGAGGCCCGTTTTTTGACCAATTATATGGTCAATTTTGGAGAAAGTACCATGCGGAGCTGAGAAGAAGGTATATCCTTTTGCTTTAGGATAGAATGTTCTATAAACATCTGTTAAGTCCATTTGGCTCATGACTTCTCTTAGTCTGTCTACGTCTTTGTTTAATTTCTGTTTCCATGATCTGTCCATTGATGAGAGTGGGGTGTTGAAATCTCTATTATTGTGTGAGGTGCAATGTGTGTTTTGAGCTTTAGTAAGGTTTCTTTTACGTATGCAGGTGCCCTTGTATTTGGGGCATAGATACTTAGAATTGAGAGTTCATCTTGGTGGATTTTTCTTTTGATGAATATGAAGTGTCCTTCCTTATCTTTTTTGATGACTTTTAGTTGAAAATTGATTTTATTTGATATTAGAATGGCTACTCCAGCTTGCTTCTTCTGACCATTTGCTTGGAAAGTTGTTTTCCAGCCTTTCACTCTGAGGTAGTGTCTGTCTTTGTCTCTGAGGTGTGTTTCCTGTAGGCAGCAGAATGCAGGGTCCTCGTTGCATATCCAGTTTGTTAATCTATGTCTTTTTATTGGGGAGTTGAGGCCATTGATGTTGAGAGATATTAAGGAATAGTGACTATTGCTTCCTGTTATATTCATATTTGGATATGAGGTTATGTTTGTGTGCTTTTCTTCTCTTTGTTTTGTTGCCAAGACAATTAGTTTCTTGCTTCTTCTAGGGTATAGCTTGCCTCCTTATGTTGGGCTTTACCATTTATTATCCTTTGTAGTGCTAGATTTGTAGAAAGATATTGTGTAAATTTGGTTTTGTCATGGAATATCTTGGTTTCTCCATCTATGTTAATTGAGAGTTTTGCAGGATACAGTAACCTGGGCTGGCATTTGTGTTCTCTTAGGGTCTGTATGACATCTGTCCAGGATCTTCTGGCTTTCATAGTTTCTGGCGAAAAGTCTGGTGTGATTCTGATAGGTCTGCCTTTATATGTTACTTGACCTTTTTCCCTTACTGCTTTTAATATTCTTTCTTTATTTTGTGCGTTTGGTGTTTGGACTATTATGTGACGGGAGGTGTTTCTTTTCTGGTCCAATCTATTTGGAGTTCTGTAGGCTTCTTGTATGCCTATGGGTATCTCTTTTTTTAGGTTAGGGAAGTTTTCCTCTATGATTTTGTTGAAGATATTTACTGGTCCTTTGAGCTGGGAGTCTTCACTCTCTTCTATACCTATTATCCTTAGGTTTGATCTTCTCATTGAGTCCTGGATTTCCTGTATGTTTTGGACCAGTAGCTTTTTCTGCTTTACATTATCTTTGACAGTTGAGTCAATGATTTCTATGGAATCTTCTGCTCCTGAGATTCTCTCTTCCATCTCTTGTATTCTGTTGGTGAAGCTTGTATCTATAGCTCCTTGTCTCTTCTTTTGGTTTTCCATATCCAGGGTTGTTTCCATGTGTTCTTTCTTGATTGCTTCTATTTCCATTTTTAATTCCTTCAATTGGTTGATTGTGTTTTCCTGGAATTCTTTCAGGGATTTTTGTGACTCCTCTCTATGGGCTTCTACTTGTTTATTTATGTTTTCCTGGAATTCTTTCAGGGATTTTTGCGATTCCTCTCTGTAGGCTTCTACTTGTTCTCTAAGGGAGTTCTTCACGTCTTTCTTGAAGTCCTCCAGCATCATGATCAAATATGATTTTGAAACTAGATCTTGCTTTTTTGGTGTGTTTGAATATTCCGTGTTTGCTTTGGTGGGAGAATTGGGCTCCGATGATGCCATGTAGTCTTAGTTTCTGCTGCTTGGGTTCCTGCGCTTGCCTCTCGCCATCAGATTATCTCTAGTGTTACTTTGTTCTGATATTTCTGACAGTGGCTAGACTGTCCTATAAGCCTGTGTGTCAGGAGTGCTGTAGACCTGTTTTCCTGTTTTCTTTCAGCCAGTTATGGGGACAGAGTGTTCTGCTTTCGGGCGTGTAGTTTTTCCTATCTACAGGTCTTCAGGTGTTCCTGTGGGCCTGTGTCTTGAGTTCACCAGGCAGGTCACTTGCAGCAGAAAAGTCGGTCTTACCTGTGGTCCAGAGGCTCAAGTTTGCTTTTGGGGTGCTGCCCACGAGCTCTCCGCAGCGGCAGCAACCAGGAAGATCTGCGCCGCCCTTTCTGGGAGCTTCCGTGCACCAGGGTTCCAGATGGCGTTTGGTGTTTTCCTCTGGCATCAGAGATGTGTGCAGTGTGCAGTCTCTTCTGGTTTCCCAGGCGTGTCTGCCTCTCTGAAGGTTTAGCTCTCCCTCCCACGGGATTTGGGTGCAGAGAACTGTTTATCCAGTCGGTCCCTTCAGGTTCCGGTGGTGTCTCAGATGCAGTGGACCTGCTGCTCTTAGGCCCTCCTCTACGGGGACCCAGAGGCTGTATACAGTTTCCTCTTGGGCCAGGGATGTGAGGAGGGGTGGGCAGTGTTGGTGGTCTCTTCCGCTCTGCAGCCTCAGGAGTGCCCACCTGTCCGGGCGGTGAGGTCTCTCTTCCACGGGGTTTGGGAGCAGAGAGCTGCTGCGGGAAGGGACCTGCCGGTTTGGGACTCCCCCTGCTAAATACCGGATGTGCCGCCACTGAATCTTTAAACCAACCAGCTGGCACCTCACATAGGTGACTTAAGTGAAGGAGGAAGGCGATCATGTAAGAAGTTTATTATATGAAAATTTGCTTCAAATACCGCTTAAAAGTACATGTGTCATGGCAACTGTATGTACCTTACCCTATGGCCTGAGAGTCCACAATGTTTTCTTTGGTTAGTTTTGTTTTCTGCTTTTTGTTTGTTGGGAAGGTCTCCATATACAGTTCCAGGCTAGTCTCAAATTTAATATCCTCCTGTCTCAGACTCCCAAGTTCTGGGATCATAGGTGTGAATTACCACATCTGAACTCATTTTGTTTTATTTTTTTACATTTACTTGTTTATCTATGGGCACGGATGGTCATGTGGCAGTTGGAAGGCAGACAGCTCTCTCCTCCTGTCATGTGGGTTTTCAGGGCAGGAAGCTCACATTGTCAGCCTTGGCAGCAGGCATCCTCACCTGCTGAGCCATCTCCCTTAGCTTTCCAGCCTAGGCTTACTATGAACGGTTTTCTTATTTACTCATCCATCACCAGAAGGTTTATGTTTTACCATTGTGACTGTTATGAAGAGCACTGGTGAAAACTGACCCACGAGGTTCTGTGTGCTCACTTATTTTCAGTTCTCTTCTGTGGTTTCCCAGGAACAGAGATTTGCTATGCAAATGAGAACATAGAAAGACGCAAAAGCAACACCAGTTCCATTGGCAAACGTCCATTGTAAGCAGACCTTGGATCCATGACTTTGTTGTTGCTATAGACTGGGTGGGGGATGCTGCATGCTGGATGCTGATGCTCAAAGTGATGTGAAAGCTCTTGGGCTCGATGGAGTGTGTTTCACATAGGTGCTAAGTCCAGTAACCTGAACATTTGAAAGAAGTAATAAAAATGTTATTTTTCTCTTCATAATTTTCAATGAGGTTTTTAAAATTCTTTGAGAAATTCATGCATGAGTATTTCATTTAATTTCCACCAATTCCTCTCCCCCTATATCCTCCCATGTTCCCCTACTCCATGTAGAATTCATGACCTGTCCCTTTTTATTTTTGATTTCATATACGTGTGTGTGTGTGTGTGTGTGTGTGTGTGTGTGTGTGTGTTGTATGGGGGGTAAACTTTGTTATGTGTCTTTCACGAAAATAAAGATATTCTTAATAAACTAGTTTGTTTCATTTAAATGTAGACAATAAATTTAGAGAATGGACAGGTTTGCCTAATATAGATCTCAGCATTAACATATAAACAAACAGACAAAACAGATACTAATTAAAAACCAATTGCTCCTACTCAGCAGGATGCACAGTTAATGCAAGGACACCATCTCCCACGAGGCAGCTGGGCTCTGCCTTGCAGCACCCTGAATCCTTAAGCCAGGCCCCTAGCAATTACTGTAAGTACCTCATTAGTGACTCCATAAGCAAAGGTTTACTGCGCACTCAAAATCACTCTTAGCGTTACCTCATATCTTTTCAACTTTGATGTTAGGATGATCAGGCATCAGGATCCTGACTGAATGGAAGAGAAATGGACCAATTTCAAAAGCAATGGCCAGGCTTTTATGATGTTTCCAGTGAAGAAGAAAAAAAAATCTTTTGTTTCTTTGTTACCACAGGCAAGCCTGAAAACAGATGTCATTCCACTGATACCTTCTTGCTATTAGTGGAAACAAAATGAAGAAGAAAAAAGGAAATAGAAAGAAATACTCATTCTACCCATTGAGAAAAGGACTTTAGACCACTTTACAGCTGTGGGCACAGCACATAAACATCTCAGTGATGAAAACGGAATCCACTTTAAAAATAACAGCCGTCGATTTTGGACCCTGGATGTTCGACTGTAACTGTAAAGCTCATTTGCAAATGGGCTGCTCATCTGCGAGCCATATGTATGCGTGCACACGGATACAGGCAGGACTCTGGCAACATCAAACAGCATTTGACCTGGCTCACCCCTTCTCAGCCAGTAAAAATGCCAGAGGGCCAACACCCCCTATGATGTTTGATTTCATAGTCTCTAAAACCTAAAGTGATTATTTTCAAAAAACACAATTAAAATTCTTTGAAAGCGCACATAAACCTTGCTGAGAGCTCCCGTTTTTATTGCATTTATCCGACACTGAAGGACGCATTAATCATGAGAGCATTATGGTCTGCAGTTGCCAATCCTGACACTGAGCTAAAGCCCTTAACACAGGAACAGTAGCCTCTACTGCACACAGCCCATCCCAAACCCTGTCATCCCCCAAGTGGATATTAGAATTTCCTTAAAATACACATTTCTCTGAGGAAGTAAGGCATGGGAATGTTTGGGAAGGCTGAGATCTAAGAGATGGCCTCAGGTGTATGGCCACTGTCCTGTCTCCAGTTGTCTGTTTTCTGTCCCCTTTCTGGACCCTCAAAAATCACTCCCCTTGGAGACACTTCTCCACCTGTCTGTCATTCTGCACAAGCCACACTTTACTATAGCTACATTCTGCTCTATCTACTGCAAGGTTAGCCCGCCACATTAATTTCTGCATTGCTAGGTCCAACAGCTCGTCAAGGCATGGTTGCCTCAGCTAAACTTATGAGGGAACCAATGTGTAAAAGTTCTGTACTTTGTGACACTTTAAGATCTTATATGATCAGAAAGATCGCCAGCTTGTTGCTCCTTCTGGGCTACAGACCTTCCTTCACAGTATTCTCTAGCAGTGATCACTGACTCTCCGCCACAGCTCATGTCAGTGGTTGCACATCTGTCTGTTCTTCCTTCCGTCCTCATGTCTTCCTGTGTAGATGATCTACCCGCTCTTCTATGTATGTAAGTACATCTGTTTATTTTTTGCATATGTATCAGGAGTTTGGGTGACAAAATAATTCATTTAAATGAATCTGTTTTTTACCTACTCTGACTATAGTGCCAGAGACATTAAGGTCATTTGTGTAAGGATGAATGAATGCAGGTTTTGATGGATTCACAATGGTTGATTTTAGTGTCACCTCAAGTCGCTAGAGGTGCACCTAGGGATCTTTTTAAACACTCCCAATTTGTTCTGTAACGTCAGCACTTGAATCAGTGAAGGAAGGTACATGCTCGGTATAGCTGGGTGTCACACAGTTTAGGACCCAAATTGGGCAGAAAAACAGAGGACGGTGACTCTCTCCATGAGAGCAAATGTTCACTTCCTTCTGCCCCTTGGTCTGTGGGTCATAGGTGGCAGCTGTGGCTGGGTTCCAGCTGGAGGAGTTTTGGTCTTTCAGCTCAAAGGAGATGATAGAATTTCTGTGCCTGCTTCATCATGTCAGCCAATATACATTCTCCTCCCCCTGTCTCTGTCTCTGTTTCTGTCCTCTCTCTCCCTCCCTCCCTCCCTCCATTCCTCCCTTCCTCTCTCCCAACACCTGTTTTGTTTCTTTGGAGAAGTCAATACACATTAAGAGTGAGTGACTGCCCAGAGCCACTTCCTGCCTGCACTGTGAAGGATAAACACCTAGGCTAACTCCTCTATTCTTAAGTTGAAACCATTTTGTGAGGGTTACATGCCTCGTGTGTGTCCTTCCTCAGAAGACAAAATGGAGCAGACAGTGTATACATTGGGAATGGTCTTCCTGGGTGGCTCAGAATGGTGTGTGGCTGGTGACTGCCACTCCAAGTGGATAACAGTGGAGAAAACAGGTATGAATAATGAACCAATCATCATGAAAATTATTTTATTTGTTACATCTACCCCGAATTATCACAAACCTAGATATACAAAAACACACTTACAGCCCATTCCCCTCATATTGCAGGGACTCCCATATGTTAACATAATGGGAATCATAAAGAATCAAGCCATGTTGATTATGGGATGTAAGTGACAAAACAGTAGCAAATGAGAGGAGAAAAAAAAACCCTTTGAAATCAACTCGTATCTTCTTGGAGCTTTGTTAATTCTAAAATCAAAACTTAAATGTTAACAGGAGCAATGACTGCACTGTCTTTTTATAGTTACTTTCTAAGTCAAATAATATTATATACAATAAAATAAATAAATTAATTTTATAGACAAAGAGAAGCTAATCCAGTTTTCAGGTCACAAGTTTACAAACATCCAAACTATAAGTGAGTTTCTTTAGAATGAGGCACAGAGAGCTTCCTGGGCTGCAGTGGACTACAGAGCGATTTCCCTTCGGCTGCCCAGTGCGTCCTTACAATCTTTAAGCATTCTGGCTGAGGGCTCAGTCTGGAGGTTCAGCACTACAGACTGACAGCTCCTGGTAGAGATGTTGTACCTAGAGTTGCAGGCAGAGGCCAAAGGTCAGAGTTCAACATTCAGTGGAGTGAACTGCTCTTGGGACTAACCATTCTCTCTCTCTCTCTCTCTCTCTCTCTCTCTCTCTCTCTCTCTCTCTCCCCATTCAGTAATGTCACACGGAATTAAATAAAATCTTAAACAAGACCAGAAACCATTCAATGTAATTGTAAATGTTGCTGTAAAGTCCAAAGTGTTGAAGCATCTGACATATACAAATAATTACTTAAATGTTTTGGTTTGGTTTGGGGGTTTTTGTTTGTTTTTGACTTTAGAAATGCCAAGTGGTCATTGTGTCTCCAAAAATCCTTAACTTCCCAAAGAAAATTGTACCACATAATCATCTTCACGACTTCCCAAGTTGTCCACAGACGAGAGTGTAAAGGAACAGTCCTTGATGCAGGAATTGTAAATGAGGTGCATCTAAAGTGGAGGAGGCATCCAACAGGACCCCATACAGTAGTCAGCATCCAACAGGACCCCATACAGCACTAAGCAGAAACTCCCCATTAAGAACAGAGTTTTCCTGGAAATATCTCCACGGAGTCCAGAGCCACAGAGATAGATGTTGTCTACTTGGTCCCATTCAGATGAGGGATAAACAGGAGGGATCTTAAAGTAAAGCCATTACCGCCCTAGCCCAGCCAGAGCAAGAGGCAGACTAGGAACAGTGAGCTGCTGTGGAGAGGAGAAACCCTTGAGGGAATGCTGAAGAGGCTGTATGTTGCCCTACATCTCCCAGATAGGAGAATCCAGGAGCTCTTTATCTGCCCTCACCAACCACCAGGCAGCAACCTCATCCGTGCTGTAGAATGTATGCAGGAGTGCATGCAGCAAACATGATTTTGTCTGTCCCGGATGGAAAAGGCATCTTATAAGAAAACTGCATCAGCATGGTAGACTATTGGGGCCAAATGAAGTCATTCCAAGAGCTGCTCTGTTTAAGTGAAGAACAGAGTTGTCAAATTGGGCTTTTATTAACACAAAAACTGTCCTGATTCCCCCAAGAAAAGGCAGAGACAGTTGATACCGGAAATAAAAAATAGGAACATCTATACACATATGCACAGGTAAACAAAGACACATACATACACAGTACATATACACATAATACATGTATACACACATACACATGATACACGTGTACACATATACATGCCGTATGCACACACAGCACATGCACATATACAAAACCATAAACAACACCATGTATACACCACACACATTTACACATAAACATATATACACAAAACACACACAATATACAAACACACACACAACACACAGCCCACACACACCACACACACACACACACACACACACACACACACACACACACTCAAGAAGTAAAAGAAATTCACATTTTATCACCTAATATTTCAACCTAAGGAGAGTCTCTTCTCATCTTCTTAGCAGTCAGGTGAACGGCAATCTGGTGTTAGTGGCTTCAGGGTTCCTTGTGTAGCTAGCCTCTCAGTAACTCGGCTCACAGAAAGGCATGAGCAGTTACTAGCTTTCTATTCTTACCTCCTATTCTTATGTAAGTCTAGGGATGGCCTCATCTATTCCCTTCGGCTGGCTGCATACATCTATCCTGTTACAAAAGCCAGAACACTAGGAAGTCTGCTTGTCAACCAGCCTTTTCTAGAAATCGCTGTATAAGTGAAACCCGAAAAATAGTGATATCATGTATACACATATACACATGACACACACGTACACATATAATGTGGGAGGGGAAATTTCACAGCATCCTCCCTCTAGACAAAGAACCACAGTCAGTGCTGCCTGCTAGGAGAAAGAGTATTAGCCTCTTCAGCTGCAGAAAGAGACATATTGGAACCGAAAGTGTCCAAGTAGTGACACAAGACGGAGATGTTTACCAGGGAGAAATATTTTCTGAATAGGACACGAAGAACAGGGTGAATGGTGTCTTCCTTGTCAGTTCCTTGATAAAATAAGTAGCATTCCACACATGTCTGCTGGTCGGTGAGTTTATTAGTTAGAAATGTAGCAGGAAACAGATGGCTCGCTGGAGTACTGTCTTTATTAATTCCCCTTCTCCCCTGTGTGTTAGTGTAAGCACGTCAATAGGTAAAGCAAGTGGAATTTCAGGTCTAGGGGAAAAAGAAGATGCCAGCCTGCACAAGTCTGCAGGGAGCGGCAGCAAGAAAGAAAATTATATTGAGAACCGAAGGAAGAGAACTCTAGGGCAACTCTAACTGTCTAGCGGTGCTTTTAATCAGGGGGAGGAACACAAGCCACCTGGAGAAAATGTATTGTTGGTATTTCTTCTAAGTCACTCATTATAATAATTGTTCTAATGAAGTCTTGATAGAAACTGCACAGTTAACAATTTGCAACTAAGGTTTCCAGCAAGAAATAAAAGGTTCTGAGCCTCTCGTTGTTGACGGAGGAGATACTCCCACACACCACATGCCAGGGGGTCTGACCGCAGAGAGGATGATTATAAGAAATAAAATGTTTGTTCTCGACTGAAGAACTATTTGGCTAGGACTCCAGAGTTAGCAAATGACAAGAAATAATTCTCAATTGTGACTCTCAAATTAACAATGATTCTCTGTAGTCCAAGTTGGTCCCAAATATTCTTCAAGATGGATCTGCATTAAAAGATTCCCTGGGTGTCTGCCAACCACATTTGACTGGACAGTCTGTTTTTAGTCTGGTAACTTCTCACTCACTGCTACATAAAGTATGTTTGCAAAGCTGCAGTTTCTAAAAATTCTTTTGTTTTTCCCAAAGGCAAACCCAGAATCTCTTCAAGTGTTTGAATGTGAAACTAATCACTTGTTCTCACAGAGCTTAGAATCTGGTGGGGAAGAAAAGCCCTACAGGAACATAAACCTCATTTATGGTAGTGACCAAATGGTTCAGTTAAAAACAAGACAAGTGTCTTAGTCAGGGTTTCTATTACTGCACAAAACATCCAGACTGAGAAGCAAGATGGGGAGGAAAGGGTTCATTCAGCTTATACGTCCACATTTCTGTTCATCACCTAAGGAACTCAGAGCAAGAACTCACAAGGGCAGGAACTCAGAGACAGGAACTGGTGCAGAAGCCATGGAAAGATAATACTTACTTGATTGCTTTCCCTGGCTTGCTCAAATTGCTTTATTTTTATTGTCATGTTTTTAATTGGTTATTTTATTTATTTATATTTCAAATGTTATTCCCCCTTCCCAGTTTCCCATCCACAAGCCCCCTATCCCCTCCTTCTTCCCCCTGCCTCTATTAGGGTACTCCCCCACCCACCCACTTGCCTCAGTGCCCACCCCTTATCCTGGGTCAACAGGACCAAGGAGCTCCCCTCCCAGTGATGCCAGATAAGGCCATCCCCTGCTACATATCAAGATGGAACCATGGCTATGCCTTGTGTATTCTTTGGTTGGTGGTTTAGTCTTTGGGAACATTGGGGGGTCTGGTTGGTTGGTATTGTTGTTCTTCCTATGAGGTTGCAAACCCCTTCAGCTCCTACAGTCCTACCTCATAAAATTGAAAAGTTTCTGTAAGGTGAAAGACACTGTCAATAGGACAAAATAGCAACCAACAGATTGGGAAAAGAGCTTTACCACCCTACATCTGATACAGGGTTAATATCCAAAATATACAAAGAACTTAAGAAGTTAGACTCCAGAGAACCAAATAACCCTTTTAAAAAATGCGATACAGAGTTAAACAGAGAATTCTCAACTGAGGCATCTAAAACAGCTGAGAAGCACTTAAAGAAATGTTCAATATCCTTAGTCACCAGGGAAATGCAAATCAAAACAACCCTGAGATTCCACCTCACCCAGTCAGAATGGCTAAGATAAAAAAACTCAGAGGACAACAGATGCTCTCTGTCAAGGATGTGGAGAAAGAGGAACACTCCCTTATTGCTAGCGGGTACAACCATTCTGGAAATTAGTCTGGAGGTTCCTCAGAAAATTGGAAATAGTTCTATTTGAGGACCCCCTCTTGGGCATATACCCAAAAGATGCTCCAACATATAACAAAGACACATGCTACACTATGTTCATAGCAGTCTTATTTATAATAGTCAGAAGCTGCAAAAAATCCAGATGTTCCTCAAGAGAGGAATGGATATAGAAATGTGGTACATCTACACAATGGAGTACTTCTCAGCTATTAAAAACAATAATTTCATGAAATTCGCAGGCAAATGGATGGAACTTGGAAATATCCTGAGTGAAGTAACTCAGTCACAAAAGAACACACATGGTATGTACCCACTGGTAAGTGGATATTAGCCAAAAGAAGCTCAGAATATTCATGATACAACTTACAGACCACACAAAACTCAAGAAGAAAGATTACACCAAAATGTGGGTGCTACAGTAGTACTCACTAGGGGGAAGAGAATAATCTCTGGAAAGTAGAAGGATCCAGGAGGAAGAGAAGAGGGGAAGGGAAAAGGGGGGACCAGTTCGGATATGGGAGAAGATGGGGGAAAAGTACAGAGGGTCAGGAATTTGAAAGTAGGTATGTAGCAGTAGGAGAGGAGGAACTGGGAGTAGCCACTAGAAAGTCCCAGATGCCAGGGACCTAAGAGGTTCCCAGGAACCAACAGGGAGAACTTTAAACAAAATGCCCAACAAAGGGGAGATAGAACCTGTAGAGACCATATCCAGTGGATAGGCATGGCCCCCAGTGGAGGGATGGGACCACCCAGCCACCTCAAAAATGTTAATCCAGAATTCCTCCTGTCAAAAGGAAAAACAGAAACAAAGAATGGAGCAGAGACTGAAGGAAAGGCCATCCAGAGACTGCCCCACCTAGGGATCCGGCCTGTCTGCTGACACCAAATTCAGATTACTTTCTTATAGAACCCAGGACCACCAGCCCAGGGATGGCACCACCCACAATGGGCCAGGGCCCCTCCCCCTTGATCACTGAGAAAATGCCTTACAGCTGCATGTCATGGAGGCATTTCCTGAAGGGAGGCTCCTCCTTTCTCTTCGATAACTCCAGCTTATTGCAAGTGGACACACAAAACCAGCCAGTACAACAAACAAAGATCCTTTCAGTGAGGACAAAGGCAGCAGACTCTGATGAGGTTGTCATAAACAGGGGGGTTTTAGGAGGCTGTAATGAGGGATGGGAAGATAGATTGACGGAAAGAATTGATGCTGAAGTGATCTGAACAACAAGTTTGTGTACAGATCCATGCTTTGTCTGGGAGGTGCTGAAGAGTGTGGGGTATATCCAAGAGCACAGTGTGACAACAGACCAAGGAGCCAGTAGCCCCTTAGAGTTGGAGCCAACAAGGAGGTATGGGAGCCTAGAGCACCTAACGCCTTTGAGTCATAATTGGGCAACAGGGAGCTTCTAGGTGGCTTGAAAGCTTAGGGACTCTATGTCCTAGGTATTAGTCAGAGGACTTTGCGTGTCGGAGATGCTGTGTAGGTGATAAGATGACGAAAGGGAAGCACAGGGGCATTGCTGGCAGCTCCGTAGACATACACGTGAGGGTCTAGCTGCTGACGTGGGAGGAAGAGAGAAAGAAGACCGGCGAAGTGGCCCGAGACAGATTCTGCATTGGAACACAGGGTCCAGATGCTGAGGGGGTGCAGAGACTGATGGAGAAGCTGCGATGGTGCTGGCGTTTTGTGACGACATGGCTTTTGACAGTGAACGTCTCTGTGAAAGGGCAACGTAAGAATGCTGACCCGTAGAGTTCTGTAAGCTTATTCACTGTTAGGAGACAGGAAAGGACCATACAGCTCTTAAAGATAACCACCCCACGGCCTACTTCTTGGAGGGAGGACTCACCAACTAGTCTCCAACCAGAGAGCACACCTCTAGGTGGAGATCACTTTCAACACTGGAGCCCGAGGCAGAGGATAGATGTGTGTATTCAAAGAGGCCTTTCATGTATACTGAAAATGCCCATACTTCTTGACCTGCTCAGTCTGCCTTCTTGCCTTTCGAATAAAGGTATGTGTGTGTTTTTTAAAGCATTATTAATATTCTCTTTGATTTCTTTTTGACTTTTAAATGGTCAAGAGTGAGCCTTCGGTTGATTTCATCTAAGCATGCCTTCATCCTCCCCTTTTTGGAATCGAGTGGGTTCTTAATACTCTGGCTTCTTTAACAGTGGACTGCCCCTCCACGTGGGGTTGTGTCACTGTGTAGGAGGATTGCCAAAAAAAAAAAAAATTGGCAACAGTAAAATGTTTCTAAATACACCATGACAAAAACGAATTAAAAATCAATTGCAGAATAAAATTTTTCTGGACCAAAATGCACTGCTGCCATAAATACTAAGTATTTATGAACAACAGTGTCCTCGGTACTGACAGTTATAAAATCAAAATATCGACTGCCTCTGAACATCAGCGACACTCTGTGTCAGGACACAGAGTAACAAATACTCGACTGAGATAATTCTTCATATAAAAACCCATCCCAATATTATATGGCTATTTTGCATATATACCAAGGTTGTTTTAAGTATTTATGGATTGTAAATAGTAAATACTTGATTTGTGTACCTAATTTATAAATATGTATTCCAGAGATCATATAAAATTTTTCTTGAGTAGAAATGGGTGAGAAATGGGAAAATTTAAGAAGCCCTGCTTTGTTTATTTACCATGTGTACCGCGTTCTGCATATATGCCTGCAGATCAGAAGAGGGCATTAGATTCTATTACAGATGGTTGTGAGCCACCATGTGGTTGTTGGGACTTGAACTCAGGACCTCTGGAAGAGCAGCCAGAGCTCTCAACCTCTGAGCCATCTCATGGGCACTGGAGAAAATTTCCTTAACAAAACACCAATGGCTTACACTCTAAGATCAAGAATCGACAAATGGGATCTCATAAAACTGCAACACTTCTGTAAGGCAAAGGACACTGTTGTTAGGACAAAACGACAACCAGCAGATTGGGAAAAGATCTTTACCAATCCTACAACTGATAGAGGGCTTATATCCAAAATATACAAAGAACTCAAGAAGTTAGACTGCAGGGAGACAGATAACTCTATTTAAAAATGGGGTTCAGAGCTAAACAAAGAATTCACAGCTGAGGAATGCCGAATGGCTGAGAAACACCTAAAGAAATGTTCAACATCTTTAGTCAGAAGAGGAATGCAAATCAAAACAACCCTGAGATTTCACCTCACACCAGTGAGAATGGCTAAGATCAAAAACTCAGGTGACAGCAGATGCTGGCGAGGATGTGGAGAAAGAGGAACACTCCTCCATTGTTGGTGGGATTGCAGACAGGTACAACCATTCTGGAAATCAGTCTGGAGGTTCCTCAGAAAATTGGACATTGAACTGCCTGAGGATCCAGCTATACCTCTCTTGGGCATATACCCAAAAGATGTCCCAACATATAACAAAGACACATGTTCCACTATGTTCATAGCAGCCTTATTTATAATAGCCAGAAGCTGGAAAGAACCCAGATGCCCTTCAACAGAGGAATGGATACAGAAAATGTGGTACATCTACACAATGGAATATTACTCAGCTATCAAAAACAATGACTTTATGAAATTCATAGGCAAATGGATGGAACTGGAAAATATCATCCTGAGTGAGGTAACCCAATCACAGAAAAACACACATGGTATGCACTCATTGATAAGTGTAAGATATTAGCCCAAATACTCGAATTACCCTAGATGCACAGAACACATGAATTCAAGAAGGATGACCAAAATGCGAATGCTTCACTCCTTCTTTAAAAGGGGAACAAGAATACCCTTGGCAGGGAAAAGGGAGGCAAAGTGTAGAACAGAGGCAGAAGGAACACGCATTCAGAGCCTGCCCCACATGTGGCCCATACATATACAGCCACCCAATTAGATAAGATGGATGAAGCAAAGAAGTGCAGGCTGACAGGAGCCGGATGTAGATCGCTCCTGAGAGACACAGCCAGAATACAGCAAATACAGAGGCGAATGCCAGCAGCAAACCACTGAACTGAGAACGGGACTCCCATTGAAGGAATCAGAGAAAGGACTGAAAGAGCTTGAAGGGGCTCGAGACCCCATATGAAAAACAATGCCAACCAACCAGAGCTTTCAGGGACTAAGCCACTACCCAAAGACTATACATGGACTGACCCTGGACTCCAACCTCATAGGTAGCAATGAATATCCTAGTAAGAGCACCAGTGGAAGGGGAAGCCCTTGGTCCTTCCAAGACTGAACCCCCAGGGAACGTGGTTGTTGGGGGAGGGCGGCAATGGGGGGAGGATGGGGAGGGGAACACCAATATAGAAGGGGAGGGGGAGGGGTTGGGGGATGTTGGCCCAGAAACCGGGAAAGGGAATAACAATCAATGTAAATAAGAAACACCCAAGTTAATAAAGATGGAGAAAAAAATAAAAAAAATTTAAAAAAAAGAAGCCCTGCTTTGCACAGCCTGCCCTGTATGGAGGTATGTGCTGTCCGTTACCTTAGGAACTTTTCAGACTAATACTGTGTGAAGAATACGTTCTACCATCTGTATTCTAAACTCAATTTTTTATAGAATTACTTCACGCTTTTTCTTTTCCACTGAAAAACCATTCTCCATTTGTTGGGTTTGTGTGACCACACATCCTTTTGATTGACGGCATTACCTCTGTGATGACAAGGATGCTAATTCTGGTCATTTCTGGGGACCAGCATCAGCAGCGACAGCAAAGGTGGAATGAGGAACAGGGCTACCCATGTGTATTCCACCACGAAGCAGGCATTCAAGGTAAGCCTGACAGGGCAGTTTCCAATGTGAATACAGGGTATTGATTCAAAGTTGTCACCGGCTTCCTAGCAATGGCGAGAGGCAGGAGCTTAATCTTTTAGACGTCATTTGCTCCTTAGTCTCAGGGGGCAGCTCAGAATCAATGACCTTAAATCAAGAATCTCTATAGTAAGCAAGAGCAGGGAAATCCATGACAACCCCATCCCTTGTATTTGTAGGTGGACTCGGGACTCTAGCCTTCCTTGTGATGGGAAGTTCACTGCCTTTTCTGTGCTTAACTCTCTCTGAATCTTAGAAACTGCACCAGACTTACCATGATGGGCAACATAGTTGGGCCAATACACTTTGGCTCTTTGAAAGGTAAATTTCTAAAACGACAGATAGAATGATATTTGAAAACTACATGTTTACTCATTACAGTTTGAAGGTGTAGGAAAGTCCAAGGAAACAATGCTAAAGTAATGAGGCTGACCAGCCTGGGGGTATCCGAGATCTGTACTGAGACGGAATATGTGCAGTGTATGCCTACAGCTTCCTGTGGCTCTGAAAATGAGCTATGCTGTTGTTTTCATTGAAGGACTTTAGGAAGAATGTTAGTTTATCATAGTTTTCAGAAACACCCTCACTGGCCTTGCTTTGAAAGTAAATACTTTCAAAGTATTTGAACCTTAAGAGATACTTATTGATACTTAAGAGATACTTGGTAGGTTCCTAAGGAGTAGGAACAACCTTGGCACTGACCATCTCACAGATAGCTGCTTTAGAGACCCCAAGCATGTTTCCACGGAGTTGTATATTGCTTAGTGTACCGGTAAACAGGGGTGGCTTTCTCATGTGGCTTTCTCAGGAGTGCATGTGAGTGTCCCTACGTTTTCTATTTTTACTTGAGGTTTTATGAAAACATTTAAAGTAATAAGTTAAATATTACAAAATGTTTCTTTATATCAGAGCAATGACAAACTGGCTGCAAAGAATGGTTGTCCTGATAAGAGCTAGCACGCTGTTTATATGGGGGAATTTGTTCTATCAGATGGTTCATTCGGCCTTTAAAGCTGCCTTGGTAGCGTTTGGATAAAGATTCAGAGGAAATCCCAAAGGCTTGGGCTCAGGCTGCACCATGACTTGGCTCACAAATGGTCCCTAGGTAAGGCTGAGACTCATCAGTCATCCTGGATGCTAACTCCTGCACAGCACACCCCTCACGCTAACATCAGTCCCCCACCACTTTGCTCAGCTCACCCTTCCAATGCCTACACAATGTAAGGACTACGATCAGCTTCTGTGCTTACCAGGAGGGCTCCAAATGGTTAGGGAGCCTTGTTAATCATGGCTGGTCTGTGTATCTGGTTTCAGTGAATGTCCTGGGCTCGTTCTACCTGTTGTATGATCTTTCCTAGTGTGACGAGAGCAGCTAATGATTTACCCCAGATAAGGTGCCAACCACTGATCAAAGACACAATTGGGCCAGTGTAGCTTAGTGAACCACTGCAGTGACTAGGATTCCTTGCAGGTACATTAGCGTTCTCTGTAAATGATTGGTGACAGTTGGTGACAAAAGTTGGTGACAGTTCTCAACCAGTATATGTTGGCACTCTGGTGGACGAGTAAAAGAGACAACTTCCATTTCAAGCTCAGAATACTTTCTCCGTGCCTTGGAGATGAAGTACCGTGTGCCTTCAGCAGTAGGAACTCCCCATCTAGCTCTGGCATACAACGAACAGGATGGCAAATGGCCAAATGGATTATGGGGGCTTGCATGGGCCTTCCTGGACAATGACTTATAGAAAGATAACCACCTTATGGCATAGGGGTTTTTATTCAACAACCTTAGATCTCCTATGATTACTTCTCCATCCACCCATTGAGGACTTGATTCATTCAAACTCTTTCTCTGCGGTTTTCCAGATTCTTACCCAAATCAGTAAGACACTCAAGGGTTAGCATTAGATAATCAAACCTTTCTATGGATGGCAGGCAGAGTCCCTGAAAACCAACTACTGTTCTTTCCAAATGCTTTTAGAGTTCAGCAGATAAAAGCATACTAAATGAGTGTATTAGCAAGGTCCGATACAGCGTGGAAGACCCATTCTTGTATCATTGTGTTTTTAGGATAGCCATGTTGGGGACAGCACAGCAGTATAAATGGAAGCACTACTCTCAACATCTGGTCCCTCCGGGCTCTTCTGAGAACCACTAAACATCTCCTTACTCTAGATGGACTTTGGTAGGAGTAGCTTGTGCTGCTCAGCCCTACTCATAGCAAACAAGAGTGAAGCCAAGTACTCCCCATCCTTGCCTGTCTCCTGGTCTAGGGTTCTGGTTCTGACAGGTTCTTGGTGTGATGGCCATCACCTTCCCATCACACTTGGATGCTAGACAGTCCCGGAAATTACATTCTCAGTGTTTTCTTGCAGGGGAGGAATTTACACAGCACATTATGGAAGGAGAATTGCCCACTTTTAGAAGCGAAATCTGACGGCTCATTTTCAAAAGTGCATTGAGCTAGCTTAGGTCTAGCCAAAAATGAACAGAAAAGAGTAGAGACCTGCTGAGGCCCGTTGGTTTAGCTGTTCCCCCAACAAAACCCCTGCTAAGCTAATGTCCAAATAGACATTTAGAGCAGAAAGGTACTGATAGCCAAGCTCACCTGCAAGGCCACGCATGTGTGAGTTTTAAAAACAAACGGAATGGAACATGTAGAAATGAACCCTCAACAGCTCTGGCGTGAAAAGGGAAATGTAAGTCAGAGGGAAGATGTGTGAGATTGTCCCTCCCAATTACCCCGATGATGGGGAAAGGAATGGCAGGGGTGGGGCATACACTAGGGTGTTCTCTTTCTCAGCCAGTACACCTGCCACTTGGAGGTGCTGCTGGAGTTTTTAATGGTTGTAAAACAAACTGCTTCCCTTTTGATGCTCTGGGTCTCACACACACCTGTAGGACAGGTTTACCTTTTCACCCTTCTCCAACTCGCTAGATGGACCATTGGTCGGGTTCCAAAGCCTGCACAGGGTCAGCAGCTCCGTATTTGTTTCTTCTTGCCTGTTTATTTTCCCTGCAGCCTCCAGCCTCACGAGAATCTTGACACTTTCCGTTTGAGTGTCCTGGGCAGGCCTCTGGATTTCCTTTCCTTTATCTCATGCTCTATCGATTGGTATAGCGCTTTACAAATACCTTCTCTTCAGATCCACAAGAGCCTTTCCTCCCTCTTAGAAACCAGGCCTCCCCACTACCTACGTCCTGAACCAATGCCTAGATTCCTGGTGAGTTCATTTTTTTCTTAGTCCTTCTGAACGTATATTCCTACCCAGACGGAGAACATCAAACACCACTAAAGGGTCATCATTTCCTCCACTGACATCTGTCTTTCCTCTACTTCTATAAAAGTCATTGATGTCGCCTGGTGATACCCAAGTGCTTCTCATGGCTCATATGGGCCAGTGAACAGAACTATTTCCCTCATATTGCCTCTGCTTACACAGCCTCATCTGAACAAGGGATGAAAGAGCTCTCTCCATCTGTAGACAGATCAGCTCCTCTACATTCATAGCTCAGACAGACCTCATGTTTCCTCATGTCCCATGGTCTCAGCATCCAGGCTGTGAGAGGATCTTTTATGACTTAATGAAGTGTCTCTCTCTCGATTTAAGCTGTTAAGAGCCAAAGAACTCCACTATTCTCACAGTTTCTTGCACTGGGCCATTATTAAGACTCCTGTCCTCATGTTGAATCATGAATTTCACTCTTTTCTATAAAGGTCAGACCTGAGGAGGAACGTCCATAACTCTTATCCCTTTCTCCTCTATGTTAACTTCTTCCAAGCTTGACATCCTAGGGAAAGGCTCTCTAGCACGTGTCTAATTTGCATGATCTATCCCTGGCCTCCCACGAGCTGTGTAAAGCAACAGCACACCTCGGCCACGTCCTCCCTGCTTCTGTTATCTACCAATAAGGGGCCAATGTGAAGAATGCATACCTTTCTCTTTATAATTCCTCCTCTCATGCCCCTGCTGTGGTCAAGTTCCTTCTGGCTGTGTGACTCACCTCCTTTGCCTCTATTATCACCCACAGCAAATGTACTGGTTGGTTCTGTGTGTCAACTTGACACCAGCTGGAGTTATCACAGACAAGGGAGCCTCCCTTGAGAAAATGTCTCCATGAGATCCAGCTGTAAGGCATGTTCTCAATTAGTGATCAAGGGTGAGAGGGCCCCTTGTGGATGGCATCATCCCTAGGTTGGTAGTCTTAGGTTCTATAAGAAAGCAAGCTGAACAAGCCAGGGGAAGCGAGCCAGTAATTAACATCCCTCCATGGTCTCTGCATCAGCTCCTGCTTCCTGATCTGTGTGAGTTCCAGTCCTGACTTCCTTTGGTGATGAACAGCAATGTGGAAGTGTAAGCTGAATAAACCCTTTCCTCCCCAACCTGCGTCTTGGTCATGATGTTTGTGCAGGAATAGAAACCCTGACAAAGGTTGCAGAAGTACCATCTCAACCTACTTACAGTCCTGTCCCATATTGCTCCCTCCAGGGGCTGCAGTTTAATCTATCAGCAAGTCAGCAGAGCATATCCCCATTCTGGAGATGATATTCACTAAAGAAACATGCTGCCTGATACCACATAGAAGAAGATGACTCTCCTGACACCCGTTCCAGTGAATCTCTGCTCTTAGATGACTATACTCTTGGTGAAAGTCACCCACAGCAAGGAGCATGTCATACCCACTACACGGAGACATGCTATCTATACCTCTGAGGGACGATCAGGATGGGCATGTGGATGCTTTGCCCTTAGAAAGATCAGCTTCATTTGCTATCTTATCACTCATTTTATGAGTTGGTCCCCTGCTCACTGCTACTCATTTTTGGTTTTTTGCTCCCTGTACCGATTTTGTTGCGTACATCTTTTGAAGAAGTGAAAAATGTCTATTTTCTTGAGATACGTTATCAACAACAGACATCAGAGATGATTCTGTTGAATTCTAGCTTCATTTGTTGGTGCTGCTTCTAGAAGTATTGATGAGGGGTTATTGACAGGAGAGGGGCCACTTAAAGGCATTGCCCAAAAGCCCACCTAGCATGAGCAGCAACTCTCCAAACCTGCATCCCTAGAGCTCTCTGGGCAGATTTCAGGCAGCACAGCAAGGCTTTTATCCTCAGGCAATTCTTCACCATTCTGATAACCCTGGGGAGTGGGCTTGAGCCTTGCAGCTTTTAAACATAGCAACCCATCACTGCACGCCTCCAAACTTCTTCGAAGCCATGTCTAACCTTTGCCTTTCGGGCGCAATGATGAAGAATGCTAGTGCAGCAAAATGTGCTTTCATGCTATAACAGGTTTGATTGGAAAACCTGCGCCTCCATTGTGCCATTGAAGAAACCGTGGGAAGTGTTCCCGAGACAACGCCAACAATGTTCTTACTATAAAGGGCAACGACAGAAGTGCTCTCAAAAACTGCCATCAGGCAACTCTGTGGAAACACCTAGCATTTCAAGTTCTCAAGACGTCCACAAGTCCCACTGTAGACTTTCTCTGGCATTCATCTTCTCCTAACCTTACAACTCAGCAAGAGAGTCAAGCAACATCTCTGAATTCCAATTTCTACATCAAGGCTCTTCATTGTGAGAACATGTCCCGAGATGAGGAAGAAAAAAACCAGTCTACTCTCTACAACTTACAGAATGTGCTAATCCATCCAAGCATTGTTCTGAAAGGAGCCTGGGCTACTAGTTGCAGTGGTGCAACAGGGAAGACATGGTCCTCATGGGGTACAACTTCCATAAACACAGCAGAGGTGAAGGGAAGGACTTTAGATTTGGAGTGGCTCCCACGGGCTGTGTGTTAAAGGCTTAGCATCCAATATAATATCACTGGAGGCAGTGGAACCTTATCAAATGGGGCCTGATAGCAAATCATTGGGGGTGTCCTTGCAAAGGGGCTGCTGGACCCTGGACCCTGGTCTCTTCCTCAGTCTGCTTCCTGACTGTTTTGAAGTAGCAGCCCCACATTGCTGCATGTCCCTGCCAGATTTTATCAGCCAATTTCCTGTTGCTGTGTTAAATTCCCTGACTAGAGGGCACCTGAGAAAGGATTCGCTTTTCTTGTTTGATGACACAGCCCATTCTGGTGAAGTCATAGCTGCAGGACCTTCAGGCAGCTGGTAACTTTGTATCCCTTGTCAGGAAGCAGAGAGAGGAGGGTGTCTGAGCAGAATGTCTGAGCTTCGCTGCCTTTCTCACTTCATGCAGTCTCAGGACTGAAGATCATAGGGTACTCTGAAGGTTGAAGTCATTATGCAGGTGAAGGCAGGTACAGGATAGAAGGAGACCAGTCGTTGGATGAGAAGGAAGGATGGGAAGGAGAAAAGTTTTAGAGGAGGAGGAGACTGGAGCAAGAAGAGAGAGCAGCCGAGAGAACATGGCAGCAGCAGATGTTAAGATTTCTCTCTGCACATTTACAGGTTGTTATGACTATTCTTAAGGGATGGATGTGTGCAGGATTTTGTGTGTCTAGATGAGCAAACTTTATCTTATCTAGGTGGGCGGTTTATATCCTTATCAATTGGTTGTAAATTAATTGTGTGGATGTATATTGAGCATTTAACACATAAATCTGGTTGCTGGGTTACAGTCTGTTGAGTTACGTCTTTACTAGATTGTTGAGAGTGTGAACAGAGTCTGTGACAGGAAGCTGTGCTAGGCTATAGAATATTTGGGGCTCGCATGGCCCCATGGAACACCCTGTGAGTCTTAGGCGTGATAGCAACCGCCAAGGAGATAGTGTGAGAAAGTGGTAACAGAGAAACAGCTAGAGCGCACGCAGATCCCGCACAGAGCAGGAACTCGCAGGAACAAGTCGTGCACCTTTTTTATATTCTTCCTCAACAGTACTCTTGTACAATTATGGCTGGTCTTTGGACCTCATGTAATGATCTAGAAGTTCCCTCACAGACAGGAGGGAAGACATGTTTCCATGTTGAGTCTAAAGCCAGTCAAGTCAACAAAATTCATCACCACAACATGTCTTGCTGCAATAGGTTAAAATCCACAGGGCCAAGAAACTGTGGAGGCCTCTGAGATCAAAAGTCCTGTGGTTCTTTCCTCTCACAGTTCATTTTATTATTTAACTGGTTAATTAATGAATTAGTCAATTAATTAATTAATTGGTTGATTTAGAGCTTTGTCACAGTCGCAAAAATCTGGTTAATTCAGGGAATGTGTGGAGAAAGATTCATGGGGGGAAATAACTAAGCAATCTGAATGTAAGTCTGAATAAGATGGTATGAGCAGTGTGATGTGTTTACAGGGAGGGATGGGGAGAGCGTGGGAACAGGAGAAAGCTCTTGGGAAATGCAGCTGTCAGTAGAGCAGATGTGCTTCTCCAGCTCACTTAAAAGAGCCATTTTTAATGCCACCGCTTTCTAGTAGAAGACCCAATGGAGTGAAGACTTGAGCAAGTAACATGCATGAATGTTCTGTTGCATTCAAGTCAAAATTTAAGGGAAAATGCAGAGAAGACAGATGGATTAGCTGAGTCAAACATAGAGTTGGTTCCTGCTAAGGCTAACTATGCTGGATTAATGGTTGTGGTGTCTAAAATATGGGTCCTGGTATGATAAGGGCGAGGGGGAAAGGAGCATTTGAACCATGTGCTTGACCCCACTGTGCCTCCTCATTTTGAATAGACGTCATTACGTCACCATCGTCCTTTGCTTTAGAAAGTGCTGTTTATCCACATCACTGCAGAAATGCTTTCACTGAATGCGTTCCTCACCAGGGCTTTTAAATATTTACACCAGCTCATTAATAATTTATTGTTGGCATTCAGGACCTCAGACTCATGAATAATTGACATCTTCATTTAGGATTTGCAACTCTTCTGATAAAGTGCACCAGTCAAGGTCTCCCCAGCATTTCAGCCAGGACCATTTGCCAGGCAATCTCGCTTCCTGTGAGTTTCACGGAGGTTGGAAATTAAGGACACATGCAAACAAGGCAGGAAGATGATGCATAGGGCAGATGAGCTCTGCTAAGGGAGGCAGAATGACTGGCAGGCAAGGAAACTTCAATTCTCACAGCAACACTAAGAATGGAATTTTATTGGCTGCACTTTCCATGAGAGGAAAGCCATTAGGGAAATCTAATTAAATGCTACATTCTCACCCCATCTTATTAACATTATTTAGAGGTAACTTGAACTAAAAAACAAAAACTCAACAAAAACCATATTATATATATATACATATATATGTATCTGTATGTACATGTATATATTTAATTTACCTAAATATATGTAAATATTTCCAATCACTATCAGTTTAATTATTATGACCATAGCCTCAAGAAGTGAAAATTGACATTAAAATGAGAAAACTAGTGTAGCATTTTGGGCTGCTGCCATCTTGACTGTCAAGCTGGGTCACGTTAAAATGTTCATTTTTAACCCCATTTCTGAAAAATATCAAATGTTTCTTGTTGACAGTTTTATGTTGACATAAATCTCATATTTTAAACAGGGAATAACCAAACTATCGTTTTGGGGGAAACTTGTGCCTTCCAATAGAGAGGAAGCAAAGGAGGAAAGTATACAGTTTTCCATTATTATTTTTTTTACATCTGATAATGCAGTATGGGGGTTCGTTCTCACTTGCTGGTGCCCTGCAAAGGTCACTGGCCATGAAGGAGAACTTGAAAGCAGGTGGCATGGTGTCTACTTTTCTAACTTCATAGATTCCCCCCATGTGCCTTCTTGTTGGTCACGCTGCATAACCTATGGTGGAATTTTTTTCTGTGTCAGTCCTGGCTCCTACAATGGGAAATCTTACCCTAAGGTTTACTCTGCCTGTTTTAATTTATGGACTGGCTTCTAACCATTTAAGGTTAGCGCCAGGGGCAGGAGCTTTGTGGGATATGATTTCTGGAGCTATCCTCCCATAGTTTGTCATTCTGGAAGGGAAGTGTTTCGAGCGGAGGGTTGTAGGCAAGCCCGGCTTTCTGGAAGCCTCCACACTAAGACATCAGAACACGTGTCTTCTTCCTTTGCTCCAGACGTATGTCACATGAGGTGACGGAAGAGGACAGGGCAGTGGAAGACAGGTGGCTCTGTTCAATATAGAACTTTTTCCTGCTGCTTTGGCAGCTGCCCCTTGCTCACTCCTGGCTCTGTGAAAGTGCTCCTTTGACTGAAAGCCATCACTTCAAGTTCAGCTGGCATGAACAGTTGTGAATGGCCTTCTCCTGTTCTGACTTGAGCCTTCCTACAGAGTACCTGCTTCCAGGGACTTCCAGCTTCTTGTCAGATAAGATATGGGTGTGCTTCAGGGCGTGACCACAGAGACAGGTTACCCCAAAGCCTTTTTCCCCACAAGATGTTCATTTTACCAAAAGAGCAGGTGGAAACAGTCCTACGACATATACAGTCAGTGGGAAAAAGGGAGAATTAAAACTTCAGGAGAGGTTACAACGGGTTCGAGTTCCTTCCCGGAAGTTATTGCACATACTCCAGGCTTCTGAAATATGCCGGAAGTTCCAGGTGGATGTTGTCGGACCTATACTTTCTGTACACACCCTCCATTTGTGAGTTCACACTCTGGAATGATTGGCAGACTCTTGCCTCAGAGATGTTACCCCGAAACTGCACATGGCCAAGAGTTCTGTCCTACATCAAACATTTGATATTGGGTAGTTTGTATTTTACTCTTTCTGATTTACAAAGTGCTTATGATGCCACGTGTTAATGTAATCGGCATGCCAAATCTCCTCATAGAAAAATTGGTCCCGTGTACCACATCAGCATCCCCAGCTGTCAAAATGGCCACTGGGCAAACAGGAAACCTACCAGTGCTGTCCCCCATGTACCTGGAGGTGAAGTAGATTTAAACTGATCTGTGTATTTTCCTATTTATCCAAAATATATTTTCAACTTCAATGCTTTCCACAAGCTGTGTTGTACTTCATGATATGTAAAAAATGATATAAATTTACATCCAATTATTAATCTCATCAGGTCAATTGTTCCATATCAATGTTTCAGTCCCTCAATTCCTTAGGGACTATAAGGTGGGCACGGCTTCCCAAGACCTCAGAAAAACTCTGGACTGGAGAAACCAGCATGGAGACAAGAGACCCTGCTTTCAGAGTCTCCTCTCAGGTGGCCCATGGTGACTGGGGAGGGGGCATACGACACAAACATATATGGATGATAGGTTCCTAGAGCTCCTCTCTCACAACCAAGCAGTATCTTTCTCATCACGCATGTACAGGATATCCATACATAATTTACTAATTTTCATGAAAAATGTGAATGTGGATCCGAGAAGACTGAGAGACTGTTGATTTATAAGCA
The DNA here is from genome assembly GCF_021556685.1 of Rattus norvegicus. Lineage (NCBI taxonomy): Eukaryota > Metazoa > Chordata > Mammalia > Rodentia > Muridae > Rattus > Rattus norvegicus. Next base: position 34,306,019 of record NC_141534.1, read on the forward strand.
ATTTTAAGCACTGCTTAAAAGGAAAAAAAAGGGCACACCGTCTTCCTTCAGTTGTCACACGTGTGGAAGATTCACAAATCGAATCCATCATGTATAAGAGGAATTTAAATGAATCCCACACCCAGCGGGATTTAAATGAATTTGAATGAATCCCACAGGCAGTGGAGCTGTGCTGCTCTCTAGGGATAATCTGGGAAGTGTCTTTGGAACAAACCTTTGTGTGCCCCACCAAGTCATTAGTTAGAGCCTACTTTGTGGTGCGGTGATACTCTGAGGCAGGGTCTTTCAGATGCTACTGGGCCAAAAGGGTGAAGCTTGGAGAGCTCTGTGACTCCTTTCCCATGCGGCGGTAGGGTAGGACATGCCAGGGAGAATCCACGACCAGACATCAGAAATGCTAGAGCCTTGGTCTTAGGCTTTCCAGGATCCAGACTGTGAGGACTAAATGCCTAATGTTTACAACCACTCAGTAAATGGTGTCTCGTTATAGCAGCCGAGAGTCTTAGGCAGAGTTCTCATTGAAGTTTTCTTGCTCAGGCTTCAGTGGAAAGGGCTCACCTCATTGTGTTCTCTGGAGTCCAGGGACAATTCCATCACTACAGGAAAAGAGAACACAGAAGAGTCTGCAGGGCCATCAGAGACTGAGTCCTTTCTCACATCCTCAGGGCAAACCCGTGCCATTGACTGTATTGAATGTAGGAGGCCGTGGCAGTAAAGGCCTCCATGGGCACAGCAGAGATGTGCTGTGGATATGAGCAGTGCTCTGGGCTGCCCAGGTCAAAGGCAGCCCATTCTTTGTACCACTTGTAGATGTTTGGGGAAAAAAAAAGGTTTAGTTCAACTCAGAATTCAGCTCCTTCATCAGATACTGAGAGGCCAGTGTCTTCTGTGGTTCCTTTCACAGAGGGTTCCGTGTTCCACTTCTCTAGCCTTAGGTAGGTACTGAGCAAGTTCAGACAATTCTGTAATTTTGTGCATTTCATGAGCCATGAAGACAGTTGACTCTCCTGAGAGGAATCTGCATCATTCCAGTAGAAACCAGTACCCCAGATTTGTAATGAATATCCTATAAACTATCCTCTGTTTATGTCTGCCCCTAGAGCTAGTTTTAGACATTCATCTTAGCCTATCTGTTTCAAAGGCAAATGCCCTGGCTTATATCAAATAGCCATTGTGTGTGAGATGCATGTAAGTTATTTGGCACCAAATGTCTCATTTCATCTCTCTGGGCTTTAGTCACCATAGCTATGAAGCATCATGACCTCAGAGTTCAGCCACTGTCTCTGGGCTTTAGTCACCATAGCTATGAAGCATCATGACCTCAGAGTTCAGCCACTGTCTTAGTCCTCTGGAGCTGTCATAGCAAGGTCCCACAGGCTAGATGCCTAGCATCTCATGTTTCTGAAGGCTAGAAGTCTAAAATCAGCATGCCGGCTGTGCCATCGTGCCTCTAATAACTCCTGAAGTAGTTCTTTCTCCCTCAGACCTTCCTTGGCCATGACTCTACCCCTGCCACCTGGCCATGAAACATCCCACACTCTTCTGTTCTGTTGCATGCAGTTTTATGCTACTGCCTTTGCTCTAGGAGGTTACCATGCTACCAACACCCACCTGGCTTCCCTTGAATCCTCAGACAAAAGATACACACACACACACACACACACACACACACACACACACAGAGAGAGAGAGAGAGAGAGAGACAGGGAGAGGGGGAGGGAGAGGGAGAGAGAGAGAGAGAGAGAGAGAGAGAGAGAGAGAGAGAGATAGTTCCTTTTCAACTTGCCTTATGACACAATTGCTTGGACACTATGCCTGGAAAAGTGTACACTTAATAATATTTTTCTCTGCTCCTCCCACCTGCCCTTCAATGGCTAGTGTTACCTAGCCCTGCCAAACATACATGACCACCTACCTGTAGCAGTGTCCACAGGCCACAACTCCTACCAAGGCCTCATGTGACTTTTGTCTTCTTCTCCCTCCAAAGCATGGCAGAAACTCCTCCTCTCCCTCCTTGTGTCTGCCTTTCCCTCCTGGGATCTGGAAGTCCCACCTGTACCTTCCACCCAACAATTGGCCCCTGGCTTTCTTTATTGACAGATCAAGAACAAATTGGGGAACAGAACTTTAGCAACAGAACAGCCATATTTTTTCTCTGTGTTTATTGTATGGATAGCTGACTTTATACTTTAGGACAAATGTAGATTGGCCAGGATAACCACAAAACAGGAACCTCAGTTACACCTGGTAAGGTCCCCTGACCCCCTTTCCCCAGTAACTTCAAGTGCACACAGACTCTGAATGTTGGAATGTAGACATAGTTTCTTGAGAGCCATATATATGACCCAGTCACAGAATTAGTGGGCCACAGATTTGCGAGGATTTTTTTCAGGCCATGAACCCTGAACCATTAGGTTAAATATGGTCTTTCTGCAAACATTTTCTCTAGGTTGTTACTTTAATGAACTGTATCATGAAAATAAAAATATTTTATTAAAAAGTTACTGGATCAAATGTCTATCAGCAGAGTGTTTGTGAAATAATTATTGTGTAACTATACAATGAACGTATAAAGAATTAAGAAATAATCTATGTACTGCTCGGAAAAGACCAAAATGTAAATAAAAAAAGGTTTAAAATATTGGAGAGGCAGTATAGTGGTTAGAGAGTGTGCTATGCAAGCAGGAGGATTGGAGTTCAGATTCCCTGAATACACATAAATATTGATGGGTGTGGCGACCTACCTGTAGTCCCAATGTTAGGAGACAGAGACAGGTTCACGAAACAAGCTGGCTAATCTGATTAGCCATACTGACAGGTTTAGTTAACAGACTCTGCTTCAATGAGTAAGGTAAAGAAAGAGCCCTCAAGAAGGCTCTCAATGTCACCATCTATCTTCTACATCCACAAACATACATGTGCACAGACACATACACACACATGTGCTCCCAGCGATGTGAGCATGCATGCACACAAAGTGTGTACACACAACATGAGAGAGTTACTGGTAAAAAGCATTCTTGGAAAATAAATGGCCACAAGCCACAGTTTTTTGTTCTAGAATATTAAGATCTGTCAGAGTGTGTGACCTGAGTGCATTTAAAAAAATAACTCCCAAGTAATACCAGATTAGGCGCTTGCAACTGAACTCTGCAAGGACTCTAACAAACATATGCAGAAAGAAGAAGAAAAAAGCCAGATGATGAACCAACCTGGAAGTGCATAAAACAGTACAGAGGACAGCCACAGGGTTCCCACCAGGTGACAGCTGTGAGAAAGGAAGGAGAGATGAAAGGGAGAGACAGGAGCTATGGAACCAGAACTCTGGATGCTGGCAGCAAGCATGAGGACCACTTCAGATGGGTGTGGATGACTGACGGGGCATCAGATAACCCCCTCTCTAGTCTGATTCTATTATTGGAGGGTGACCTTGGGCATACCTTCCCACCTCTCCCTCCTGGGTTGAGAACTCTCATTTAGTTCATGTGTAGGCAGGCAGAGGAATTAGTATAAAGAATAGTGAAGGAAAGGGGCAGCCAGAGGCTGCATGTGCTAATGTGATCTCTCAAACCTTTAGAGAGTAAAAAAGTACCGAGAGACTATAAAATGATGTTCTGGGGAGGTTTTTCCCTCTGCCAAAACTTTGTTTGTCATCCTATAAAATACCTGTTAGTGTTTCACACGCACACACATGCACACACACACACACACATTTTTAAAGAGAATCCATTTAAAAATTAGACAATACGTGCCATGAGAATTATAGAGGCCCTGAGATACAAGGGTGCATGTTCACTCCTGGATCATGAGTTAGTCTTCCATTCTTCCTACTTGAGTGACCTGCCGTTTACTAAAGTATGATCAGTATCTCCTCTGTCTTGCAGGCTTTCTCTCAGCCGTTAACCATACCCATGCCTTCTTCAGCTCGGTGATCTCATGCCAACCCATAAGTATCTGCTATCATTATCAACCCAAGCACCCATTTTTGCTGCCCAGCTAAGCTTACTTGCCTTTCTGCTTTTCACCACACAGAGATGTGAGAGTTCTCTTCTCTCACTATTCAGCAACAAAGTGAACCAACAGGAAGCAATCCTCACTTAACACAAAAGATTCCTGTGCCTTCATCTTGACCTTTCCAACTCCTAGAATTGAAAGCATTTGAATGTGTGTTCTTTATAACTCATCTGCTGACCCAATTAAACTTAATTTTCAACTTTATGCAGTCCTCAATATCTGAGACTCTATGCTTCAACTGATCACACTGGGCCATGGTCATGGCTTTGAGGAACTGTTTTGATTGTTAATTAGTATAGAAAGGCCCAGCCCACTGTGGGTGGCACCTTCCCTAGGCAGGAAGTCCTGAGCTGTATACAAAAGGAAGATAAACATTAGGTTGAAGGGTGAGTGGACTAACAAGCAGTGTTCCTCAAATATTATTATTCGACTTTAGGTCCTGCTTGAGCTCCTGCTCTTCTTGAGTTCCTACCTTGACTTCTCACAAAGACAGGCTGTGAACTGGATCTATAACATGGAGTATAACGTATCTCTTCCCTGGCTGGTTTTAGTCAAAGCATCATATCACAGCAACAAAAAGCAAGAGAAAATACATTGTGCAGGAGGACAAGGTGGATTGAGCCTTTTGGTGGTGCATTTAGTGTTGGTCACTTTTACAGTCACTGTAGTAAAGATGGGAATGAACTCATATCCCTAGCAACTTCTGCAATCCCGTGGTAGCAAAAGATGGCACAGACACCTTAGTGGAGGAACATAGTTTCAATTCAAAGTTCCTCATGGTTTCAGTCCATCACGGTACAGCATCCCAGTTCATTGTGATTGAGGTTGCTCACAGGATGACAAACCAGGAGTACAAAGATCATGACATGAGTCAGGCAGCAGTTACAACCTTCAAAGACTGACCCTTAATGACCTTTATCCGCTCAAGACCACACATGATCCTAAATGGGGCATTTCAGATTCAACCATCAGGTTTTGCTCCTAGCCTCCAAAAGTTCACGGTCATCCTATAATGCAAAATGTACTTAATCCAACTACAAACTATTACTTGTACACTGGTCTAAAGTCTTCACTGAAACTCAAGACAATCTCTTAACTGCTAAGTTCCATTCCAAAAGACATGAATGAAACAAAACCAAAACAAACTCAGAAGAGCAGACATGGTGGAAGCTTCAATAGCTTGAGCAGCTCTGCCCCTACAACTCTGTGCACATGGTTTTCTTCCCCTTGGTACAATTTTCCTTAGTGCCGCTAGCTTGTCTCAGAAGAGTGCTCATATTTCTGCATCTCCAATATCCTGAATGCTCGGTTTTAACTTGGGTTCCTCCCTCACAGCATTAGGTATAACAGTTTGAGTTTTCTGTAGGAAACCAAGCACCCTACAGCTGTCCGACTTTACAAGCATTTCTCTAGAATCCAGCTGAAAGACTTGATGACACCAGAACCCTTCATTCTGCATCTCCAGCATCACTTGGGAGATTCCACCTTCTCTCACCATGTGAACAACAGCAGTAGGCAACCCTTTGATGATAGCTGTAAGGGACTCTGAGTTTATCTAAGTTTGTCTTTCCTCAGCCCTGATAATGCAATCGAATCGAAAGCTTTAAAGTTCCAGCAGTCTGCTACTGGTTTTAGTTAGCTTTCCTATTGGACTTGTTTTTGTTCATTTTGGTATTGTTTGAAGATGGAATGGAAATAACTCTGTCTCTCAGCTAAAGTGACAGTTTACATGTAATAGGCAGCTGTAGTGATGTCTCCATTTTAAAGCTGTTACAGTGAGGGCTGAACATTGTTGTCAGTTGAGAATCTTGATCTTAGATAAGTGCAGGAACTCTGGGCAGAGAGGTACCTCTGGCCCTTGGAGAGTCCATGATCAAACCACTATGTCCTACACAGGACACTGAATGAACAAAGCATTAAGGGCATTGATTTGCAAACTCTTTAGTCTGTAGCTTGAAAACCAAGGGGCAGATAAAGGAAAAAGAATACCAACAATCCCTTACTTAAAGCATTCTGCTTGCTTCCAGGGCAGTTTCTGTTCCATGTAGGCATTCCGTGAAGTTTTGTTTCTTCACCCTAGAAAAGATTGCACTAAACAACAACTCATTTCAGCGTTCATTTCTTTCCTTAAAAGTTAGCAGTCTTCATCTTCTAGCTCTACTCAAGAGAGAAGAAGACTGAGCCTCTAGCCACTGGAATACTGGCTTGGCAAGAGAAACAGTTGCTTAGTTGGAACGAAATGAGGGGCAAAGTTATCCAGTTGTTTCAGTGTGTTCACACTGGTTGTGCCATCGTCTTGATCTTTTAAGGCCATTGTCAAGACACAAAGGCTGAATTCACTTGGAGGGAGCCGCACATTTGACAGTCAGTGTTCCTTTAGCCATAGTTAGACAAATACCCATGTAGGAGTTCATGACCTCATGGGAGAAATCAGAGTGTAACCCAGGGCTTTGAGCAAATTAACTTTTGCAATACTTTCTTCCCAGCTGATTTCTTTTCACTGAAACAAAACGCACACCATAAATTCATAGACACTCCCCACCTCCACCTCCATGTGCAGCAGAGTTCACAGCAGACTACCTCATTCTCTGCACTCACCATTCTTTGCTTCATAGAATGTGCCCACACTTGGTTTCCTCCTGATATGAAAAAATGCATTGGAGAAATATCTTCTCAAGAGAAGAGCATGTCAGCTGCCTATCCAGTACCAAATGATTGGTCCTGAAAACATGCATCCTAGCAGCACTGTAAACTGAGCAGGTGGTATTTCTGTTTTTAGAATTATACATATATGGATACATATGTATGTCATAGCAGTTAATTAAACGGAGGACATGAATTTGAAAGGAGAGCATGGGAGGTTTTGGAGGAAGGAAAAGAAGGGGAAACAATGTGGATAACCTCAAAACTTAATTAAATAAATCAATAAAAGAAAGAAATGCATTGGGGATGGAAATGTAGCCCAGAGGTAAAGATTTGTCAACATGGATAAGGCCCTGGATTAGACACTGACATCAAGAGAGAAGGGTTAGGAGAATCCAAGGATTGGAGAGAGGTAGAAAAAAAATAAATGGTTTTAATTTTTTATCATCTTTCTCATAATAGAGGCAAGAGGAAAAGCTTCTTTTCCTTGTCATTACTCAGTAGTTTTCTGAAGAGTTTGCCCAGAGTGACAACTCTCAGTCTTGCCCCTGCCCAAGATAGTACTGATGCTTCACAGTGTAGCAGTCAGAGGACGGCCACATTCAAGGAAATGGCTTAGGGCAGTGAGCTCAGCATCAGTGCGGATGACCCTGAGAGTGCTTTCTCAGGTCAGGCCAAGCTGAAACCATTACAATCTGACAAACTCAACAAGATGCTGTAACCCCTCCGGTCACAGCCTTCCCAGCTGAGTCCTTGATGTGAATCCAAGAGACCAGAAGGTTAACTCTGCATATGAACTATTAATTATCACTCAAAGTGACACGAGCCCACTTGCTGAGTCAGCATCTTGTCCTTGAAAGGAGACCCTCAGAGGGACTCAAAGACAGACATCTCGATGGTGAAGGAGCACACTGTGGTGAGAGTAAGCCAGAAGAACCGAAAGCACCATTGGCATGAGAAGGCCAGCCTCTTACACTACAGGGTATTTGAAGTCTGCTTTCAGAGCCATCCTCTCATCTGAAAGAAGATATGTGAGCATGTTGGTGTTGACCTCTATGTTTTCCTTCACTATAGTCCTAATTGCTGGGACTAGAGCTCACTGACATTTCCTCCCCAGGCAGAATCTTTGTGTGGTGGTTTGAATACGATTGATCCCAGGAATGACACTATTTGGAGGTGTGGACTTGTTGGACGGAGTGTGTCATTGTGGGCGGTGTGGGCTTTAAGACCCTTGTCCTAGCTGTGTGGAAACCAGTCTTCTTCTAGCAGCCTTCAGATGAAGATGTAGAACTCTCAGTATCATGCCTACCTTAATGCTGCCATGCTCCTGCCTTGATGATACTGGACTGAACCTCTGAATCTGTAAGCCAGCCCAATGGAATGTTGTTCTTTAAAGAGTTGCCTTCATCATGGTGTCTCTACACAGCAATGGAAACCCTAAGACAGCCGTCTACCCCACTAGTGAATGTACAGCATCTCACAGAAAACAGGCACAGTGAGGCTGCTGAAACAGGGACCTTCAAGGCTTGCCAACATACACAGAAACTCTTGTCTCCTCTGTGTCAGTTCTTAGTCATCTCCAATCCATGAAATAGTTAAACTTACCTCAAATCCAAGTAACAAGCCTTCTTCATGGAGACATTGCTTTGCAGTGGACTACCATGTAGACATCTCAACCATCGATGGCTGGAATATGCCTTCAGTAGGTCTTATGGGTAGTGTCTAGTTTTGAAAGTACACTAAGACTTGGGTTCCACTTTCTGTGATAGGAGTAATTTACCGAGGCACCTACCTACACAGGATTCTACTTGTAACATACATGGGAATTAAAAATCTGGACATGCTCTAAAGATTTCTACATCTGGAGGAATAGTAATGAATTCACTTACCAAGCTGAGTTCTCATGAAAAGTCCTACAGAGCCCAGGATGAACCAGATAGGCTGTGGAGAAAAGGCAGAACCAATTTTCCAAGGTAGAGCTGTCAGTCATGTGAGTCAAAGGTGGGAAATGAGCAACAAAATCTTCTGGTTAGGGTTTTACTGCTGTGAACAGACACCATGACCAAGGCAACATTTAATTTAATAAGGACAACATTTAATTGGGGCTGACTTATAGGTCAGAGGTTCAGTTCATTATCATCAAGGCAGGAACATGGTAGCATTCATGGTGCAGGAGGAGTTACATCTTCCTCTGAAGGCTGCTAGCAGAAAACTTCTAGACAGCTAGGATGGGGGTCTTATAGCTCACACCCACAGGGACACACCTACTCCACAGGGTCACACCTTCTAATAGTGGTACTCCCTGGCCCAACCATGTACAAACCATCATATTCCACTCCCTGGCACCCATGGGTTTGTTCAAATATTTGAGTCTATGGGGACAATACCTAAATATAGCATAATGCAAAATATATTAAGTCCATCTCTAAGGTCCCCATAGTCTATAGCATCTCAACAATGTTAAAAGTTCAAAGTCTCTTCTGAGATTCATCTAATCATTTAACTGTAATCCCGAAAGCAAGACAGAAAATGAGATAGGCAAACCCCAAACTCGGCATCTTCATGTCTGACATCAGAGCAGTCTTCAGATCTTTGTTGACTGCAACAAACTTCTTTCTCCTGGGTTGTTTCCATTCCCTGTTAGCAGTTTTCCTCAGTAGATAGCCTGTAGGGTGATGTCATTATGCAGCAAGGCAGGCCCAGGATAAGGCAAATCCTATCATTGGGTGAGAAGGAAGGGTAGGCAGAGAAAAAGCGTCTAGGAAGGAGGGAGGATAAGGAGAGAGATGGAGACGGAGTCTATGGTTCAGATTTAGGTGAACTAGGTCGATTTTATCTTGTCTAGGTGGGTGATTTATATCTTTATCAGTTGGCAGTGAATTTATTGTATGGATGAATTGTGAATTGAGAATTAACATGTAAATCTAATTGCCAAATTACACGTTTCTGGAACTTTGACTCTACTAGGCTAAAGAGGAAAGTGTGTGAAAGAAATGGCTGAGAGGCAGGTGAAGCATGCAGAGCTAGTTCTGTTGCCTCACATGGAATGAGAACACGCAGGGCCTCCAGAATGAGAGGTGTGTGTGTGTGTGTGTGTGTGTGTGTGTGTGTGTGTGTGTGTGTATGTGTGTGTGTGTATGTGTGTGTATGTGTGTGTGTATGTATGTGTGTGTATGTGTGTGTGTATGTGTGTGTGTATGTGTGTGTATGTGTGTGTGTATGTGTGTGTGAGTGTGTGTGTATGTGTGTGTATGTGTGTGTGTATGTGTGTGTGTATGTGTGTGTGTATGTGTGTGTATGTGTGTGTGTATGTGTGTGTGTGTGTGTGTGTGTGCCAGGCGTGGTAACTACTGCCTAGGGGACCACATGGAGGGGGTAGCTAGAAGGGAGACAGCAGGGAGAGGGCAGCTTGCGGACTGCATGGCAGAGTAGCAACCGGAGCGAGCAGACCCAGCTCTCAGGAACTGATAGCAAACGATCATCATAAATTTTTACACAACAATAGCCCACAGCTCTGGCATCTCAAACATCCTGGGGTCTCCAAGGCAACTTCAACATTACAGCTTTTGTACCAATATCTGGGGTCCACACATGATCTTCTGGCTCCTCCAAAAGGCCCATCTCCAGCTCTGCCCCCTGTACCTCTCTAGGCTCTGGTTGACTCCACACAACTGCTACTGGTCTTCTTAATGATTAACCCAGGGTCCTGGTATCTCCAATACACTGGGGTTTCCACTACAACTAGGCTTTGCCAATAGCGTCTCATAGTCCCTCTTCATGGTTCCAAGCCTCAACTTCTTTGCATGATTCCTTCAGTCCCACCCTCAACTGTAACTGAGGCTACACCTACAATGGCCTTCCATGGTCTCTCACAGTGCCAGTCCTCCGTTGTTCTCCATGACGCCTTTATACCTTCGAAACCAGTCCACCTGGGTAATTAACTTGCTCCATTTAGCCTCTGCTTCTCAGTGGTTCTGCAATCTCTCAAAAGAGCATAGAATCTAGGGACCAAATATCCAAACTTATGAGCCTGCGCAAGGCACATTTTACATCCCAACGGTAGCATCTACCCTGCACCATGTGTTTGCCAACAATCTCAATCATGTTCCTGGGCATTTCTTCACTTCTGCTTTTCAGTTTATAAGTTTTAATCCATCTGTGTCTCTTCTAATAAAACACACCTACCTATTTGACTTCCACTTTTATTGTTTTTGCAGATTAGAATTCCTTTGCGGCTGTTCTATAGTCTCATTTTTTTAACCAAAGCACCCCATCTTACCCCTTCATTTCCAAATATGCTGAGTGTATTTACTGTCACTTCTCAGCCACACAGCTCTTACCCCAGTCCCGAGTCTGATTCCATTGCTTGTCCCTTTTAAAATGTGTTGTTTTCTCCTTCTCTGCATGGTTGCCTATGATTGAGAGCTGGAAATTGATAGTAAATAACCCAGAAATAATTTGATCACTAAGTGAATATCATCTTTCAAAGGGTATCTCCAGCCATTTCTGGCAAATAGCCTGAAGAGACAGTGATTCAAGATTTTATCCAGGGACTATGATTACCTAAAGCTGGGTTTCACTCAATATAAACAGGAATGGCTCCAAGCGATTCTGCGTGGTTAGCTCTTCAGGTTCCCATTTTAGGAGATGGAATTCCCTCCTGGAAGCATGACCCTCACCCACAGAGATGCCTAAGCCACTGCTATGATTCTTAGTCTCCCCCATGGAGACTAGCAGTTTTTCCCAGAGGGAAGAAAGGCAGAAATGTGGGGTTACCTTCTGATTCCTAACCTTCCTGGCACCCAGCACCCTCATATGTCTTCTGTGACTTCAAAGAGAAATAACAAAACATATTTTCTAGTGTTACCGCTTGCTGATAAGGTCAAGTGTCCTCATACCTATTCTGTTGTCATTGAATTGATGAGTTTTAAAAAAACAAAAACAAAACCTGTCTTAAGGACTCATCCATTAATCGATATAACTGAAACACTATTTCACAGTTTCCTTTAGGAGACACAGGACATTTTCTTATTTATAATATTCTCTTTGTGAATCTCCCCCCACATTCCATTTTGCAAAGCAACTTTGACATCTAGACACTAGGGTCTTTTGAATAGCATGTGTGTTTGAGTGTCAGTTCCCATTACTTATCATTAAATTCCTTTATGCTCACTCTTGAATTCAGAGTGGCACGGGAGTGTTGATGTGGGTATGCACATTAGAGGAGGAATCAGCACAAATATACACCATGATTCATATTATATAGATTTCTGAGAAACATAATCCTAAATCAGGGTTGGGATTCAGTACATACTTATACATAATTTACCCCTGAATTTTCAGCATACTATAAAACTCTAAATATATAGTTGATGTAGAGGCTGGATTTGGGTGAATCTAACTCATTTGCTGACAGATGCTTAACTCGATCTGGCTTTATAGGAATTTGTAATGAGTAGTGAGGACATTCCCTAAGAATTTCTTTCATAATCATGTGTCCCAGCAATGCAGAAGCCTGAGAGTAACACAGTATGGAGGCCTGCTGTCACACTTCAGACTGACAGAGCTACCGTGTTATTAATTAGCAATTCCTCAGGGATCTCCCATATTTCTGGCAGTAATCTATAGCAATATGCTGGACTCAAGACTGTTGGCACCCTGTGGTCAAAACAGTGGTCCCATAGAAAATGGAATTGTCTTAAGATGTCCACACTCTTGACAGGTTAGGGCATTAATATTTCATTAGAGGATCAGTCTTGGTTTGGTCTCTGAGCCCTTTGTGTTTTGTGTGTGACTTTTTCTGCCACTCTAGGTTCTTCTTAACAACTACCTACATACTGACACCAACCCTTTGTATAAATGCCTCCTCTTTATTTGATTCATGTGAGAGAGACATTTTTCATTCAACCACATGAAGTATCCTTCTGCAAAACACATTAAGGCATATGTTTGTTTTGGAAATTATGGCTGTATTGGAAGGTGGCAGAAGCCAGTCAGTATTGTCTCTTGGGAAATAAGTTTAACATAGTCAGAAAAGTCCCCAACTATGTGGACCTCCAACTCAGACTAAGTCACTGAAGGAGGAATCTATAGTTGAATAACTGCAAATTCTCTTCCTGGAAGAACAAGGGGAAGCCCAAAGCTGTCACACAAAATAACATTATTTGATGCAAAATGCTTGAACCATGCAGTAGAGAGAACTGACACTCTCTGCTTCCCCCCAACCCCCACCCCCGAGAGTTTGAATTGCCCACTCTTATCTTAAGTAGTGTGATGGATATTTGGTGCCCACCAGTGACAAACGGAATCTCACATCAGTCTTCAGAGATGTGTTTGTCATTTCTGATGCTGACACCTGTCATACCCTTGACATTAGAGACTTGTGACCTTCCCCAAGTGCAAGGGCTGCTCATGTCTTCTTGCTTCGAGCTGTGCTCATCTGGGACCAACTTGGTCCTGAGGCTAACCTTTGGGATTCGTTCATGTGTGACCACCGACACCAAAGCTCTGTATGTCAGAACAAGCCTCATAAGACAGGTTCTGTCTGACCATTTCAGCTTCGTGTAGAAGACTGCATTTCACTCAGGTATGAAGTTACTTAGCTCCATGAGTGTTGAATGGGATGAGCTCTGCCCATGTCTGTGTCCCCAGATGACTGGAGAAACAAACAACTACTAGCTCTACCTTCCCTCTTGTGACCTCCGTTTGTTTCTGTCTACCCTTCCTTTTTCGAAGTCCCAAGTTGTGTGTGACACTGTCAGGAATGGGTGAGCAAACACTGGGCTGGGTCCTGCTTTTGTGCTCAGCAAAAGTTGCCACTGATCTGTGACTCTCCAAGAGAAGGCTCATAACCCGGCCAAGACTATTTCTTCCTGTGCATGCTCTGACCTTGATTATATCAGTCTAGTCAATGTAACTTCTGATTCTCACCCGGAATCTTGAGAGAGGGCAAGTACTGCTAGACTCTTCTCTGCCGGCTACTTTCTTCACACCTTAGTTGGAAGTCTGAACTTTTGATCTTGGCCACTGTGAGAGTATGTAACCTGTCTGTACTGCATGTGACTGTATGTGACAATATGGTACTGTCAGATGCGGCCCAAGTCTTCCCTCATCAGGCCTGAGTCTGCTGCCTGAGGTAAACCATAAGCCCCTGATTCTCATTTCATTTCCTGCACCCTCCCTTATCCAGGAGTATCTCCTTAGTCTAAAGATACTTAATATTTATTCAGTATCCTGGCTGTGTTTATGTTTTTATCAACATGACTTGTCCTCATTATGTATTCTATGATTTATAATATGGTTTTGGTAGTGGTAAATAATTAAAAAAGATACACCAACCCGCTCTATTGCTGGCACCATCGGGCCACATGGCACCTGCGTGGTATTTTCATCTCAGTCAGTTGGACTTGGTAGACTCTCTGGCCCAGAGCTCTCAGAACATCTACCTGACTCACCAAGCTCCCAATCTCCATCCCATGTTGCTGCTGGCTATTCTCTGAACCCTGGCAGCAGTTTGGTGACTCTCTGCTGTGAATTCTGTTCATAGTCCCAGTATCTGACCCTGTGGTTATAGTCACAATTCCCAGTATCCCAGTAAAACCAAAACCTTAGAAGCCTGTAATTTATCAATCAGATTTATATCAGTAAATTCTCACCTCACAAAACGTCTACATGATAAACTCTGAACCAATAAATATTGATATAAACTGCCCACCTAGATAAGACACATTGCCCTATAAAAATCTATCCCTTATGAACTACATGTGGCCCTTTAAAGGCATCAGATCTGGGTTGTCCTCCCCCCCCCTCCATCTTGATTCTTCTCCTCCTTTTCCCTCTCTCCCCTCTCCAAAACTCTGTACCTGCCTTACTTTTCACTGCCCAATCGCAGGCCTTGTCTTATCTTGTGCCTGCCTTCACCCGCATATAGACAACAATCGATACCCATCCATCTGCCATCTGTCTTTAACATTGGCCTCATTCAGCAAACGTGATTTCTGATTCTGGCTCTGATGACCTCACTCCTTCAGGCAGGGCTCAGTTTACAAACTTGTAAGTTATGTTCTAGATAGCAACAGTGATTTATCCTTCACTTAGGTCCCTGTGTGTACCAGGAGTGCTGGGACACACAGCCGAGTCCTGAGCACTGTCCTATCTCTCCAAAGCTTGTGCTTGGCCAGGTGGTTGAAGCCTCACAGTGATGGAGAGCTCTTTCCTTCATTTAACACAGAGGAAGTGACTGGATGTCAGTGTTCCACATTCCTGTGTCCACACTGATGGAACCACTTTCCTCTGCTTACCTAAGACACAGCAGCTGAATGACACTGCACTTCACAGGAAGTCATGCCCTTGGCTGAACCCACATGTGATAACCATATTGCAAACATAAAGGAAGCCCAGACCCCACTCAGCCCCACTCTTGCTCTGTGCTGTGCATCTGTTCGTCCAGTTCCTGAGAATTGGAAAATCCATGGAAAGGCAGACAAGGCATTTGAATCCTACAGAGTGAAGTTCTGAAGATGAGTCTTGTGGCTCCATGCCCAGGAGAGAATCTGTGTCTTAGGCATCCCAGGAACAGTGAGGCTCACTCCATGATGAGGGCTAAGGCCTGACATTGCTGCGGATGTTGTAATATCAGCATTGGAGGTGGTGGCCATGCTTTAACCTAAGTATTCTGGGACCCCATGGTGTTTCTGCTTTATGAGGGGTCCAAGCCTTGCAATAAGTGTAGAAAAGTAGAACATACTCTGGATGTAAGAGTGCACCCACTCAATTCCAGCACTCAGGATCATAGGCTACAGAGTCATCCTGTCTCAACAAGAACGGTGACCAGCTTCCATGAAACAGGGTGTAGCTTCTTGGTGCCAGGTTATTAGCAGAGCAAGCACAGAGGAGTCACTCCTACAGAAAATGCAGTGGAGAAAGAGCCCAAATCATGGTTTGGAATATGAAGGTTTAGCATTTAATTCAACAATTATTTAAAACCTAAATATAAATGGTTGGCATTGAATAGCAGTGGCATCTAGCTTCTTCCTCTTTGGTAAAATAAAGCTTTGACAGTGGAATTAGAGGTTTGATTTCTTTTCCTGGAGTTGGAATACATTTTGAATAGATGAGCCAGGTGACAAGGAGGTGACTTGGTACGCTTCACTTGGTATCCTTCCCACTCACATCTCAGAGTGAACTGAAGTTTGCTTCACTGAAATGTTCGTGCGATTTAAATGATGGGTTATAGTGAGCATTGCAGACACTGTCTCATTCAAGAGATTAAATAACACCTATGAGTTGACTGCACAGGGGTGGGAGCATCCATCTGGGCAATGCCTCTGATCTCTCACATGGATCCAGGGGGAGCTGCCCATTGTGCTATCTGAAAAGATGATGGTGTTGTAAGAAGCCCACCTGGACCAAGAATCTGACTAGCAAAGTCCCTGTGAGCAAGGTAGTTCTGGGATACCCATTGGTTCACACGCATCATCTGGCTGGGACGGAACAACAAGCCAAGGATCCATAAATGAAAGCTGTGAGTGATCGGTAGGGAGGAGGGGCATGAAGCTGTGACTGATGGGTGAGGGGGAGGGGCATGGAGCTGTGATTGATGAGTGGGGAGGAGGAGCATGAAGCTGTGAATGATGGGCAGAGAAGGAGGGAGTGCATGAAGCTGTGATTGATGGATGGGGAGGAGGGGCATGAAGCTGTGAATGATGGGTGGGGAGGAGGAGCATGAAGCTGTGATTGATGAGTGGGGAGGAAGAGCATGAAGCTGTGATTGATGGGTAGGGAGGAGGGGCATGAAGTTTTGAGTGATGGGTGGGGAGGAAGGTCATGAAGCTATGATTGATGGGTGGGGAGGAGGGTCATGAAGCTGTGATTGATGGGTGGGGAGGAGGGGCATGAAGCTTTGAGTGATTGGTGGAGAGGAAGGGCATGAAGCTGTGAGTGATGGGCAGGGAAGGAAGGGCACGAAGGAGGTCCAGTGAGATGGAACCATGCCACATCACGGATGCCTAGCTGGAACACTCTTCACGAACACATGTCTCTAAAGCTACCTATCCACATTCAAATGTTAACTTCTCCAGTCCTTCCTTGACCAGCAACTGTGATGTCCAGCCCACTCTGCCTGGCTCTTTCTAGGATCTTTCTCCTAAGATGTAGCACCTACATCATTGTACTTCTGATTTCTTCCATTTATCATCAGTTTCTTTTTTCATGATTACAGTGTCTGTTTGATTTAAGTGATGCCCAGGGCCTACAAAACTTTCTGACACATATGGATTGTCGTAATAAAAGAGAAGACAGAAATTGTATTTTAAATAACCAAACAGAATTGACAAGATCAACCTTACACTATGATGGATTAAAACTTGCTTTAAACACAGAAAAGCTTGTGAATTAATAATACAATGGAAAAATGTTAAAATAGTTTCATATTGATTTATTTAATTGATAAGGTGTGTGTGTGCATTGTGTGCGTAACACAAAAAGTGAATACAAAAATAGGTTTGGAACAGAGAAAATAGGTCCCTTTTCACTTGAAGTCTTCTTGATTAAAAGAAGAATTATTTGCAAGAAAAAAGTCAATCTTGAATCTATAAAGATCAATGTCTTTCAAAATGTTGAGATAAAATATTTTTGTGAAGCAAGAATTGTCTAATGGTTTCCTTGAAATGGGAAAATATATCTTTGATTATCAACATATCTGAGGGGATTTACCAATGGTGGGGGAGTCATGGCTGCAGAAGTCGCATTATAATTTTGTGAGTAGCATCACAGATATAGCTTTGTAACAGTTTGCAAATGATACCGAGGATACATTGATTACTGTGTTTATCACTGTGAAACCCAAATACTCCTTGGGCTTAGCTCTCTTCATGTGGTCATTCATCCATTCATTCATTCTGTTAATTAATGCACATTTACTAGTCCACAGAAGACACTGAGGTATGGGTTATACAGGACTGGCATTTCACATTCTGTCCTTGGGGATCCACTTCCCCACCTCTCCTGCACTCCTAACTCTGTACACCAGGAAGACTGAGCTGCACTCAGTCTGCAACCAAGGCACAAGGCACACAAGAGGAGAGAGCTGGGTCAGTCACTCCCAAGGTGTGCCACAGGACCAGCAAGGGAAGCATGGCCACTCAGTGATGGGCCTTGGAAGCCAATTTCAAGGTTGGACTTGGTTCATCTGATATATCTCTATCCTGGAAGTGAGCTACAGCATCAGGGATGTGATTTGGCTAGGGGGCTGAGGAGTAACTGACATGCCGAGAAGCTCACAAAAGCAGCATTGGTTTCAGTAGCCCTCATCCTTCGTACTGAAAAAGGTATACAGGTATTGAATTTGGGGAGTAGTAATTGGAACGGATGTTATATTTCCAGTGAGTTTTATTTATAAAGACAAGATATCTGCAGTAACAGGAATAGAAAATAATTACTACAGGACAGAAAGTGGCCCAAGAGTACTGGGCTGTCTGGTTTTAACTGCCAACTTGACACAACCTAGCATTACCGGAGAAGAGAGTCTCAGTGAAGAATTTTCTAGACCAGGTTAGCCTGTGGGCATATCCGTGGGGAATTGTCTTGATTGTTAGCTGAGATAGAAAGACCCAGCCCACAGAGAGTGGTCTGAATTTTAAAGTTAGGCCTTCACTGTTTAGGAGTTAAGAATGTATCAGGCAAGGATACATTTAGTATCTTTGCTCTTGATTATGAATACGATGTGACTGGCTATTTGAGTTCCTGACTTAACTTCCCCTAAGTGACCGATATTCACTCACCACATCAACATTGACTCTATCTTCACACCCCAGAGACTTGCTCCATTGTATAGCACAAAAGATAAAACTACCTGTGTCAGTGGGTTCAGGAAATGATAACTTTGTCTATTTTTTCCCCCACAATCAAGACTGATACAAGGGCTTACAGGTGAGTTTCCCCAAAGACAGCACACCCTCCTGGAAACTGACCTATGGGTATGTGGTTATGAGGGCAGAGAACATCATCACCAGAGACAGCCAGGACTTCCAGAGATCTAAAATGGAGGGAGAATGCTAACTTACTCTCTTGCAAAGGTCCCCAGAGGATCCCGAGAGTCAATATGTCAGATCACCTTCCCTTGGCTTGATTTTCCTTCTCATTTGGTGATAATTAATCATCAGACAGATCAAAGTTGAAATTGGATGGGGAATCAATAATACATTCTGCCTTGATTTTTTTCTTATTATCTAGACTTTGTTCCTCTTTCTTAACTGTGATGATAGAATATCATTTTCAAACTGTGCAATACCTGTCATTCGAAGTGTATGGTCTTAGAAACACATGAAGGGATGGCCACAGGGACACCATATTTCTAAGGCTGATGTACACTGCAGCTGCTGCCTGCCCCACCTGCAGTCCTGCTGGCCCACGTGTGCCCAGCTGTGTCAATAGTGGCTCCCTTGGTTATCTAAACTCTGATCTGTGCAGGGCTGACAGAGTCAGACACTAAGTGGAACCTGGAGGTAGGTGGGTAAATCCCAGTCTCTCCATCTGCTGGACGGTGTGACTCTGGATCCCCTACTTAGCAAACAGGAATGAGTGGGAGTTGCTGCTGCTGATGTATCCCAGGTAATCTCAAATGTGTCTCGGAGTTTGGGCAGGTCTATCATCAGGGTCTATACTCAGTGTGGTTGTTTAAATAAGAATGACCCCGTGGGCTCATATATTTGAATGCTTAGTCATTAGGGAGAGGTTCTGTTTGAAAGGATTAAGAGGTATGGCCTTTTTGGAGGAAGTGTTTCACTGGGCTTAGGCATTGAGGCTTCAAAACCCCTATAAGGCTGCTGTAATGTCTCCCTCCCTGCCTTCAGATGTAGCTTCAGCTCCTTCTCCAGCACCATGTCTGCCTGCATGCTGCCATGCTCCCCGCCATGATGATAATGGACTAAACCTCTGAAACTGTCAGCAAGCCTCCAATTGAATGCTTTCTTTTAATTCTTTTGTAAGAGTTACTATGGTTGTCACATCTCTCACAGCAATAGAATATTGATTAAGACATTGACCTTTCTTGGAACCCCAAAGAAGTATTTTTTCCCATTCCTGAGCATCAAGTAGTCAAGGCAATGTTTTTCTCTATCCACGTGGCTGGGATTTCCTTTTCTACACTGGGGGAGTCCACGTCTCCCTTCTTCATCTTCTCTTCACTATCCCTGTCTACACAGCACCCCTCCCTCACATTGCTGCTGACAATCATTCAAACCCAGATTTATAGTCAGCAAAGAACTTTTGAGTCTAGTACCCTGTGGTAGGAAAAGCCAACACTGGCTCCCCCAAGAGAGTTATCTGAACTGATTATCACTGTTATTCATTTACAAAATCACAAGCTATGAGTCTAACTATGGGTTCTGTATTCAAGGTTCCCCGGCTATAGGTAAAGATAAAATCCAAGGAAGGACTGGCCCAGCTCAGAGGCAGATGAGCACTGTGGAAGTGACTATTCCATAGCTAGCAACATCCTCCCTTCCCCCTTCAAAGAGTGAGTTCTTCAACTGTGGGTATGAGTCCAGGCAAACAGCAGAATAGACCTTGCATGGCTCTGAAAATCTGTAGACTGGGTCTGAGAAGAGTGCTAAAGTAAAGAGTCTGATTGTAGATGAACACTCCTCCATTATTGGTGGGATTGCAAGCTGGTACAACCACTCTGGAAATCAGTCTGGAGGTTCTTCAGAAAAAGTGGACATAGTACTATCTGAGGACCCAGCTATACCAGTCCTGGGCATATACCCAAAAAATGCTCCAACATATAACAAGGACACATGATCCACTATGTTTACAGCAGCCTTATTTATAATAGCCAGAGATGAACCCAGATGTCCCTCAACAGAGGAATGGATACAGAAAATGTGGTACATTTATACAATGGAGTAAATGACTCCATTAAATACAATGACTTCATGAAATTATAGGCAAATGTATGGAACAAGAAAATATCATCCTGAGTGAGGTAACCCAATCACAAAAAACACACAGGGTATGCACTCACTGATAAGTGGATAGTTGCCCAAAAGCTCAGATTACCCAAGATACAATCTACAGACCACAAGAAGTAGGACGACCAAAGTGCAGATGCTTCAGTCCTTCTTGGAGGAACAAAAATATTCAAAGGATGAGATATGGAGACAAAGTTTGGAGCAGAGACTGATGGAATGGCCATCTAGAGACTGCCCCACCTGGGGATCCAGCCCATATACACACAGCCACCAAACCCAGACAATATTGCTGATGCCAAGAAGTGCATGCTGACAGGAGTCTGATATAGCTGTCTCCTGAGAGGCTCTGCCAGAGCATGACAAATACAGGGGCAAAGGCTAGCAGCAAACCATTGAACTGAGAATTGGAGGAGTTAAAGGATTGAAGGAACTGAAGGGGTTTGCAACCACATAAGAGCAACAATACCAACCAACCAGAGTTCCCAAGGACTAAACCACCACCCAAAGACTACACATGGACAGACCCATGGTTCCAGCTAAGAGGATGGCCTTGTTGGGCACCAATGGGACGAGAAGCCCTTGGCCCTGCCAAGGATGAACCCTCCAGTGTAGGAGAATGTCAGGATGGGGATGGGGAGAAGGGGTGGGTGGTTGGGGGGGGACACCCTCATAGAAGAACGTGGAGGGGGATGGGATAGGGGGCTTATGGACAGGATACCAGAAATGGGGATAACATTTGAAATGTAGATAAAAAATATCGTCCCACCCGAAAAAAAAGTCTGATTGTGCTGAGATCTCACTCTGGGTGCAGGGAAATGATGTTCTGTGTAATGTCTTCTTTCTACTGGACTGGAAGTGCCAGTCTCTGGAACGAATGAACCATGTTTAGCCTTGGTGGTCTGCGTTCTCCAGGTAGGAGTCTGAGTATCTGTGGGTATCCGTGATTGGTCTGTGGTTCCCCAATCCATGTACACTTTAACCCTTCAGCACCCACTCCCTTGAAGCCAAGGGATCCATTACACCTAAGCTCAGGCACCATCAGCATGTGCTATAGTCCTAGCAAAATAGTCCTTAGAATGTAAGGATTTTGCATAGATGTACTTATGAATGAGCCTTCTACATGGCTCTCATCCATCAAGTGGCTTCCAAAGGGTCAGCCAAACTGTGGGGGCCACAGAGGACTATGTTGTAACTCTGCTTCCCAGGTTCTCGTAATTTTTTCTTGCTTCTCAGTAGGAAGGAGCAATTG
This sequence comes from Rattus norvegicus, assembly GCF_021556685.1. Taxonomy (NCBI): domain Eukaryota; kingdom Metazoa; phylum Chordata; class Mammalia; order Rodentia; family Muridae; genus Rattus; species Rattus norvegicus. Next base: position 34,327,895 of record NC_141534.1, read on the forward strand.
TCCAGTGAAGATTCTAGTGTCTTTACAAGAGAGAACTTTAAAATAGAGCTGTTTGAGTGAAATAACCCCTCTCCTGAACTCTCTCTCTCTCTCTCTCTCTCTCTCTCTCTCTCTCTCTCTCTCTCTCTCTCTCTCACACACACACACACACACACACACATCCCAAGAAATCGAGCCTACAGTGCAGGCAAGCTCCATTTTGAAGTTTGTCCAACCCTGGAGGCATTTATGTGTAAGACAAATACCTTCTCCCAGTGTACCTGGCCCTGTCCTATGTGCTCTCACTCATTGCTTACGGAGTGGATCTCAGTCCTGCCTGTGGCTTAACAGACCCACGGGGTAGAAGCTGACAGACATCCTGCAGCGCTGCTTCAGTGGATCTATTGGCCCAAGGGAGAATTGCTTGAGCACCCTGTTCAGAAAGGTAGTTCTGGAGACAGAACCATGAACACATTTAAGTTGTTTGAGGAGGTCTCTAGTCACAAGGTAGTGAATTTGGCTTGAAATCGTCTGAAGGGCCTTCCTTTTTCACTCCTGCGCTACAGCTGGTGCTTGTAAGGTAGCAATGGAGAGTCTCTTCTATTCCGACTCCCGCTGTCCCGCGTGTTATCAACTTCTCGGTATTTTCAGACGTCCTCCAGGATTGCTCGTAGCAGCAACTGAATGGACAGAAAGCAGAGACATACGCACTACATCCCCACAGTGTTCAGGCTCTCTGGCAGGAATCCTGTGGGTCCTTCAGGCTCAGAGCGCAGCGCCAGCTCCAACCAGTAGAGGGAGAGTGCAGAGATCTGCTGAGGCTATGTCTCTGTGTGTCAGGGCACTGTGTATGTCATGGCGCTGGTGGCATCTGCCAGCCGTTTACCGTCAGAACTGGCTTCAGCCGGTGCCAATCAGTGCTGCGCCATGGGCACCTTCCCTAGACCCGAGTCAGCCAGACCATTCCTAATAAGAACCACTAATTAGCATGCAAACTGACAGGCCTGCCTTTCCTCTGCCCAGCTCAACTTTCCAGGGAGTCCCGGACCTGCCCAGACTGCATCTACAGGCCTGGTCAAACCCTCGCCTAACTAGCCTAACTAGGATACCCAGTCCTAATGATGCTTGGGTGGGGTCACCAGGAAGTACCAAATCTGCCGAGGGTGCCATCTGCAGGTCTGGTCAAGGGTCCCAATGCATCCAGCCTGAGAGCTCCCTGCTGGGCACCGGAAACTACAGAAAAGGAATCTGAAGAGACACTCTGGTATGGTGGCACGCAGCCAGTGTTCTGTCAGGACCTCCTACCCCTCACCGGGTCCCTGGTGTTCTTTTGTTTCATTCCCAATTTTCCCATCCCTAGAATCGAATCCTAACATTGACTTGTGAGTGAAGACTAAGGCAGATCCATACCCCAGTCCAAACCCACCTCCATTCCAGCTGTCCTTAGCAATAAGTGTGTCGCCAGGAGGAAACTGGTCTGTCAGGAAGGGCAAAGACACACAGGACAACCAGGACTCTTTCTCGTCCCTTGGTTCCTTGAGGTAAAGCAGAATGCAAAGACATTTTTTTTTCTTTAAATCTGACAAAAGGGCAACAGGAAGGAATATTCTGGGGAATGCCTTATATTTTTCCCCTGAACTGTAGACAGCCCCACATTACCTTTTAACTGTGATTCATGAAGTAATAGTGGGATCATTAGTGCAAGAAACCGTTTTTCATGCTAAAAGTCCGTTCTTTACTAGCTTTCTCCTTACAGCGTGCCACAGCCATTTGCTTCTTCAGACACAGTGCAGATCATTCACTTTGGAAGGAGACAGATAGGACGCACAAACAGTAGTGTGGCCAGACGTGTGGTGTGTTGAGAACTTTTGAGGAGGGTGAGGAGGGTGAGTGAGGAGAGTGAGGAGAGTGAGTGAGAAGGGTGAGGAGAGTGAGGGAGGAGGGTGAGGAGAGTGAGGGAGGAGGGTGAGGAGAGTGAGGGAGGAGGGTGAGGAGAGTGAGGGAGGAGGGTGAAGAGAGTGAGGAGGGTGAGGAGAGTGAGGGAGGAGGGTGAGGAGAGTGAGGAGGGTGAGGAGAGTGAGGAGGGTGAGGAGGGTGAGGAGGGTGAGGAGGGTGAGGAGGGTGAGGAGGGTGAGGAGAGTGAGGAGGGTGAGGAGAGTGAGTGAGAAGGGTGAGGAGGGTGAGGGAGGAGGGTGAGGAGAGTGAGGGGGGTGAGGAGGGTGAGTGAGGAGAGTGAGTGAGAAGGGTGAGGAGAGTGAGGGAGGAGGGTGAGGAGAGTGAGGGAGGAGGGTGAGGAGGGTGAGGAGAGTGAGTGAGAAGGGTGAGGAGGGTGAGGGAGGAGGGTGAGGAGAGTGAGGAGGGTGAGGAGGGTGAGGAGGGTGAGGAGGGTGAGGAGAGTGAGGAGGGTGAGGAGGGTGAGGAGGGTGAGGAGAGTGAGGGAGAAGGGTGAGGAGGGTGAGGGAGGAGGGTGAGGAGGGTGAGGAGGGTGAGGAGGGTGAGGAGGGTGAGGAGGGTGAGGGAGGAGGGTGAGGAGGGTGAGTGAGAAGGGTGAAGAGAGTGAGGAGGGTGAGGAGGGTGAGGGAGGAGGGTGAGGAGGGTGAGGAGGGTGAGGAGAGTGAGGAGGGTGAGGAGGGTGAGGAGGGTGAGGAGGGTGAGGAGGGTGAGGAGGGTGAGGAGGGTAAGGAGGACACCCTTGCTCTGCAGTACCCAGCATGCATCAGCTGCTCCTGTGACTGAGATCTAGTGTGAAATGAAGCCTCTGATTTCTCCACAGGTTCTTGACAATGACACATCTCCAGCAAGCCACGAGGGTCAAATGTTCCTAAATCGATTTCATCTGTAACCTTGCTTGTCAGAAGTCCGCAGTGTCAGTCTGTACCTTCCTAACTAGGACAGTCATCTGAGTACACACTTCCCTGTGGACTCTGCAAGGACGTGTACTCCCTAAATGACGACAGAACCCATGGCAGGGCACTCATTGTAGCCCTGCAGCTTGCTTATCCAGCCTACGAGCTTTGGTGGGATTTAAAAACCCACCCCTCCCTTTCTGTATGTTGCCTCTGAGCTTACAGATGATCCCAGGTTAATTCCCATCAATCCCCGGACTGGAGAGAGAGGGTGGGTGGATAGGAAGATGGGGCTGCTGTGTCATGAGAGGAGAGAGCTCCCATCCATAAGTTCTTACCTGTCTGCTCCCATCTGTTAAGATGGCTGCTAATCATTCTCTCCTTGTGCCCCAATCTGCCTCTCTCTTCTTCTCCCCTTCACCCTAGTGTGTGAGTGTGTGTGTGTGTGTATGTGCATATGTATGTGTGTATATATGTGTGTGTATCTGTGTGTATGTGTGTATGTTTGTATGTTTGTGTATGTGTATGTGTGTATATGTATGTATGCATGTATGTGTGTATGTGTATGTGTGTATGTGTGTGTATATGTGTGTATGTGTATGTGTATGTGTGTGTGTGTGTGTGTGTGTGTGTGTGTATGTCCTTCTTATTGTACTTTTTTCTTTCTAGTTCCAGTTGACTGCTCGAGATGGAAATGAGATTTCTGTTCAAATGTTTAAAGCTCCTGCTCACTGCAGACCCTAAGCACTTCTCACAAGACTCATAAATACTTTAAATTTAGGATTTGTGTTTCCTGGAAATGCCTGGCTGGCCTGGTGAATATTGCACAGGCATGATCTAGGCTCTGAAACTAGGGAAGGAGAGAACATATCTGAGGGCTGTTTCATAATTTTTTTTTTTTTGGTTCTTTTTTTTCGGAGCTGGGGACCGAACCCAGGGCCTTGCGCTTCCTAAGCAATCGCTCTACCACTGAGCTAAATCCCCAACCCCTTCATAATTTAATTAATTGGTTAATCTTCTAAAATTTTCTTTCCACAACACCCTGTACTTTAGTCAAATAAAAATATTGGGATACACATATGTGCCTACTGTCCGTGTTCACTGTGGCTCTCCTCAATGTATCACCAACACACACACACACACACACACACACACACACACACACACACACACACGCACACAGTCTGTGACAATTAACTTCATCAACTTTGCTTTTTATCATTGCCCCAACCCCACCCCTCACTGTAGCACTCTATGGATTCCATCTTTTTACCGCTCAATCCCTAACAAACATAGACCATGCGATTTTGTTCTAGCTACTTGGAGCCCATCAGTCGACTCGGTTTTATGACTGGAGTGAGTTTCAGCTCCTAAATTCGCAAGAGTGGAGCCTCCTGAGCTGTAGTTCAGGCTCACTGGAGTAACACTGGTTGCCATTCTATCAAGTCGACTAATAAACGGACCGCTTACCCCACAGACACTGATTTATACCCAAGAGCATGTATTATTACTTCCACCGAGATGACCCCAGCCACAATGTGATTCATCTCTCCACTAGCAGAAACCAATAGGACAGTGTTTGACCTAACAAAATTAATACCATCCTACATTGGATATACTGCAGGACCATTTACTCTATCTTTATGTTGAAGCACACTACCAATTACTGTAATCAATACCCAAATACCCATACCTCCCTTAGAAGTATTGTATGATACCCTCCCTCCAGAAATTTTTATAATTTTTATAGTTAGAACTTTGCTTCTCACCACTACAGTTTT